>NC_065583.1:67326184-67672308 GCF_024542745.1 Macaca thibetana thibetana | reverse complement strand
GTCTATTCATTGGATCAATTATTGCAAAATGAATGTTGAAACCTGTAACTGTAATTTTGGTTTAATCTGTTTCTCTTTGTAGTTTTATACACTTTCCTTCATGCATTTTGCAGCTCTGCTATTAGGTGCATGAATATATAGGATTATTATACCTTTTTAATGTATTAACCCTTTTGCTGTTATGAAATGAACCTCTTGTTTTCCTGATAATTTTTTCCCTTGAAACCTATTTTGCCTGATATGAATATAGACTTTATTATTTTGATGAATGTTAGCATGATATATATTTTTTCTTACTTTCATTTTTAACAAATTAGTGTCTTTTTTTTTTTTTTTTTTTTTTTCCTTTTTTTAGATGGAGTCTCGCTCTGTCACCCAGGCTGGAGTGCAGCGGCAGGATCTCGGCTCACTGCAAGCTCCGCCTCCTGGGTTCGCCATTCTCCTGCCTCAGCCTCCTGAGTAGCTGGGACTATAGGCGCCCACCACCACATCCGGCTAATTTTTTTTTATTTTTAGTAGAGACAGGGTTTCACCATGTTAGCCAGGATGGTCTCAATCTCCTGACATTTTGATCTGCCCGCCTCAGCCTCCCAAAGTGCTGGGATTACACGTGTGAGCCACTGCGCCCAGCCAACCAATTAATGTCTTGTTCATTCTTCCAGCTTCATAAACATATGCAATATAATTAATGTTTAATTTTTCTTATCTATTTAAGGCTATCATTCTATAATTTTTAAATCAGCTTTATTTCACTCCTTATTATAAGTGATATTTTCCTGCCTCTTTGCATGCATCATAATTTTTAAGTGGATGCCATACATTCTGAATCTTACCTTGTTAGGTGTTTGGTACTTCTTATATTCTTATAAATACTATTGAACTTTGTTCTGTGATGCAGTCTGTTTACGTGGAAACAGTTTGATCATTTTAGGTATTGCATTAAAACTTTGTTAGGTAGTGTAAAAGCTGCATTTAGTTTAGGGCACATTTTACTCTGCTGCTAAGGCAAGACCCTTATGGGGTTATTCTACCTATTGACCCGTGTATGAAGAGATTTTTCACTCTGGCTGATAGGAACAGGAATTATATACGTTCACATTTCGACTGCAGGGAGGAACAGGAATTACATACGTTCACATTTCAACTGCAGGGATTATTTCTACTCATTCTTTTAGGTGCTTTCTTTTATGAACTTGGGTTGGTTCCTTACACGGTGCTTATCAGATCAGTGCTTAACTGAATACTCAAGAAAGACTGCAAATTTCTGGAGTCATCTGGCTATGCAGCTCTCTCCTGTCTGGTACTCTCCCCTGCAAGTTCGAACCAACTTGTCTCCTTGAACTCTTAACTTCACCTGAACTCAGGGAGACTACTAGGCTTTGCCTCCTCTCTATCAGCAAGGTCCTTTAGGAAGGAAATGTTGAGACAGAGCTAGGGTTACAAGAGACTTATTGGTAGATATAAACCTTGAAAGATAATAATGGAGAAACAGCAGAATTGTAGTAAAGGTTTCAGACTGCGTGAAGATAACAAAAAGGAAAGTGGAGTGGAAGCAGGATTGGGCAATGAGAGCTTTAAACCACAATACAGGTCTAATGAGGTTTCAGCCAATTCAGTCATGATCTCTAAAGCAAAGACTGCCTGTTAGAGAAGTCTCACACTTGAAAGAAGTGGCCAGACCCGTTCTTTCTTTGTCTTGGGGCTACTTGGGAAGAACATGGCTGGCTGAAAAGTTCAAGTAGAACCTGAAGATACTTAGAACTGTAGACTTTGGAGATAAATAAGCAAATTACTTTTCTAAGGGAGATCAAAACAGCATACCTCCACAACCACCATAGTTGCATTTTATTGAAGTAATTTTAGCCTTTCTTGGTGGAAAATGATCACTAAAACTAAATATCTACTTTGTTGTATCATACCCTATGTTCTGTATTGATTAAACCAACAATTATCCAATAAGAATTTATTGGGTGCTTGCTACATCCTTAACACTGTTCTAGGCAGTGGGAATATAGTGTTGAATAGACATTGTACCTCCTCTCATGGAGCTTGCATTAACTGGGAATGTACTCAGTTGAGCCATGAAGTTTTGACTTTAGTTATTATTCACCTAGCAAGGCATACATACTAAGCTTGAGCTTTCTGAGGACTTAAACCTACTCAGCAGAAGAGGTCTCTAGGCAGACTCCCAGGGAGTGTTAACAGCAAGCACACACTACTTCTTCCTCCCTCATTCTGCTGCTCCCAGCCTCAACTGAAAAGCTGCCTCTGAAAAAATGTTCAAGCTCACCCGAAACCCAGGGCTTACCTTCCTGGATAGTGAAGGAAAGCGTTGTGGCATTTACTGATGTAAGCTTGGCTTCCTCTAAGAATCTGTACTTTTGGTCTTGGAACAAAGCCTGGGTCCTGTTCCACAGGGTGTGACCTGGCTTCATAACAGGGTTCAAATGCCAATATGTTCAGAGCTCAACTTGGGCTGAGGCTGCTCACATTCCCTGATAGGTATTCATTTTGTAATGTTAAGCTGCCAGTGCTTTTAATTTCATTCCAAAAGGTAAAAATTTATCAATTTTATTTCCCTGGCTCAATCAGAAACACACACAAAATCTGCAGTTTAACAGAACTGTTCCCATTTGTTTAAAAAAGGATTATTGTGTGACTAACTAGGAATTGTAGGCAAGAAAATTTTATTAAAATGTGTAGCATGAATCAGTGCTTTGTAATTCAATATTGCTTTTAGTTTTCCAATTAATTTGCTATAAAGCAAGGTGTAAATAGAACTCGCCATTTGAGAGGAGGTAGTTCTTTAAGAATTGGAAGCTATTTTTGAAAGCTAAACATGTAAGTCATTATGATAAAAATCAGCTTTTGAGGGACAGAATATTTTGAGACTAATTTCCACTGATAATAGCTAATCAAGTCTAACAGGTTTGTTCCTCTCTTCATGCTTTAAAACTTCTCTCTCTCACTCAGCCACTAACCTAGTTGGAAAGAGATGTCCATGAATGATCAAAGCTGTACTAATTCAATTTTCTACCAACATTTAGTTTCATATCACTTAGGGGCAGAGGGAATATAGTTTGATAACATTTGGGAGCTACAGATAATCTGAGCTCTGTGGAGACACAGTGCTCTAAGATCATGATCTTTGGCAGAATCAGCAATTGATGAGGGCCTGGAATATTCAACTGGAAAGACTTCCACCCTGATCAGGTTATTTGCCTTCCATTCCTCCTCAAGCCCCAAGCAACAATGCAAACATTGATTTGCTCCTTTTGTACACAGGTTTTGGGCAATGCTGAGTTGCGGTTTAGTATACAGAAGAAGACTGACCCCCGTGAATCTCAAACCTATGAAGAAATTTCAGTCACCATTCAAATTGCTGAGACAGAGGAATATATTTTCTGTCATCCAGACCTCTCCTTGTAGTTTGACATGATGTGTATTATTTTAGTGTATTTGTTTATGAGGAAAACAGATTTCAGGGTTTTTAACAGGTCTTCAGCAGGAAGACAGCTTTTATTATATCAATACAATAAAATGCAGCAAATTTTAGCAGCTCTATGAATTCCATTAGCCAGAGCACATGATAGAGAAATCCAATGTGGTGTGGATGGGGTGGGGTGAGCGTGGAAGGTTTTACTTGAAGATGAGATATTTTAAATAGGAGTTAGGGCATTGTTGGTTGGTGGTGAGAGAGGTTCAGGTAGAGGAAACACTCTACTATGTTAAGTGATAGAAAGCATGACATTTTTGAGGAGCTAACAAACAACACAGCTGTGAATGAAGAGAATAGTGCAAGGTGAAGAAGCAAGGTAAAGCCAGAGAGTTAGGAAGCAGATCATACAGGATTTTTCAATCCAGATTAAGATTTTGGCTTGAATCTTTTCTTCCTCCCTACCCACCCCCACCCCCGCAAAATATTTTCGTTAAATGATTCACTGCTGTAAGCACTTGATATGTATTATTTATTTCCCACAACAATCTAATGAGATAGATATTATTATCTTTTCCATTTTACAGTTAAGAAAACAGGTCAAGAAGGTTGAATAACTTGTTCAGAGTCACATGGCTACTGAGTGGTGGAGCTGGGCTTTCAATTTCGGTAGTATGCTTCCAAGAACAACAGGATGCAGTAAAGGATTTTAGTAGAGGAGAGATGCCATCAGTTCCGTTCTTAAAGAGATTACTCTAGCCAAAATGTGGAGAAGGGATCTGGTAAGAGTAGGTGGACCAGTCAGGTGTGTATTGTAGTATTCTAGATAAGAGATGATGGTGCCAACAGTGTGGATATGACAGAGGATATGGAGAGATGAGTAATTAAGAGATTCTTAAGACTTCTACATGACAGGACCTGGTGACTGGAGGTGCCAAGGATGATACCTGTAATACTGGCAAAAGCAAGCAAGTGGATCATGGTGCTATTTGATAAGTAGGGCACACTGAAAAAGGAGGTTGTTTGAAGGAGAAGATCATCAGTTCAGTTTTTCATGTGTTGACATTTGAAGGTAGAAATGTGGAACAGGTGTTATAGTGGGTGGACATGGAGAAGGTGGGTGAGGTCTCAGCTGGATATATGAACTTGGGATTCATCCTCCTGTAGATAATATAGATATTAACTAAAGCCATTGAAGGAAATGAAATTGCTTAAAGAGAGTGTAGACTGAGAAGAGAAAAAGGCCAAGGACACAAGAATTGAGTGGAAAAGAAAAACAAAATCTATTTATACATTGGATAAATCCATAGGGTTGCCTTTTATACCACAATCTATTTTCTGAATTATGAAATACTGACTAGGATTTGTGAGAACAAAAATCCAGGTTTATAATGAGAATGTTAATTTAAATCTTGGACGCATGGCACCTTAAAAAGCAAATAGGTCCCAGTGGTCCTTGCTGCAGTCATGCACAGAATGCCTTGCATGTTGGTCTTATCTATGATGTTTCTTGTCATTGCAGAATGAGGATTAATTGTACTCACTATTCTGGAGTAGCTATGGCTGATAAAGACAGATCACCACAGATTAATATCCCATATCACAAAGGACAGATTTTTTGTTTGTTTGTTTTCCTTTCTCTTACATCAAAGGCTCCCTATTCTCTGGAAAATGTCTTCCATTCAAAATGTGAAATTTTGTATGTTGTGAAATACTGTATTTACTACATCTTGAAAAGTATACTGTGTAAACATGGGCAAACTTCTTATTGTGTACACACATGTAAATGTGTAGGAGGTTTGGGAAGCAGATGACAACAGATGAGGACATGCCCTGGCATATTAATCAGCATCATTCTGTATAGGGACTCACAGAGACTCGATAAATACTTTCAGATTTGATTAATAGATTGGAAGATATGATTGTTGTGTATTCTACAGTCACATTTGCCATCCATTCATTAATTCATTGGCCATCATTCATTAATCCACTTAGTAAAAAATATACCATGTTATAGACATTTCTCTGAAGTTTGACCATTGCTCAAATATGATGTATGTATGACACACTTAAGCAGAAATAAATCTTGAATATGTTTAAATATACACTCACTTGTATTGCTAAAGTGATAAAGATTAATAGTTGGTAAAGCTATGGTACAAATACTTCTAAAAAGTGTCAATATCTACTAAAGTTATATGCATTCCTTATGATGTATCTGTTCTGTTAGGTATCAACAGAAATGTATGCATATGTTCATCAGAATATGTTCATATTAGCACTATTCATTGTGGCCATTGAAATGGAAAACTACCCTAATGGCTATCAGTACTTGAAAGGATAAATGAAATATGAGAATGAGAATGAACAACCTACACATATATAGACAATTATTTTTTGACAAAGATACTGCAAGATATTTCAATGAGGAAAGACCTGTATTTTCAACAAATAAAGACATATCAACTAGATATTAGAAATTAGGTACTAGAAAATAATCTTATACAATTCCCCAAAAATAATTTGAGACTGATCATAGACCCAAACATAGAAACCAAAACCACAAAACTACTAGAAGAAAAGAATAGGAAGATTTTTTCATGCCCTTAGGAAAATTTTTCTTACCTAAGACATGAAAGTACTAACCATAAAATAAATGTTAAATTGGATTTAAAACTATAGTCTGCTATAAAAAAATACTATAAGACAATTTAAAAATGAGTCAGACTGGGAGACAATATTCTCTCTACATATTGACAAAGGATTTAGATTCCTAAAATATAAAAACTCCTACAAATTAGAAATTTTAAATGCAAACAGCCTAATTAAAAATGGGCAAGAGACTTCAACATTTTACAAAAGAAAACAAGTTCGTGAAAAGGTACCCAACATCAATAATCACACTGGAAATGCACATTAAAACTACAGTGGGGTGCCACTTCACACCCATTAGAATGGCTACAGATTAAAAGACTGCTAACACGAAGTGTGGGAGGAAGTGAAACAATCGGACCTCTCATACATTTTTGGCGGGAGTGCAAAATATACAACCACTTTGGAGTACAGTTTGGCCGTTTCTAATAAAAATCAAAAGTACATTTCACTTCTTTATTTTTTTGTAGAATTGGTCATGGTCTCCACAATCATGCTAGATCGAAGTCATGATTATTGTCCTTCTTGCAGTGTTCTGGATCTTAAAGGGAAGCATCCAGAACTAATCTATTAAGTATAATTTTGATTGCATTTTTTTTTGGATACAACCTTTATCAATTTATTATATTTTTCCAGCTAAACATTTATTTCTTTTTGTTAAAACTTTTATTTTAGATTCAGAGGTACATATGAAATTTTGTTATATAGGTAAACTCGTGTCACAGGGGATTGATGTACAGATTATTTTGTCACCCAGGTACTAAGCCTAGTACTCAATAGTTATTTTTTTTATCCTCTCTTTCTTCTCAACCTTCACCCTCAAGTATGCCCCAGTGTCTGTTGTTCCCCTCTTTGTATCTATGACTTCTCATTACTTAGCTCTTACTTATAAGTGAGAACATGTGGTATTTGGTTTTCTGTTTCTGTGTTGGTTTGCTAAGGATAATGGCCTCCAACTCCATTCATGTTCCCACAAATGACATGATCTTGTTCTTTTTATGGCTGGATAGTATTTCATGGTGTATGTGTACCACATTTTCTTTATCCAATCTGTCATGGATGAGCATTTAGGTTGATTCTATGTGTTAGCTATTGTGAATAGTGCTGCAAAGAACACATGCATGTATCTTTATAACAGAATGATTTATATTCCTTTGGGTATATACCCAGTAATGAGATTGCTGGGTCAAATGGTATTTCTGCCTCTAAGTCTTTGAGAAATTGCCACACTGTCTTCTACAATGTATGAGCTAATTTACACACCCACCAATAGTGTAAAAGTGTTCCTTCTTCTCTGCAACCTCGCCAGTATCTGTTATTTTTTTGACTCTTTCATAATAGCCATTCTGGCTAGTGTGAGATGTTATCTCATTATGGTTTTGATTTGCATTTCTCTGATTACCAGTGAGACTGAGCTATTCTTCATATGTTTGCTGGTCACATGTAAGTCTTCTTTTGAAAAGTTTCTCTTCATGTGCTTTGCCCACTTTTTAATGGGGTTATTTAACTTTTCTTGTAAATTTGTTTAATTTCCTTATAGATGCTGGATATTGGACCTTTGTCAGATCGACAGCCTAGGCAATAACACTCTGGACATAGGAACAGGCAAAGATTTTATGACAAAGACACAAAAGCAATTGCAACAAAATCAAAAATTGACAAATGGGATCTAATTAAACGTAAGAGCTTCTGCACAACAAAAGAAACTATCAACAAAGGAAACAACCTTCAGAATGGGAGAAATTGTATGCAAACCTTTATTAATTTAAAGGTGTTCCCTTCTTACCTTACTGTGCTGAGACCTAAAAAATTTTAAATTATTATGAGTACATAATAGTTGTACGTATTTATGGGGTGCATGTGATGTTTTGATGCAAGCATACAGTGTATTATGATCAAATCAGGGTAATTGGGAGTATCTATCAACTCAAGCTTTTATTCTTTCTTTGTGTTAGGAATATTTCAATTCCACTATTTTACTTCTTTTTAAATATACAATAAATTGTTGGTAGCTATAGTCACCCTGTTGTGCTGTCAACTACTAGTACTTATTTTTATACCCACTAACTATCCCTTCTTTATCCCCCACTAGCCTTCCACCTCTGATAACCATCATTCTGCTCTGTATCTCCATGAGTTCAATTTTTAAGGCTCTCACATAGGAGTGAGAACATGAGCTATTTGCCTTTGTGTCTAGGTTATTTCACCTAATATAATGTCCTCAAGTTCTATCTAAGTTGTTGCAAATGACAAAATTTCAATATTTTTTATGGCTGAATAGTATTCCATTGTGTATATGTACTACATTTTCTTTATCATTCATCTGTGGATGGACAGTTAGGTTGATTCCATATCTTGGCTATTGTGAGTAGTGCTGCAATAGACTCGGGAGTGCAGATACTGCTTCAATATCTAGTTTTCCTTTCTTTTGGGTATATACCCAGAAGTGGTATTGTGGATCATATGGTAGTTCTATTTTTAGTTTTTTGAGGAGTCTCCATAGTGGCTGTGCTAATTTATATTCCCACTAACTGTGTATGAGGGTTCCCCTTTCTCCACATCTTCACTAGCATTTATTATTGCTTGTCCTTTGGATAAAAGCCATTTTAATTGGGATGAGACAATATCTTATTAATAGTTTTGACTTGCATTTCTCTGATGATTAGTGATGTTGAGCATTTTTGCCTACTTGGCCATTTTGTATATCTTCTTTTGTGAAATGTCTATTCAGGTCTTTTGCCCATTTTAAATTTGTGTTGTTTTCTTCCTGCTGAGTTGTTTGGGCTCCTTCTGTATCCTGATTATTAATCTTTTGTCAGATGAGTGGTTTGCAAATACTTTCTCCCATTCTGTCAGTTGTTTCTTTACTTTGTCAATTGTTTCCCTTGCTGTACAGAATTTTTTTAAGTTGATGTGATCCCACTTGTTCATTTTTGCTTTGCTTGCCTGTGCTTTTGAGGTCTTTCTAAAAAATCTTTGCTTAGACCAATGTCTTGAAGTGTTTCCTCAAAGTTTTCTTTTAGTAGTTTCAGATCCTAGTTTTAGGTCTTCAGTTAATTTTCATTTTATGTATGTATACAGTGAGATACATATCACACATATGTATATGGTGATCAATAGAGATCTATTTTTGTTCTTGTACATATGGACATCCAGTTTTCCCAGCATAATGTTTTGAAAACTGTCCTTTCCCCATTGTATGTTCTTGGTATTTTGTCAAAAATAGGTTCACTATAAATGCATGGATTTATTTTCTGGGTTCTCTATTCTGTTTAATTTTCTATGTTTCTGTTTTTATGCTAGTACTATGCTGCTTTGGTTACTACAGCTTTGTAGTGTAATTTGAAGTGAAGTGGAGTGATGCCTCTGGTTTTGTTCTTTTTGGTCAGGATGGCTTTGGCTATTCTAGATCTTTGAAACTTTTGATCTTTGTTAAGAATTGAACACATTTTATCTAATATATATTCTAAATCAATAAAGTAGTTATAGGATTTTCTCCTCTTATCTACCAAAGTGGTGAAGTACATATAAAAATTTTCCTGAGTTCCACTCTCTTTGCACTCTTGGAATAAACCCAACTTGATCAGAATATACCACTATTTTAATTAAAAGTAAAATTCCATTAAGGTGGTTAATATTTTATTTATGATATTTGTATGCATATTCATAAGTAAAACATGAAAGGATTTGAAGGAAATTTGAAGGAAAAAGATAAACTGTTATTTGCAAATGATATTATTATATACTGGGAACAACTAAAAAAAATCAATATGAATTAAGTAGAGAGTTTGGCAGAGTTGCTGAATATAAGATCCTCCTATAAGAAACGTTTAAAAATGTATCCCCAAAATAACCATCTAGAAAATATATTATACGTTATTCTATTTATAATGGCATCAAAACTATAAGTATATTGGAATTAACTTTCTAAAAAGAAACATCTCTATGTAGAAATTTAAAACTAAAGGACGAAGAGGTATTCTGATAAGACAAATTAATATAAATGTCAATTTTCACCCAATGACTCTATAAATTCAAAACAATCCATTAAAAGTCCAAGTGGAGCTATTGAGAAGTCTGATAAACTTATTCTAAAAGTTATATGCAAATAACCAAGTTAATTATTAGAAAGAAGAAAAATTATAAGGAGAAACCAGATATACTTGCTACAAAGCCACAGCAATAAAATATTGTTGGTAAAGAAGTGTTGAAGGAAGTCAGGGACCCTGAATGGAGCGACTGGCTGAAGCCATGGCAGAAGAACATAAATTGTGAAGATTTCATGGACATTTATCACTTTCCCAATCAATACTCTTGTGATTTCCTATGCCTGTCATACTTTAATCTCTTAATCCAGTCATCTTCGTAAGCTGAGGATGAATGTCACCTCAGGACCCTGTGATGATTGTGTTAACTGCACAAATTGTTTGTAGAGCTTGTGTGTTTGAAAAATATCAAATCTGGGCACCTTAAGAACAGGATAACAGCGATTTTCAAGGAACAAGGGAGATAACCTTAAAAGTCTGGCTGCCTGTGGGCCGGGCAGGACAGAGCCATATTTCTCTTATTACCAAAAATGGGTAAGAGAAGTATCGCTGAATTCTTTCCCCAGTAAGGAATATTAATAATTAATAGCCCTGGGAAAAGAATGCATTTCCAAGGGAGGCCTCTGAAATGGCCACCCTGGGAGTATCTGCCTTTATGCTGATATAGATAGGGATAAAACACACTCTAGTCTCCTGCAGCATCCCCAGGCTTGCTAGGATTAGGAAATTCCAGCCTGGCAAATTCTAGTCAGACCACTTCTCTGCTCTTGAACCCTGTTAAAATGTTTATCAATGACAATGTGTACACAGTGGGACATGAAGTTCATTAGTGATTCTAATTTCACCCTGACCTTGTGATCTCACCCTGACCTCCTGCCTTGTGATCTTTTATTGCCCTTAAAGCATGCGATCTCTGTGATCTACACCCTATTCGTACACTCCCCCCTGCTTTGAAAATCACAAATAAAAACTTGCTGGTTTTGTGGCTTGGGGGGCATCACAGAAACTGTCGACATGTGATGTCACCCCCGGACATCCAGCTTTAAAATTTCTCTCTTTTGTACTCTTTCCCTTTATGTCTCAGACTGGCCAACACTTAGGGAAATAGAAAAGAACCTACGTGAAATATCGGGAGCTGATTTTCCCCAATATCTGGTGAACCAACATGGTTTTTTCTTTTTCCCAAGTGCATGTGGGAACCCGATTCCCTTTGATAGGTACGGAGAAACATTATCAGTTTGGTCCACAGATACCCGAGTTGTCAGTTTGACTCCCTGACAACTGGTGAGTAGTCTGTGTATGGCCCAGGTTAACTATGGGTCACATGGAGCATAAAAATTATACTTATCTCTTCTATATTAAACTCCGGTTAAAGCAGAAAAGGGTTCGCGTGCCCATGGAAAATATGGTCACTTTATTCAGGACAGTGGTAAAATTCTGTCCTTGATCTTCTCAAAAAGGAATCTTAGATGTAGACTCATTAAAACAGGGAAGGGTCCAAGTAACCCCACAAAATATGGTCACTCTATTCAGGGCGGTGGAAAAAACCGTCTTTGGTTTCCTGAAAAAGGAACTGTGTATGTAAAAGTATGGGATCGTATTGGTACAGCATTCCGGAAACTGGTCTCAACAGGGAATTATGTTCCCGTCACCGTTTGGGGTGATTGGGCCTTGGTGCGTGCCATCCTAATACCTCGTCAACTTTCCTCTCCCACATGGCCTTCATTATCTGCTCAGTCTCTCCCTTTGCCTACTCCTCCCCCACCTGACGATGTCAAAAATTCAATTTCTAACTCCAGTGACTTTGGCTTAACATTACTCCCTAATGATTTTATTTCTTTTCACAAAGAGCCAGTACTTGTAGCTCCCGTGGCCCCAACTCACACAGCCCAGGACCATATATATGCTAATTCTTCCCTCTTCAAACCTTTGCAGCATTTGCCTCTGGGTGTCACCTAATGGCTCTGGAACCAAACTACAATTTACCTGTAATTCTGCAGGCCCTCCCCATCCACTGCAGCCCCTCACCCTCCTGTTGTTTGGGTTCCTCAACTAGTCACTTTGCCCTGCACTCAACCTGCTTCTCTGTACCCTTCTTCACACATGGACGCCAGTAATCACCAGTATACTTCTGCCTCTTCTACTCCTTCAGTGCCCCTTTCTCACACTCTCATACTAGTCTGCGTCGATATGTGCCACTCAATCTTAATTTTTTAAAAAAATTTAGGCCGGACGTGGTGGCTCAAGCCTGTAATCCCAGCACTTTGGGAGGCTGAGACGGGCGGGTCACGAGGTCAGGAGATTGAGACCATCCTGGCTAACCCGGTGAAACCCCATCTCTACTAAAAAATACAAAAAACTAGCTGGGCAAGGTGGCGGGCACTTGTAGTCCCAGCTACTCGGGAGGCTGAGGCAGGAGAATGATGTAAACCCGGGAGGCAGAGCTTGCAGTGAGCTGAGATCCGGCCACTGCACTCCAGCCTGGGTGACAGAGTGAGACTCCGTCTCAAAAAAAAAAAAAAAAAAAAAAAAAAAAAAATTTAAGGATGCTTGTACTCAGTTGGCCCTACTTCTCCTTATGTTAAAATGGTATTACAAACTTTTTGTACTGAGGTGGTTTTGCTTCCTTTAGACTGGGATCTTTTGGCAAAAACTGTTCTAACCCCATCTCAGCCTGGTGGGCAGAGGAGGCCCGTTTACGGACTCAGCTAAATCAGACTAATGGCATTCTAATTACTCAGGCTCAACTCACAGGCTCCAATAGTTTCTCTAATACTTATGCCCAATTAGGCTTTGATGCTCTTACCACAGAACAAGTAACAGAGGTGCGTATGAGAGCTTGGGATAAATTACGTGCCCCAGGCCAAGCTCCTGTTTCTTTTACTACTGTTAAACAAGCTCAATTGCTTTTACTACCTAATATCGTTTTAAACAAAGAAGATAAGACACATGGCCCTAGGATGGGCTGTAGAGATGAAAAAGCCGCTTATTGGATTAATGTAATTTCTAAACAATGGCCCATACACATTCAAGAAAAAAGTTTGAAGGCCTAGAAGATACTGGGGCTGAAGTTAATATTCCACATAGCTCTTACAGTTTTACCAGTCAGCATATGATGGAAAACATGGGTTTGTTCCTGGACTCGGTCTTGTCCAAAGCATGAAGGGATTACTAAACCCCTCCCAGTTACTGTAAAAGAAAACAGGGTGGGTTTAGGTTATTCTTTATAGTAGTGGCCACTGCCACACCTCCTGATCCTATCCCTTTACAATGGAAATCAGACACACCCGTTTGGATTTAGCAGTGGCCATTTTCTAAAGAAAAACTGGAGACTTTAACTCACTTCGTTTCTGAACAGTTACAATTTGGAAATGTGGAGCCCTCTCTTTCCCCCTGGAATTCTCTGGTGTTTCTAGTAAAAAAGAAATCAGGCAAGTGGTGGATGGTAACCGATTTAAGGGCCAGTAACACTGTAATTGAACCTATGGGGGCTGTCCAACCCGGCATGCTTGGCCCTGCTTTAATACCTAAAAATTGGCCTCTCATAGTTATTGATCTTAAATATTGTGTTTTTATATTGCTTTACATAAATTGGATTGTGAAAAATTTGCTTTTACTGTACCATCTGTCAATAATCAGGAGCCTGCAGCTCGTTATCAATGGAAAGGACTTCCTCAGGGAATGCTGACTAGCCCTACAATCTGCCAGCTTTATGTTGCACAAGTGCTCTCACCAGTTCGAGCCCAATTTCCCCAGGCCTCTATTCTTCCTTATATTGATGATATTTTAATTGCTGCCCCAACTTATAAAGAATTAATTGACTGTTATCAAATTTTGAGCTGCTGTGTTACACATCGCTCAGGATAAAATTCAACAGGCCACTCCTGCTCAATATTTAGGAATGGTGGTCGATAACGTCTTCAACCTCAAAAAGGTCAAATTAGGAGAGATTCTTTGAAAACTTTAAATGACTTCCAAAAACTTTTGGATAACATTAATTATTTAAGACCTACTTTAGGCATTCCAACCTATGCGCTGTCTAACTTGTTTTCCATGCTGTGGGAGATTCCAATCTCCACAGTCCCAGGACTTTGATCCCTGAGGCTTCACTAGAATTGGGATTTGTAAAGGAAAGAATCCAGACTGTCCAGTTATCTAGAGTACAGCCATTTCAGCCTTTTCAGCTTCTGATTTTCGCTTTATTACACTCCCTACTGTACTAATAATTCAACATAATGATTTAGTGGAGTGGCGTTTTCTTCCTCATTCAGTGTCAAAAACTTTATCTGTTTATCTAGATCAAATGGCCACTCTAATTGGACAGGCACAGTATGAAATACTTAAAATTTTGGGATTTAATCCAAATTTGATAATAGTTCCTTTAAATCAATTCGAAGTTCAAGTCACTTTTCAACATTCTGTACTGTGGCAAATTCACTTGGCTAATTTTATTGGCGTTATTGACAATCATTATCCAAATAACAAGTTGTTTGATTTTATAAAAATGACGTCTTAGGTGGTCCCTCAATTAACCAAAGATCAGCCCATTCCTGAGGCCATTACAGTGTTCACTGATGGCTCCAGTAATGACAATGGTGGTTATATATGTCCTATAGACAAGCTTATTTCTACACCTTATACCTCTGCTCAAAAGGCAGAGTTAATTGCTGTAATTACTGCCTAACAGGATTTGCCCAAACCTTTAAATATTGTCTCTCATTCTACTTAACGTGGGAAAGAGGATATGCTTGTGTTTCACCAGGAGATCACCAAACAAAAACCACAGGAAAAAGACGTCCATGTTAGAGACCGCCCTCAGATGTGGTGAGATCTGTGCCAACTCCTCAGAAGCTGGCACACCAAATCACAATGGGTCTGATTCAGTCCTCCCTGATGGCAATGGATATCTGTCTATCTAATCCCACTTCTCCTGATTACCTTTCTTTTTCTCCTTACAAACCTAAAAATCTCACCATTTCTATTAGCCTCAAAATAACATCCCTCTATTCTTCTCTTCCTCCTTCAGCACTCAATCTCACTTATATAGGATTTATTTAGTGATTCTCCTCCTTATACTTTCTGTCTCACCAGTTTCCTCTCACACTGATTTACCTTCTACACAAAATTATTCCTATTAGGCTTATGTGCCTTTTCCTCCACTTATTCGACCTCTCACCTGGATAGATGTTCCTACAGAAATCTATACTAACAATAGTGTGTGGATGCCTAGAGCTACAGATGACCGTTGCCCTGCTCAACCAGGAGAAGAAAGTACTGCATTTAATGTTACCGTAGGTTGTAAATACCCCCCTCTGTGCCTCGGAGATGCACCTGGTTGTATCCATCTAGAAACTCAAGTCTGGACTGCTTATCTTCCGGAAAGATCAGCTACAGAGGAACTGGGATATTTGGTCTCTGGCCTCTCCCTTTCTCCTTTAAAATAAATGAAAAGGGGAGTAATGGGAGATACCCCATACTTTCAATATAAACCTGCAGGAAAACCATGCCCTAAACATTTTGAGAGCCCATCTAAAACTTTAATTTGGGAAGATTGTGTTAACTCACAAGCAATAATATTAAAAAATGACTCATATGGTTTAGTAATAGACTGGGCACCAAAGGGCTATTTAAAAAACAATTGCTCCTCTGGTGGAAAGGAATGCCTGGAGGCTACTTATTTTATTTCTTATGGGGAGAATGAGAATCATCATTCTACTCTGCATAGGAGGTTCAGCTCATACTTTCTCTTAAAATGGGAAAATAAAGGAATTACCCCCTCGAGGCCTTGTATGATACTCCCCATTCTGAGCCCAGAACACCCAGAACTTTGGAAATTGGCTATTGCCATGTCTGGACTGGGAGTATGGAAAGGGGAAACTATTCTGTCTGTTGTCCCCACTACCATCCCTCTCTCTCAGTATCAACATGGATCCAGACATTCTGCTTTACTTACCTCCAACCTGACTGTTCCCATACAGAGTTGTGTTAAGTCTCCTTACATGTGGTTAGTGGGAAATATCAAAATTTGGACGACAACCAAACTGTCCAATGCATTGTCATTTATACATTTGTATTAACTCCCATTTTGACTCCAGGAAAAGTGTAATGTTGGTTTGAGCTCGAGAAGGAATCTGGATTCTGATAACTTTGCCCAGACCTTGGGAATCCTCCCCCTCAATACATTTAATTAATAAAGCGTTACAGTGAATTCTAAAAAGATCTAAGAGATTTGTTTTCACTTTAATCGCTGTGATCATGGGCCTAATTATAGTCACTGCAATGGCCACCACTGCCGGAATGGCATTTGGCGTTATACCAGTCTTTTCAAACGGCTCATTTTGTTAATGATTGGCAAGCCAATTCCACCCAAATGTGGAATTCTCAACAAGGCATTGACCAAAAATTGGCTAATCAAGTTAATAATTTAAGACAGTCTGTTATTTGGCTTAGAGATCAGGTAGTGAGTCTTGAACATTGCATGCAAACGTAGCACGACTAGAATACCTCTGATTTCTGTATCACCCTGCATTCTTATAATGAGACTTACCATTCATGGGAAATGGTCAAAGAACACCTTCTGGGTAGGGAAGATAATTTATCATTGGACGTAACTAAATTAAAGAAACAAATTTTTGAAACCTCTCAAGCTCACTTATCCATTGTGCCTGGAGCTGAGGTGTTAGATCAGGTGGCAGAAAATCTTTATGGACTAAACTCCACGACTTGGATTAAGTCTATTGGAGGCTCCACTGTATTAATTTTGGAATTATGTTTCTCTGTTTAATCGGCTTGTCTTTAGTGTACCGGACCAGTCAAAGAATCCTGCGTCAAAATCAAGAGAACAAACAAGCCTTCATTGCCATGGCACTTTATATAAAAAGAAAGGGAGATATGTTGCAGGAAGTCAGGGGCCCTGAACGGAGCGGCCAGCTGAAGCCATGGCAGAAGGACACAAATTGTGAAGATTTCATGGACATTTATCACTGTCCCAATCAATACTCTCATGATTTCCTATGCCTGTCATACTTTAATCTCTTAATCCTGTCATCTTTGTAAGATGAGGATGAATGTCACCTCAGGACCCTCTGATGATTGTGTTAACTGCACAAATTGTTTGTAGAGCATGTGTATTTGAACAATATCAAATCTGGGCACCTTGAGAACAGGATAACAGCGATTTTCAAGGAACAAGAGAGATAACCTTAAAAGTCTGGCTGCCTGTGGGCCCGGCAGGACAGAGCCATATTTCTCTTATTTCCGAAAACAGGTAAGAGAAGTATCGCTGAATTCTTTTCCCAGTAAGAAATATTAATAATTAATAGCCCTGGGAAAAGACTGCATTCCCAGGAGAAGCCTCTGAAATGGCTGCCCTGGGAGTATCTGCCTTTATGCTGATGTAGATAGGGATAAAACACACCCTAGTCTCCTGCAGCACCCCCAGGCTTGCTAGGATTAGGAAATTCCAGCCTGGCAAATTCTAGTCAGACCAGTTCTCTGCTCTTGAACCCTGTTAAAATGTTTATCAATGACAATGTGTACACAGTGGGACATGGCAGTTCATTAGTGATTCTAGTCTCACCCTAAACTTGTGATCTTGCCCTGACCTCCTGCCTTGTGATCTTTTGTTTCCCTTAAAGCATGCGATCTCTGTGACCCACACCCTATTCATACACTCCCTCCCCTTTTGCAAATCACTAATAAAAACTTGCTGGTTTTGCGGCTTGGGGGGCATCACGGAACCTGCTGACATGTGAGGTCTCCCCCGGACACCCAGCTTTAAAATTTCTCTCTTTTGTACTCTTTCCCTTTATTTCTCAGACTGGCCAACACTTAGAGAAATAGAAAAGAACCTACATGAAATATTGGGGGCTGGTTTCCCCTGATAAAGAAGAAACAGACCAACAAAAGAGAATATAGAATTCAGATTCAGAATACAGTTCCCAGGCCTGAAATCTTCTAGCCTGAGTCTCCCCCTATCTGGTTCTTCCTCCAGGAGCTGCTATTTTTTTCTGCACATCCCTGCTGTTCTCTTGTGGTTTCCTAGGCTACACATCCTTCCACAGTATCTTTATGTCTGTTTCTAACCTCCTCTGCCTTCTCTGCCTATGAGTTTGGTAATATCCATTAGGATTTTGCTTCCTTACAATAGGCCTTAGAAAAATGTCTGCCATTCATGTTAGCCTGGAGCTGCAACTCTCTAACCTTAATGCTTATATAATCTAAGGATCTGTGAGAGCTAGGGTAGAGGACACCTCAGAATTGTTCCATCCTAGAGGCAAAGAAAGTGGGAGCATTTATCTACCAACCCAATCCATGATTTGATGAGGTATGATTCCCTCCTCTCCTCACTACATTTTTTGATCTGCCCCTTCTGTAGTCTGAGGCAAACTGTCTCTGCCAGAGAAAGCCCTTGGGCAGAGAGTCAGAGATACTTGCTGTAAAATTCTGTTGGCTAATATGGAAAGCCTTGGCACCATAACATCTGCTATGGTACATTACTGCCATGGTTTTTTTGTTTTTGTTTTTGTTTTTGTATATGTACTCTGGAGAGCCTGCTAGAATCCTAGGGGTGAAGAAGCTGATTGGAAAAACTAACTATAGCTATATTTGGGTGGTGGTGGTCTATTCCTATTCCTCAGAACTCTCCAGAAATGAGTGGAGTTTGGGCTAATTGCCTCTAAGCTTCAACAATTCACATTAAAAGTAGAATCTAGTTTTTCCTCATGGAAATGCCTTATAATTGAGGAGTGATCTCTTCCTTATTCTGAGGCTGAGGTGTCTATAATACTTAGCCATTGAGAAAACTCTTGCTTGTCTCCCCCTTTTAGAGATAAATTTCCTACCCAGTTGCTAATATCTTTGTCCCACATGGAGAAAAGAAAAAGCACACCATTCTGACTTCTGAGAGAACCACTAGCCTCTTAGTTGCTCCCTTTGATCAGGATGAGTCCCTGAGTTTCCTCTTGGGAACCGGTACCCAAGACAACAGCCCCATTTTGCAAGCAAACAACTTGGTGATAAAGCCCCAGCAGTTGTATCCAGTTGAAGGCAGGGCAAATAGGTGGAAAAAACATTAGAGCCAGAAGAGCAGGATTGAAGACTCCACTTGGTCTCTTATATGTCTGATATCAGACATATAATCCCTCCCTGAGCATCAGTTTCCCCTTGTATTTAAAATTCAGGTTAACCTAATTCACAGGGCTATTTTGAGAATTAAATGGAATAAAAATAAATGATGTGTGTGAAAATATCCTGTAAACTGTCAATGCCAATACCATAGAAAATGTTATTGGTACAATCATAAGAAAAAAATCTCTTATAGGAACTAGATTTTACTTGTTCAGGGAGTTTATCAGTCATTGGTTTTGACCCTTTATAGGGGAATTGTGAGACATGCTAAATTGAATTTGGATTCAATGTATTATATGAGATCTTAGGGACAGTAGTAGTACAATTTATATTATAAATGTACATTGGATTTTCAGGATTTTAAGAAAACAATTCCTTGTCTCTTTAATTGCAGCCTCCTCTACTCACTGTAAAATCATCATACAATTTTACATATACTATTTTTTAAAGTATTATGCTATTAGACAAAAAATATATTTAAGTGACAGGAAATCCTTATCAAGCCATCAAGAGTTGGAAAGTGATGCTTCAGAAAGCCCTTCTCATGCAGGTTAAGTAAGAAATGCGTTTCCAACCTGCCAAAGAGATGGAAACAGGCTGCACAAGGAACTCAGTTCATTCTGTGAATGGGTGGACATAGCCGGGTCAGCAAACACAAAGGAATAGGAGCAACCAGGACTTAAAAAGAAAGGACTGCTTACTCTGGGAGCAGCAGTGGTATAGTCTGATGTTAAAGATCTTCCTATAACTATGACCAAGAGATTCAGAAAAAAACATTTAGGCAAATGCTGGTAGGGAAGAAGAAAGCTCATTGACTCTTTGAATATATATTTGAGTATAATATGAATCAGGGAGGAATACAGGTGTTAGGCAAGGCATTTGTGGAGGAGGTGGGCCTTGCGGTATGTCTTGAAGATGATGGGAATTGAAATGGCCAAGGAGAGAAATGAGGGATTTAGAGGCAAGGGGGACAATGCACTAAAACTAGATTCCTGAGTGAGCATAGTGTGAAGACAAGGGGGATGGCCTTGGCAGAAGTTCAGGATGTTTGTTGAGGGTGATGAGAGATTAGATTGGTGTTGCTGGTTGCTTTCCTGGAAAGTAGACCCTGAGACAGAGATATGCATGCAAGACATTTATAGGTGAGTGCTCTTACAATCAACATCTGTAGGGAAATGAAGGCAGGAGGACTGGACAGAGAGAGAATCTGGGCTGTAGTGTAGCTGCAGCCAATCACCTCAGGAAGCTCTGAATTTAGGATGGCCCTGAAGAATTGCTGCACATCAATTTTTCATTGTGTGGCTTGCCCTGGACAAGAGAGCATGGCTATTAACAAGGTGTCTCTCTTCAGTTAAAGGCAAGTGCCTGGAGTGGGTACTCAGATGCCAGGTGTCAGCATTCCATAGTCTCAACAGTATGAGAATAAACCCCTTAAAGGGTTGCTGGGAATCAGGTGGTGTACCACAGTGCTTATTCCATTGGATAATTAGTATAACTTCAGATGATAAGGAGTCTGGGTGCAAGGCTATGTATGACTAAGGTGAGGAGAGTGAGGTATTTGCCTCAGGCACAAAACTTAAGGGAAACTCCAAAACAACTGAGTAATAAAGATAACTAACATTTTAATGCAATATTTTAAAAAAACAAAGTCAATGCAAAAACACTCACGATGAACAAGATTTTATTTTATTTTATTTTATTTTTTAAAATTTATTTATTATTATTATACTTTAAGTTGTAGGGTACATGTGCATAACGTGCAGGTTTGTTACATATGTATACTTGTGCCATGTTGGTGTGCTGCACCCATCAACTCGTCATTTACATCAGGTATAACTCCCAATGCAATCCCTCCCCCCTCCCCCCTCCCCATGATAGGCCCCTGTGTGTGATGTTCCCCTTCCTGAGTCCAAGTGATCTCATTGTTCAGTTCCCACCTATGAGTGAGAACATGCGGTGTTTGGTTTTCTGTTCTTGTGATAGTTTGCTAAGAATGATGGTTTCCAGCTGCATCCATGTCCCTACAAAGGACACAAACTCATCCTTTTTGATGGCTGCATAGTATTCCATGGTGTATATGTGCCACATTTTCTTAATCCAATCTGTCACTGATGGACATTTGGGTTGATTCCAAGTCTTTGCTATTGTGAATAGTGCTGCAATAAACATACGTGTGCATGTGTCTTTATAGCAGCATAATTTATAATCCTTTGGGTATATACCCAGTAATGGGATGGCTGGGTCATATGGTACATCTAGTTCTAGATCCTTGAGGAATCGCCATACTGTTTTCCATAATGGTTGAACTAGTTTACAATTCCACCAACAGTGTAAAAGCGTTCCTATTTCTCCACATCCTCTCCAGCACCTGTTGTTTCCTGACTTTTTAATGATCGCCATTCTAACTGGTGTGAGATGGTATCTCATTGTGGTTTTGATTTGCATTTCTCTGATGGCCAGTGATGATGAGCATTTTTTCATGTGTCTGTTGGCTGTATGAATGTCTTCTTTTGAGAAATGTCTGTTCATATCCTTTGCCCACTTTTTGATGGGGTTATTTGTTTTTTTCTTGTAAATTTGTTTGAGTTCTTTGTAGGTTCTGGATATTAGCCCTTTGTCAGATGAGTAGATTGCCAAAATTTTCTCCCATTCTGTAGGTTGCCTGTTCACTCTGATGGTAGTTTCTTTTGCTGTGCAGAAGCTCTTTAGTTTAATGAGATCCCATTTGTCAATTTTGGCTTTTGCTGCCGTTGCTTTTGGTGTTTTAGACATGAAGTCTTTGCCCATGCCTATGTCCTGAATGGTACTACCTAGGTTTTCCTCTAGGATTTTTATGGTATTAGGTCTAACATTTAAGTCTCTAATCCATCTTGAATTAATTTTCGTATAAGGAGTAAGGAAAGGATCCAGTTTCAGCTTTCTACTTATGGCTAGCCAATTTTCCCAGCACCATTTATTAAATAGGGAATCCTTTCCCCATTTCTTGTTTCTCTCAGGTTTGTCAAAGATCAGATGGCTGTAGATGTGTGGTATTATTTCTGAGGACTCTGTTCTGTTCCATTGGTCTATATCTCTGTTTTGGTACCAGTACCATGCTGTTTTGGTTACTGTAGCCTTGTAGTATAGTTTGAAGTCAGGTAGCGTGATGCCTCCAGCTTTGTTCTGTTGACTTAGGATTGTCTTGGAGATGCGGGCTCTTTTTTGGTTCCATATGAACTTTAAAGCAGTTTTTTCCAATTCTGTGAAGAAACTCATTGGTAGCTTGATGGGGATGGCATTGAATCTATAAATTACCTTGGGCAGTATGGCCATTTTCACGATATTGATTCTTCCTATCCATGAGCATGGTATGTTCTTCCATTTGTTTGTGTCCTCTTTATTTCACTGAGCAGTGGTTTGTAGTTCTCCTTGAAGAGGTCCTTTACATCCCTTGTAAGTTGGATTCCTAGGTATTTTATTCTCTTTGAAGCAATTGTGAATGGAAGTTCATTCCTGATTTGGCTCTCTGTTTGTCTGTTACTGGTGTATAAGAATGCTTGTGATTTTTGCACATTAATTTTGTATCCTGAGACTTTGCTGAAGTTGCTTATCAGCTTAAGGAGATTTTGGGCTGAGACAATGGGGTTTTCTAAATATACAATCACGTCATCTGCAAACAGGGACAGTTTGACTTCTTCTTTTCCTAACTGAATACCCTTGATTTCTTTCTCTTGCCTAATTGCCCTAGCCAGAACTTCCAGCACTATGTTGAATAGGAGTGGTGAGAGAGGGCATCCCTGTCTTGTGCCAGTTTTCAAAGGGAATTTTTCCAGTTTTTGCCCATTCAGTATGATATTGGCTGTGGGTTTGTCATAAATAGCTCTTATTATTTTGAGGTACGTTCCATCAATACCGAATTTATTGAGCGTTTTTAGCATGAAGGGCTGTTGAATTTTGTCAAAAGCCTTTTCTGCATCAATTGAGATAATCATGTGGTTCTTGTCTTTGGTTCTGTTTATATGCTGGATTATGTTTATTGATTTGCGAATGTTGAACCCGCCTTGCATCACAGGGATGAAGCCCACTTGATCATGGTGGATAAGCTTTTTGATGTGTTGCTGAATCCGGTTTGCCAGTATTTTATTGAGCATTTTTGCATCGATGTTCATCAGGGATATTGGTCTAAAATTCTCTTTTTTTGTTGTGTCTCTGCCAGGCTTTGGTATCAGGATGATGTTGGCCTCATAAAATGAGTTAGGGAGGATTCCCTCTTTTTCTATTGATTGGAATAGTTTCAGAAGGAATGGTACCAACTCCTCCTTGTACCTCTGGTAGAATTCAGCTGTGAATCCATCTGGTCCTGGACTTTTTTTGGTTGGTAGGCTATTAATTATTGCCTCAATTTCAGAGCCTGCTATTGGTCTATTCAGGGATTCAACTTCTTCCTGGTTTAGTCTTGGAAGAGTGTAAGTGTCCAGGAAATTATCCATTTCTTCTAGATTTTCCAGTTTTTTTGCGTAGAGGTGTTTATATAGTATTCTCTGATGGTAGTTTGTATTTCTGTGGGGTCGGTGGTGATATCCCCTTTATCATTTTTAATTGCGTCGATTTGATTCTTCTCTCTTTTCTTCTTTATTAGTCTTGCTAGTGGTCTGTCAATTTTGTTGATCTTTTCAAAAAACCAACTCCTGGATTCATTGATTTTTTGGAGGGTTTTTTGTGTCTCTATCTCCTTCAGTTCTGCTCTGATCTTAGTTATTTCTTGCCTTCTGCTAGCTTTCGAATGTGTTTGCTCTTGCTTCTCTAGTTCTTTTAATTGCGATGTTAGAGTGTCAATTTTAGATCTTTCCTGCTTTCTCTTGTGGGCATTTAGTGCTATAAATTTCCCTCTACACACTGCTTTAAATGTGTCCCAGAGATTCTGGTATGTTGTATCTTTGTTCTCATTGGTTTCAAAGAACATCTTTATTTCTGCCTTCATTTCGTTATGTACCCAGTAGTCATTCAGGAGCAGGTTGTTCAGTTTCCATGTAGTTGAGTGGTTTTGATTGAGTTTCTTAGTCCTGGGTTCTAGTTTGATTGCACTGTGGTCTGAGAGACAGTTTGTTATAATTTCTGTTCTTGTACATTTGCTGAGGAGAGCTTTCCTTCCAATTATGTGGTCAATTTTGGAATAAGTGCGATGTGGTGCTGAGAAGAATGTATATTCTGTTGATTTAGGGTGGAGAGTTCTATAGATGTCTATTAGGTCTGCTTGCTGCAGAGATGAGTTCAATTCCTGGATATCCTTGTTAACTTTCTGTCTCGTTGATCTGTCTAATGTTGACAGTGGAGTGTTGAAGTCTCCCATTATTATTGTATGGGAGTCTAAGTCTCTTTGTAAGTCTCTAAGGACTTGCTTTATGAATCTGGGTGCTCCTGTATTGGGTGCATAGATATTTAGGATAGTTAGCTCTTCCTGTTGAATTGATCACTTTACCATTATGTAATGGCCTTCTTTGTCTCTTTTGATCTTTGATGGTTTAAAGTCTGTTTTATCAGAGACTAGGATTGCAACCCCCGCTTTTTTTTTTTCTCCATTTGCTTGGCAAATCTTCCTCCATCCCTTTATTTTGAGCCTATGTGTGTCTCTGCATGTGAGATGGGTGTCCTGAATACAGCAGACTGATGGGTCTTGACTCTTTATCCAGTTTGCCAGTCTGTGTCTTTTAATTGGAGCATTTAGTCCATTTACATTTAAGGTTAAGATTGTTATGTGTGAACTTGATCCTGCCATTATGATATTAACTGGTTATTTTGCTCGTTAGTTGATGCAGTTTCTTCCTAGCCTCGATGGTCTTTACATTTTGGCATGTTTTTGCAATGGCTGGTACCGGTTGTTCCTTTCCATGTTGAGTGCTTCCTTCAGGGTCTCTTGTAAGGCAGGCCTAGTGGTGACAAAATCTCTAAGCATTTGCTTATCTGTAAAGGATTTTATTTCTCCTTCACTTATGAAACTTAGTTTGGCTGGATATGAAATTCTGGGTTTAAAATTCTTTTCTTTAAGAATGTTGAATATTGGCCCCCACTGTCTTCTGGCTTGGAGAATTTCTGCCGAGAGATCTGCTGTTAGTCTGATGGGCTTCCCTTTGTGGGTAACCCGACCTTTCTCTCTGGCTGCCCTTAAGATTTTTTCCTTCATTTCAACTTTGGTGAATCTAGCAACTATGTGTCTTGGAGTTGCTCTTCTCGAGGAGTATCTTTGTGGCGTTCTCTGTATTTCCTGGATTTGAATGTTGGCCTGCCCTACTAGGTTGGGGAAGTTCTCCTGGATGATATCCTGAAGAGTGTTTTCCAACTTGGTTCCATTTTCCCCCTCACTTTCAGGCACCCCAATCAGACGTAGATTTGGTCTTTTTACATAATCCCATACTTCTTGCAGGCTTTGTTCATTTCTTTTTCTTCTTTTTTCTTTTGGTTTCTCTTCTCGCTTCATTTCATTCATTTGATCCTCAATCGCAGATACTCTTTCTTCCAGTTGATCGAGTCGGTTACTGAAGCTTGTGCATTTGTCACGTATTTCTCGTGTCATGGTTTTCATCTCTGTCATTTCGTTTATGACCTTCTCTGCATTAATTACTCTAGCCATCAATTCTTCCACTCTTTTTTCAAGATTTTTAGTTTCTTTACGCTGGGTACGTAATTCCTCCTTTAGCTCTGAGAAATTTGATGGACTGAAGCCTTCTTCTCTCATCTCATCAAAGTCATTCTCCGTCCAGCTTTGATCCGTTGCTGGCGATGAGCTGCGCTCCTTTGCCGGGGGAGATGCGCTCTTATTTTTTGAATTTCCAGCTTTTCTGCCCTGCTTTTTCCCCATCTTTGTGGTTTTATCTGCCTCTGGTCTTGATGATGGTGATGTACTGATGGGGTTTTGGTGTAGGTGTCCTTCCTGTTTGTTAGTTTTCCTTCTAACAGTCAGGACCCTCAGCTGTAGGTCTGTTGGAGATTGCTTGAGGTCCACTCCAGACCCTTTTTGCCTGGGTATCAGCAGCAGAGGCTGCAGAAGATAGAATATTTCTGAACAGCGAGTGTACCTGTCTGATTCTTGCTTTGGAAGCTTCCTCTCAGGGGTGTACTCCACCTTGTGAGGTGTGGGGTGTCAGACTGCCCCTAGTGGGGGATGTCTCCCAGTTAGGCTACTCAGGGGTCAGGGACCCACTTGAGCAGGGAGTCTGTCCCTTCTCAGATCTCAACCTCCGTGTTGGGAGATCCACTGCTCTCTTCAAAGCTGTCAGACAGAGTCGTTTGCGTCTGTAGAGGTTTCGGCTGTGTTTGTTATTGCCCTGTCCCCAGAGGTGGATTCTACAGAGACAGGCAGGTTTCCTTGAGCTGCTGTGAGCTCCACCCAGTTCGAGCTTCCCAGCAGCTTTGTTTACCTACTTAAGCCTCAGCAATGGCGGGCGCCCCTCCCCCAGCCTCGCTGCTGCCTTGCCGGTAGATCACAGACTGCTGTGCTAGCAATGAGGGAGGCTCCGTGGGTGTGGGACCCTCCCGGCCAGGTGTGGGATATGATCTCCTGGTGTGCCTGTTTGCTTAAAGTGCAGTATTGGGGTGGGAGTTACCCGATTTTCCAGGTGTTGTGGGTCTCAGTTCCCCTGGCTAGGAAAAGGGATTCCCTTCCCCCTTGCGCTTCCCAGGTGAGGCAATGCCTCGCCCTGCTTCAGCTCTCGCTGGTCGGGCTGCAGCAGCTGACCAGCACCGATCTTCCGGCACTCCCCAGTGAGATGAACCCAGTACCTCAGTTGAAAATGCAGAAATCACCGGTCTTCTGTGTCGCTCGCGCTGGGAGTTGGAGACTGGAGCTGTTCCTATTCGGCCATCTTGCTCCGCTCGATGAACAAGATTTTAAATAAAGACTGGATCAGTAGTACTAACTTTTCCTTTGCCTCAGGCTCCGATATGGCTTGGCAGAACAACACCTGAAGGTTGTAACATTTATTCTGCAGGAAACAGGAAACCATTGGAAGTTTTCCTCTTTCCATTTTCCTATAATAGCTATACTATTATAAGATTAAATTTGTTTTAATTGCCAAAAAGTTTTTTACTCAAAATCTTACAGATAGGACTCTTGTTTGCAAGAGACAGGAAAACTAGTTAAAACAGCTTGGCCAATAACTACAGGTAATGTACTGACCTACACAGAAATCAGGAGCAGTTTGATCCAGTAGCTTAAGCTATACTGTTAGTGATCAGTTTCTCTCCATCATAAAGGTATTCATTCTTCTACTGGCTTTCTTCATTATAAAAGATATGGACAGCATTCCTGAGTCTCTCACTCTCAATCAACCAAGTCCCGAGGAAAAGAAATTGCATTTCTTTCTTCAAAACCTCAGCAAAATTATCTGATTGGACTATAAATTCAACCATGAGTCTATCCCTGTGACCAGGTGAATGGGATATGATGATTGACTTATTCCAACAACGCATACTTCCCTACCTGTGAGAGAGGTCATTCTATACAACTGGGGTATTTCTACCAAAACAAAAAATAAGTAAATAAATAAAAGATGGAGTTTTTGCTAGGGAGCTTACTGCACATGAACATACATTTCTCTCTTTCTGTTCAATCCATGTCCATACAAATACATGTGTAACTGAAGTGTTGCAATCATTTATTTAATAATACCATATAGCACCTTTATTTTTAAAAACATTTAAGTAGTATAAGAATACTATTAAAAGCAAGTAAGAGGGTATATAAAGTACCCATTCCACTCACTCCTACTTCTCCTGTTCTCCAGGAGAAAATGTTTTACTCCTCAGAGATACCCATTGTTATATGTTTTTAAATTTATTTATAAGTTGCTTTTTAAAAAAAAATACACATCGTGCATATATTTGTTATTTATGTGTTTTCAAAAAAAGGTCATATAATATATGTATCACATTTTTCTTCAACATTCTTTAAAATTACACTTATTGTATAGTAACTTGTATTTTTCACTTAGCAATATTCTTGAGTATTGGTCAATAGTAGTACCTACATGAGTTTTTTTTTTTTTTTTTTTAAGTTACTGCCTGGTATGCCATGGTATGGTTGATGTTTTAAGAATATTTGGGCTGGGTGCGGTGGCTCAAGCCTGTAATCCCAGAACTTTGGGAGGCCGAGATGGGCGGATCACGAGGTCAGGAGATGGAGACCATCCTGGCTAACACGGTGAAACCCCGTCTCTACTAAAAAAAAAAAAATAAATAAAAAAATAAAATAAAATAAAAAAACTAGCTGGGCGAGGTGGCGGGCGCCTATAGTCCCAACTACTCAGGAGGCTGAGGCAGGAGAATGGCGTAAACCTGGGAGGCGGAGCTTGCAGTGAGCTGAGATCCGGCCACTGCACTCCAGCCTGGGCGACAGAGCAAGACTCTGTCTCAAAAAAAAAAAAAAAAAAAAAAAAAAGAATATTTGATTTAAGAAAACTTATTTGATAGATATTTAGTTTGTTTTCAGTTCTTTATTACTACAAACCATGATTCAATGAACATCATAGTATGTGTTTTCCTACACCCAGGAGAATAATACCAAGCAAAGACATATCTAGAAATTAAAATTTTTTTAAATAAATGGATTTGGTTCAAAAAAGAATCTTAATTCTACTTTTTTTCTATAGATTATTAAATGCATCAATATTGATTGTTACAGTATATGCTTTTCCTAATAATTTGAAATGGTAACCTTCTCATAAGTTATTTTTTCATATAAAATTGTGGCTGTTTCTAGATTGTCAATATCATTAATCTATTTGTTTAACCTAGGATTAGTATTACAATAATTTACTCTGACTACCTTTTAATATAGTTTATATCTGGTATAAAACAGATATATTTGAGTATAAAATATGCAATCTGTTATTATGTTTTCAGAATAGTTTCACAACTCTAGCTCATTTAGCATTCCTTACAAATTTTACAATCAGCTTGTCAAACTTCATGTAAAATCCTTCTGAAATGGCATTGATTTTAAGACTAATTTGGAGAAAATTATCATTTATTCAAGTCTTATGTATCTCAAAAATGCCTTATTCTTTTCTCTATAAAGACTTTGCATATTGTTTATGATGCTTAATTCTAATTACATTATGGTTGTTTTTATTTTAAACAGGATAGCTTTCTTATACATTTTCTAACTGATTTTGCTAATGTAATGGACATTAATTTTCATAAGTGACCTTGTAACCACCTACTCTGCTAAACTCTTTTCTAGTATAACCCATCATGTGGTTCCTCATTGCGTCTTCTTTAAGAGTTGATATTCTCCAATCTTCCTGGATGTTTCTCTGTCCCTATGGAGACATAGACCTTCTCCAAAATAATCTCTGATAGTCACTCATCCCACCTGATGGCAAACACTGTTTGCCTAGTCCAACTGGGAATGAGGGAGAAATGTGGGGTGGCTTCTCACCAGGATAATCCTGCTGCAGCATGCCAACTAAGCATTGTCAGTTGCCCTTGATCAATTGTCTTTCAATTTTCCCCCCACATTTCTTGTCCATCAAGGGTTCTACTTATTTGAATACAGAATAATGTACATGGTATAATCTATGGTACATGGTCAATGTATAATCTAGAACATTTATAGGGAGAGGAAATTTATATATAGAAATATAAATATAGAGGAGTGAGACTGTAGCAAATGTTGAAATAGAAGACCATTTTCCCCAAGTGAAGTTCCTTACCATTTATTAAATCCTCCATCTTTTTATAAAGTATATTTTTCTTTTCATAAAGTATATTTTCAAGTCTTACTGGCATTTTGATTGAAATTTTTATATATGTAGATTAATTTAGGTGGAACCTATATATTTTAAAATTGTATTCCTAGCTATGGACATGATATATCTCACCATTTGTTCATGTATTCTTTTATTTTCTTTAGTAAATTTTTACATCTGTCTTCATAAATTTCTCATACATTTCTTTCCTGGCTTAATCCTAGGTACTTTATTATTTATGTTTCAATGTGAAGGAGTTTTTAAAGAAAGACAACATTTTCTAATTGATTATTGCCATGATGTAGAAAGCCCATTATTTTTTTCCCATTCTTTTTTCTTTCTGTGGTTCAGTTTGGATCATTTTATTAAATTATTTTCAAATTTGCTGATCCTTCTTATGTTAGATACATCTATTGTTAAACCTATCTATTGAATCCTTAATTTCAGTATTATATCTTTTAGTTCTAGGATGTCCATCTTATTCAGCTAACTCCAGTATCTGGATTATCTATGAGTTTGCATTTATTGGCTATTTTTTCTCTTCGTATTTGTCCTATGGATTCTGTGTCTTGGCATGCCTAGTAATTTGTTATTGAATGCAGGACTTTGTTTCTTTAAGAAAAAATGGTAGAGACACCACATAATGCCATTTTCCATCAGAGAGAATGTTCACCTTTTCCTCTGCCTGGAAAAGAGAGTATGGAGATGATTCCCTTGATTCAACTAGGGACTAAATCTGGGTCAAGCCTGAGCTGCAGTTTAGGGAAACCCGGTCTACCTGTCTTTCCCCTTTCCAAGGCTGTGGCTCTTCTTGGCTTTCATTGGAGAATGTGGCAGTTATTTGTATTAGGAATGAGAGAGTGATGGGATCTGTATTCTACTTTTTAAAGGTTTTAGGTTTATCTCTTTTTCCTTCCTTCCATGAAACTGCAAATTTCGACAAATATTCTGTTATTTGAGATCTCTAAAGTCTCCAATTTTGTCACTCGGGCCCCATATAAGTCTGCTATGGGCTGAACCTGGATTCTCACCCTTTATGTTAACCCAGATTAGCACGTTCTCCATACCAAAAAAACAGTTTCAGCTCATTAATACCAATTACTTACTCCTTCCAGGGATTTTTAACTCTCTAGGGGTCTTGTACTTGTCAGGTATTTTTGTAAAGCACCAAGAGAATGCAGAAAATTCCATTTTGCCTTTCAGAAATTTCCTTTTTTTTTTTTTTTTTTAGTCCTCCTGATCAACACAGCTTTGGAATTCTGACATTGAGAGAGAAATCATCTATGTGTTTGAAGTCTCTTAAGTTTACAATTTCATCTTTACTTCCCTGCATGAGGACCAAAAGCTCTGTTGGTTTCTCTGTCCCACATCAGTGGCCCTATGCTTGGGACAAGCCCAGATTCTCACCTCTAGCCACGTTCAGAATAGGTCGCTACCCCCATTTGATCTTCAGTTCATCTCTGAAAGGTTTTCTTCCCACTAGAATTTTAGTTTCCATAGTTCCAATTGCTTTTAAAAGTCTGGATTTTCTAACTACTTATTGTATCTTACTCAGAAGTAGAAATGTCAGGCCATTTATTTTTGTAAGTGGACCATGATTATAGCACAGTGGTTTCATTACTGTGCCATTATATTCTCTCACATTGCCCAGGTTTCCCAGGATTGCTGAAATCTCAGGTTTTATAGGGAAACCAGACCTGTAGGAGTAAACTTGTGCTGGGAAGCTGGTCAGTGTCCCTGAGTGTACTTCCGTGGTTGGGCCTTGGCCCATTAGAATTCACTTTTGGCAGTAGATAAACTACTGGTCCTTTTATATAGTCATATTTTAATTTGTGAGCTTTCAGAACTAATTCATTTAGTGATCGCCAACTGTAGGTATTCAAGTTTTAAATGTGGTTGGATGGTATACTTTCTGAGCCCTTGTGCACTTGAATTGTTTTTTCTGTTGCCTTTGTATATGAATGACCACATTGTTTGGTATCAAACTCCTGAATAACAAGCTCTTTTTCTCCACTGAAGGACTCTAGAGATAATGTTTCAAAGTTTTCAGGTGTTTCTTATTTTAGACACCACACTTTAGTTTTTTCTTCCCAGGTGGGTAGTCTATTCTTTTCTTCCTAGACATTTTTCAAATGTTCTAACATTTTATATCTTTTGGGTTCAGATTTTTTTTTCATTTTTGGCTTTTTGGGTTTGGAGGAATATCTTACTTTTTAAATTAAAAATGTCAAGTTTGGCTGGATGTGGTGGCTCACTGCCTACAATCCTAGAGCTTTGGGTGGCTGAAGAGGAGGATTGTTTAAGTCCAGGAGTTTGAGACCAACTTGGGCAACAAAGTGAGACCTTGTCTCTGCAAAAAAAAAATGTTTTTAAATAACTGGGTATGGTGGTGCATGCTGCTTGTAGTGAGCCATGATCATGCTATTGCACTTTAGACTGGGTGATAGAGCAAGACCCTCTCTCTCTCTTAAAAAAATGCATGTTTACCACAGAAGTTTTTTAGCATAAATAAAGTAATATAAAAAATGATGACCCCAAATTCCAACACCCTGAAGTAAAAGGTGTTAATATCTGCTAATCACCATTTCAGACAGACTTAAAAATATATACAAATATGTAGATTAACAAATAAATAAAAATATGTAAACATTTCATAAGAGTAACATCATAATAAATGTTTTTTTTATTATTATTATTTTGCTACGGAGTCTTGCTCTGTCCCCAGGCTGGAGTGCATTGGCATGATCTCAGCTCACTGCAACCTCCACCTCCTGGGTTCAAGCAATTCCCTTGCCTTAGCCTTCCAAGTAGCTGGGACTACAGGCACATGCCATCATGCCCGGCTAATGTTTTGTATACTTTTTTTGTATTTTAGTAGAGACAGGGTTTCACCATATTGGCCAGCATGGTCTTGATCTCCTGACCTCATGATCCACCCGCCTCAGCCTCCCAAAGTGCTGGGATTACAGGAGTGAGCCACCACACCCGGCCAGTTTTTGTTTTTTTGAGATGGAGTTTCATTCTTGTTGCCTAGGCTGGAGTGCAATGGTGCTATCTCAGCTCACTGCAATCTCCACCTCCTGGGCTCAAGCAATTCTGCTGCCTTGGCCTTCCAAGTAGCTAGGATTACAGGTGCCCACCACCACGCTGGCTAATTTTTGTATTTTAGATAGAATCAGGGTTTTACCATGTTGGCCAAGCTGGTCTTGAACTCCTAACCTCATGTGATCCGCCCACTTTGGCCTCCCAAATTGCTGGGATTACAGGTGTAAGCCATCTCGCCTTGCCTAATTAAAATGTTTTAATAAAAAGTTTTCAATTTTATTTTACTTGAACAGAAGAAAACTAAAGGAAAATCAAATAAATTATTAAATTCACAGAGAAGTTCGCTTATTCACTGCAAGAGATATTTAGTTTTAACACATTGCTCTAATGTTAAGAAAAGAACATAATAAACACATTTATATTTTGGAAATTATTTACTGACTCCCAGCTATGAGCAATTAATTGATGAGCACACTTACTTTTTCTGCACTTTCTTACACTTTTTATCCTGCTATTTCAACATTTGTTGTTATTTAATTTTATTTATTTAGCATTTGTAACATTCACAGGGCTTAAAAAAATTTATTTATTTATTGAGACAGGGTCTCACTCCACTGTCCAGACTAGAGTACAGTGGTGCAATCATAGCTCACTACAGCCTCTACCTCCTGTGCTCAAGCTATCGTCCCAGCTCAGCCTCCCAAGGAGCTGGGAGTACAGGCATGCACCACCACGCCTGATTAATTTCTTTTATTTTTTATAGAGACAGGGTCTTACTATATTGGCCAGACTGGTCTCAAACTTCTGGCTTCAAGTGATCTGCCCACCTCACCCTCCTAAAGTGCTGGGATTACAGGTGTGAGCCACCCTGCCTGGCCTATTTTTAGTTTTTTTCCCACCATAACTCTCTCGGTCTTGGTTATCTGTTTAAATGGATTCAACACTTTCTACTAGGCCATTTGCCACTACTTCTTTCTTGCTCTGTGTTTTATTTCTGTTCTTTTCCTATTTGGTTGGATTTCATTATGGGGTATTTTCTCAAAAAAAGTTCTGGTGGGCGTTATAGTCTTCAGATGTTTTCAAATTTGAGTGTGCCTGCCTGCTGCCTCTTTATTTGAGCTACAACTTGTCTGAGTATTATATCATTGGCTTTCACTTGTTCCCTCTTAGTGATGTAGACCTGTTTCCAATATTCTGACACTAATTATTGCTGGACACGGCGGGGAAACGACGGCTGCCGTGATTTCTTTTTTTTTTTTTTTTTTTGAGACGGAGTCTCACGCTGTTGCCCAGGCTGGAGTGCAGTGGCGCGATCTCGGCTCACTGCAAGCTCCGCCTCCCGGGTTCCCGCCATTCTCCTGCCTCAGCCTCCTGAGTAGCTGGGACTACAGGCGCCCACCACCGCGCCCGGCTAATTTTTTTTTTTTTGTATTTTTAGTAGAGACGGGGTTTCACTGTGGTCTCGATCTCCTGACCTTGTGATCCGCCCGCCTCGGCCTCCCAAAGTGCTGGGATTACAGGCTTGAGCCACCGCGCGGACAATTTGCTTTCTATGTCTGGATAACTGGATACATTCTTATCATTAAGAAATCTTGTAATTGATCATTTTAATTAAAAAGATACACCATTTTTATCTGCAGGTCCAGTTCTTCTGCCATTTCTGGGAAATTTTCCTGAGTATTTCATAATATTCTTGGCATCGCTTTTGAGGTACTTAAAATTTCAAAGACCTTAATTATTTTTATGTTGTATGGTACTTGTCTTCCCTATCCCTCATTTCTTCTCTAACTTTATTTGTCTGTATTTTTCTTCTACATGCATTGTGACTATCTCAATGACATTAATTTGCTTTTTATCTCTATTATACTTTTTCCTATTTAAAATGAGTAATTACACATGTAATAAATAGCAATGTTTCTTTATCACAGTTCTCAATTTGTTGCCTTATTTCTACAATGCTCTTTCAAGTTTCATTCTATTACTAGATTGGCTTGTGTTTGAGCTCTTGTTCATTAAATTAAAGTCCTTCCACAACACATTGCAAAAATATGCAAGGAATCTGTTTCAGTTGCTTGGGTTATATTTTTGTAATTGCTGGGTTATTCGTCTCTCTTTGGCATGCCGTTTCTCTTACATTGTTATCTGCTATAGTATATGTTTCAGTCAAGGTCCTGGCAGGAAACAGATGATACATTCAAACTGGGATATCTGAGGATAATTTAATACAGGACCTGTTCAGAAAGGCATAAGCAGGATTTGGGGATTTCTAGACCAACAAAAACTAGTGTGGTACCCCTGGGCCAGCAACAGCAGGGGGCCATTACCACCCAGAGGCCATGGTTGCTGGAACCTATAGAAGGCAACTACAGAGAAGACTGCCAGAGAGAAACTGAGGCCTCCTACAGGGAGACAAGCTTATCCATTGTGATATGGAAGAGAGAGAGCTGGGGAACAAATACCCAACCCAACTCCTTTCCTCTCATCTTTTGCAGGCGTCTTTCAATAGGAGACCAAAAGACAAATGTGCATAAAGGACCACCTTCCAGGGCATGGGGAATGAAGGAGAAGAATGGGAGAAGGTGGACAGAAGGGCAATTGGGAGATACCCTGTACAGTGTACTTGCAGAGATGCCATGCCATGGCTTTGCCTGTTTATGTTTGAGTGATTCTGTCCAGATCTCCTTTATATGCTAACATAACATGGGTTAATTCTCCTTAGCATCCATGACACCTAATCTGAGTTTGTTTTCTCTTTCCCTCCACATTATAGTTTGAAAGTAGAGTATTGCTTCTATTTTATTTTTCTGATGCCTGAGGTTATGGAAATATGGGATGAGTTCAGATTAGATATATAATGTGGACTTTTCTCTCTCTCCTGTGATTTTCATTAAGCTTTCTATTTCAATGCCCTGTCTACCAAACAAAGATGTATATCTATTCCTAGCCTTTGACTCATTTCCCCAAAAGTTTTTTCCACATCTGTAACAAAATTTTTCCTTTCCTTTCCTTGAGTGAGGATGTGATCTAATGAAATTTCATTTGTTTGTATTTTTTTAAAGCACTGAGCTCCTTCTTTATCTCAATTTAGCATCTTTGCAACTCATCCTATTGTATTTTCTCCTTGCCTCTTTGCTTCTTATGACTTTTCTTTACATGAACGGTGGCTTCTTGAGTCCTTTCAGAACACGTGTTTTCTAAAATAGCTGTCTATTTCTTGTAATAAGCAATTTCACTTATCCACGATTACTCTGAATCTTTAGGAAAATACTCCTTTACCCTTATTTCTGCACATATTTTCATATATTCAAAGCTTTTTTGTCTTTTATTCAAACAAGGCAGGAAACATCTAGACTACATCTTTGTCAAAAGACAAGGTATGTGGAATTTCCCTGGCTTTCCTCATTGTCAGCTTGAGTACTCATCAAATCCCCTTGTCAAATCTATGGTTTAGAGGAGATATTGATGTGGACAGCACCCAGCCAAATTCCTAATGTTGAGCAGGCATTTGTTTAATGCATCTTGGCTATATTGAGGTAGGAGTTTCCCTTGCTCCCAATTCTTGGCTGTCTGACACTCAGAACAGATGCAATATATGAGATGCTATAATTATAAGGACAAACCACTGCCAGGGCCTGTTCTGCCAGGGAATTTCCATGCCCAAGTAGAGTCCTCACTGTAGGGTCTACTCATCTCAGCTTATACTGCCATTGTCAGTGCATAACAACTATCCCCCTCCTCTCTTCATTCTTCCTCTGATTATTTTTTGCCTCTCAATGGATACAGAAAGATAGCAAAGAGGGGCAGATAGTGATCTGCCAACTTGAGTAATACAACTGAGGACTGACAGACTGTTTTTATAAATTGTTTTCTGTGCTCGAGTCTCTGTGCTAGGAGTCAGCTGGCAGAGTAGAAGCACATCTTTTTATCTTCTCTAAGACAGCTGGCAACTCAAAATGGCTTTGTGAGTCTGGTTCTGACAGTTATTTTTTTTTGTCAGAGTCTTGCTCTGTTGTCCAGGCTGGAGTGAAGTGGCTCAATCTTGGCTCACTACAACCTCCTCCTCCCAGATTCAAGTGATTCTCTTGCCTCAGCCTCCTGAGTAGCTGAGATTACAGGCATGTACCACCATGCCTGGCTAATTTTTGCATTTTTAGCAGAGATGGGGTTTCACCATGTTGGTCAGGCTGGTCTCAAACTGCTGACCTCGTGATCCACCCACCTTAGCCTCCCAAAGTGCTGGGATTACAGGCATGAGCCACTGCACCTGGTCTTTCTTTTCTTTTTGTAAAAATAAATGTTATTGTGTATATTAGAGGTTTACAACATGATGTGATGGGATATATATATAGATAGATAGTAAAATGGTTACTATAGTGAAGCAAATTAACATATCTATCATCTCACATAGTTACTTTTTTGTAACAAAAGCAGTTAAAATGTACTTATTCAAGAAAATTCCCAAATACCATACAATTTTATTAATTATGGTCCTCATGTTGTACATTAAGTATCTAGACTTGTTCATCTTACATTTCTGCTACTTTGTGTCTACCAAGTTTTATAGTTAATGGAAATTCCTCCTGGCTTCTGCAGTTGTTTTTAGTAACAGAATTTTCACCTTTTGCGCTCTTCATTGAGAGACATTGTGAGTGTATATTAGTGTGGTCACAACAATGCTATGTTCAACGGGAGCCACACTGTACTGGCCCTTGAAAATAATTATCATGTAAGAATGTGGACATAAATCTTCAGTCATCCTTTCTGCATCTGATGAAATCTAAGAAACTTCCTACCCATCAACACACACCTTTCTTTGATGAGTTTGCTGTCTTTATCTGAAATGGAAATTCCACAGGTGGTATGTAATTTAAGTTTGCTTCATATGTGAGTATAGAGGCCTTATTTACTATGTGCATGAACATTTCGAGTAGTTTAAGTTTAATAATATATTACTGCTGATTGGCTGAATAAATCAGTAAAGAGAGGTTTGTGTACTAGCTGTGAAATGTCTTGCTTAGTTATTTGTCATAATAAGACTGAACTCCAGGTCTAGCCTCTCTTTTGTGTGACTGGTAGAAGATTCTATTAATTAACTGTGGGGCTTCTGTGACCTTTCAGCAACCTACTGCTAACATACTTAAAATATATTGAGACTAGAAACACCAGCATGACCCGTTTGACAACACAGGTAAACAAATTAATTCTTTTTATTGGATTTTCCTTCCAGTAAACATAGCTAAATGTCACCAATATTTTTTCCTTCAGTAGCTAATTTATTGTTTTATTTTTCTGATACTAAAAATGCAAATTTTTACTCTCTTTTTCCACATCTATCTATGTCTGTGCCCATTCTTTCCTCTTGCCCAACATATAAACATAACTACTCCTTTCAATCCTTCAAATCTTACCTTCTCAATAAGGTTTAACAACCTCATTAAAAATTGCAACCCAACCCTCATCTTGACCTTCTCAATCCCCCTTACAATGCTCTATTCTTGTTTTATGGAAATTGTCACCTTCTAATAAAATGTGATTTATATATTTATTATATTCCTTTTTATTGCATGTTCTCCCCCACTCCCCAAACTTGCTAAAATATAAATATCATAAGGGCGGGTTTCCTTTACTGTCTTCTTCATGGATTTATCCTAAGCATCTAGAATAGTTCCTGGCATACAATAGATGCTAAGTAAATGTTTGTTGATGGATGGAAGGAAGGAAGAAAGGAAAGAAGGAAGGAAAGAAGGAAGGAAGGAAGGAAGGAAGGAAAGAAGGAAGGAAGGAAGAAAGGAAGGAAGAAAGGAAGGAAGGAAGGAAAGAAGGAAGGAAGGAAGGAACAAAGGAAGCATTTGTCCCTTTTCCTTTTTGAGCTCTTTTCTCAGCCTATGCTTTAGAGAGCTTTGCCTCCTCTGGAATTTTGTTTATCAGTTATTTCCCTCCTCCTACCTCTAAAATTTTAGCCATTGTGTTTTTCTCTTCTTTGGACCTCAAAAACAAACTTGAGTCTGTCTCATTACAAAAAATGTGTATATGGAGCCTGCCTCCATTTTTAATGCTCTCTCTCACCTTCCTGACCCCACAGTCTTCTAGAAAGAATGCATCTGTTTTAAACTCTCTCCCCATTTCAGTGATTTGCTGTCTAGTTTTCCTCTTGACCACAGAACTGAAATGGCTAGTACAAACTATCAATGGTCTCCTCTTTGTCCTCATCCTGTTTTATCTGTTTGTGCCTTTTGGGGTCACAGCTAACCTTACATCCTGAAAGTTTATTCCCATTGGTTCCTGATTTTGTTTTGGTTTCCTTCCTGACTCACTGAGCACACTCGCTCTATCTCTGTTGTTGCAACTTCCTTTACTTTCCCCCTAACTTCTTGTGTTCTCCAGAACTTAGGCCTGGACTTCCCTACCTTCTCACTTTATACACTCTCTAGTCAGTTTCATCCACCGCCAGTATTAGTTACCATTGATTTCATCAGTCACCACATTGCCCCTCCTGCCCCACATCACACCTGTTTTGCCAATTTACTATTATTTTCAACTTAGTGCTTAAAAGTACTTCAATAAAACATACATGAAATGGATATCATTAATTGTTTAAATCTCTCTACTCCACAAACCTCATCCTTCCACTTCTACTACCCCAGCTGATGACAATTCCATCTACATATTCTAAACCAGCGACATCGACATCCTTAGTGACTCTTTCCTTGCAACTAAACTAGTTATCAATTCTTGTCACTTCTAACATAAATTTATCTACACAATTAGTTCCTTTATCTCCACTTCAGTCTCCCCATGGCTTGGTTTCCTATCATCTCTCAGCTATCTTATTGCAATATTCCTGTAACTGATCTTAGTTTTAGTTTCTTATTGTGAATTCCCAATTCAATAGACTCCTCACCCAATCCAACTAAAACCTTCAAAACAACTTTATTCCAGCAAATGCTTATGAAGCACCAACTGTAGTCCTATCAGAAAGAAATAGTGATCCCTCCCCTTAGAGGATTATGTGTTAGGAAGAGACCCAGGTATAAATGGACAGAATGCAATCCAGTAAGTGAATAAATACAATGCTAGAGATATAACCAGAGTGAAATGAAGTTGGTTGCCTGAGTCACATATATCTGTCAGAACGGAGACCTAAGTTCTCTGGATTTCTAGTATGGTGCTTCCTCCATTGTGGCTTTCTTATCAACGTTTCTTGCGTGCCAGCTACTCTGTAGAAGACATTACCCCTACGTTTTGGTGATGGTAGATGGTATTTATTGAAACTCTTGCTTATTTTGACCCAGTGTTTGTGTATAATGAAGTTCAAACTAGGGTGGTGGCAAGAAGTGGTCAGATTTTGGATATATTTTGAGGTTAGAGCTAACAGGTTTTTGCTGATTAATTGTATATTGAAGTGTGAGACAAAGAGTGAATTTAAGAATGATGTCAAGATGTTGAACCTGAGTATCAGGAGAAACAGAGTTGTTGCTGATGGAGATGGGGAAGATCACAGGAGGAGCAAGTTTGGCAGCAAGGTGGAGATATAGTTGGAATCAAGAATTCAGTTTATGATATGTACAGTTTGAGACATCCATTTTTCATCCAAGTTGGAGATGCTAAGTAGAAGATATTGAATTTGTTATAACAGACTGAAGTTTAGGGAAGAAATCAGGGCTAGAGATATCAATGCATGACTCTTAATTATATTGATGATATTTTAAACTTCAGGATTAAAATGAGATCCTCTAGGAAGGAAATGTAGAAGGAGGACAATTCTTAGGAATGACTCTCAAGGATTGCAATCATTAGAGATCAAGAAGCTAAGGAGAATCCAGTAAAGAAGACAGAGAAGGGACACCTATTGAGGACAATGGGACCTAAGAGAGTATGGTATCCCAGAGGACAAGAAAATAAGATATTTTAAGGAAGAGTCAGTGATCAGATGTGACAAATGCTATTGTTAGTTCAAGTAGGAAGAGGTCAATGAATGTACCACAAATTGAGCAAATGGAAAGTCATTAGTGACCTAAATGAGCAGTTTCAGTAGTGGATAGGAGAGAAAAAGCATAATCTGTGTAGGTTCAAGGGAGACTGAAAGGCAAGACTATTAACAACGCTTTTGAAATTTCTGGTAGAAAGAGTATCCAAGAACTGGAGCAGTAGCTGGAGGAATTACAGAGTTTGGAGTGAAAAAGGAATGAGGCAGGCAAGAAAGGGGCCAGCCTTAGGAGCCATGTTCTTGAGCTGGAGGTGGAGATGGGATCCAGTACACAAGACAAGGGGTTGGCCTTATATAGGAGCCCAGAACCTTGGAAGAACTGGTGAAGAAAGGCCTATAAAGTTGTAAAGGCAGGCCTTGACATGAAGGACTTTGAATAATATTTTAAAAGTTTTAAGTTTATTTGAGCATGAGAATAATATGACTGGTGAAAGACATGGTTCTGACTGTGAACTGCCCTCAGGCTAAAAACTTTAAAAATGAGTAACTCACACTGTGCTATTCCCTTCTTCCAAGTGACTCTCTTGCAGATTCTGTCTTTTTTATTTATTCTACTGTACGTAGGTCATTTTGGCTTGCTTTGTATTGTTTTTGCATTTTGTCCAGCACTTATGGTTGTTATCTACAGAAAGATCAGGTACAATATGTGCTACCTGGCCATGTTAGAAGTAAAAGTTGAGTGTGTTTTATATTCTTGGCAAAACATGCCAGTTGCATAAACTATTCCACCTCAACACAGTTTCCAGATCTTTTGGCATCCACTGTGGCCTTCCTCCAGATGCCAGTTGTGGGTGGCCCTCCCAAGTTGGGTGCTTTAATTAGACCATATTATCATAGTGGTATATTACACTTTCCAACCAGATAGTTTATCAGAAATGTTATAGTGCTCTCTTACAAGTAGACTAGAAATTGGAAGAAAGGATCTAAGTACTGACAATAAAGTTTTTTTTCTGTCATCTTATCTCTAAGGTTGGCCTTGGCTGTGATGCTTGATTACATTACTTTCAAGTTCCACAGCACTTGATGTGTCCTTTGATAACTAGGTCACTTTGTGCTCACATATTACGTGATCAGTGATTCTCTATTAAATATAACATTCCTTAAATTCTGTTTCCTGGTTTCTCTCCATAATGACTAATAGGAATAAACCATATATAGACGTAAATAATCAAATATCATTCCCTAAAAATCAATTTATATTTTCTCAGCTTGCTAAATCATTGTTAAATTAACCAAGCCATGGCATAGAAAATGAAAGCTGGATAATACCAAGGCACTGATTCATTCATGACAAAGCTATTTGAATTCCTCTTTAAATGGGGACAGTGGTTTTTGATGTTAGATATTCAAATGGTGGCTTGAAAATCATCTTGGTCAGTAGAAAATCTTCCAAGCCCCTACATATTTAGCATAGCTTGAATGTAAAGCATCAAGTCTGTATGGGGTATAGACTAGGTTTTCTAGAATGTAATGAGTAAAGAATTGATTGACTATTAACTGAGAACTCAAGGGAAAGATAAAAATGTTAGGCTTCTTATTAGATAGGACGTTGTTAGACAATATTGGGAGCTTGAGAGCATTATCTTAATCTATTAGGAAGTCAGTAGCATGCTTGAAACACCAATCAGATCTCAGATTCACAGTTCAGGACAAATAGAATCATTACTAATGTTATCAGCTGAGCTTGCTGTGATTCATAATAGGGAACAGAATGGGAAGTCGGTCGTTCTATGGATATTAACCCATTAAGTTAGTAACTCATTCCAAAACACATATGTGGCATACTAAAATAAGTAAGGTATGATCTATGACATTAAACAATTGAGATTTGGTAGGAATTGACAAAATATTACCCACAGGGTACCATCAGCTGTCATAAGTAGCTCCTTAGCAGGATCCACAGGCTATAGCGAGCTATAAGAGAAGGGGTCAATGTGTCTGGAGTGGCCGCCAGATAGATAGAAGTTCAGGGAGGGAGAGAATCAAAAAGTCCTGTGGCAGTTGAGATGAGCAGCTGTTTATCAGGCATAAATGGTGAGTAGGGCATTACAGGCATAAGGAGCTGGTAGAGCAGAGCCAGGATGGCATGTTATAGATTGGCTTCTTTGAGGGCATGTCAATAGTTTGTGATGGACAGAATACCAGGGCCAAGAGAGGCGAGACAGGAGGCCACAGTAAGGATTATAGCAGGTGGAGTTATTTAAAGAGTGGAGGACACAATCGGATTCAGGCTTTCAAACATCACTCTGACAGCTGAGTGAAGAGTATTTGAAGGGAAATAGACCAGAGATAATGAGTTCAGCTAAGAATCTTTTTCCGTGGCCTAGGGTTGCCAATGTCAGTTTAGGATCCACAGAATAAAATTATCCAAGGGGAGGTTAGAAATTATGTAATTTATTATTTTCTTCTTTTGTAATGGGTTTATTTCTAAACTTCCTAAAGAAATAATCATCTATATCATATATAAAGATGCTAGAGAAAAATACGTGACAAAATTTCTTTGACCTTTCAGGGAACTATGTGAGGAGTAGTGATGAGATCTTGCTTATTTTCTGGATATAGCACATAACGATAAGCTTGAAATGGAGTGGGTTTATAAAAAGTAAACCTTCATTGTGCGAGCCTGATGTAATGGCAAAATAACCCTCACTACAAAGAATTTTTTCCTCTGAGCCAATCTGGATTTTTTTTCAGTATGACACCATTTCTATGTATTTCTGCTTTTAGGACAGATAGTAGACTATTGTTTCTGTCTCTCTTTAATTACCCTTGGCAAACCTATAGTTCAGCACCAGATAAACTGTCGGGAGAATTAATACCCTTTCTTTACATTTTTGGGCAAAAGCTTTCTGTTTTCTATCCTGTTAAACACTGCTTTTCACATTGTCAGCTCCTTTAGGGTAGGGACTAAATTTTACTCTAATTAAGATATAAACAATTCTTACCTTATCTAATACATAAAAGTTTCACAACGTGCTTGCATTTAAAATTGTTTATTTAATCATAGCAACCATGCTAAGTAAAAAGTATATTCTTTTAAAAAAAAATTTGCACATGAGAAAATAATACTTGCCCAAGGTCACCCAGTAAGTAACCATCAAGGTCAAGGCTTGAATCAAGTCTTTTAATTTTTAATATGTTTTGGAGCTAAGATTTATTGAGCATTTACTGTGTGTGCCAGATGTTGTGCAAAACCTTTTACATGGACAAATCTCACGGTCGGGGGCTGCTACTGGTATTAAAAGATGAAGGAAAGAAAGGTTAAGCACCTAGGCACACTGTCAATTTGGTGTTCTTTTCATTACATCTAGGCACCACCTCTTTGAATATACCACAGAATTTATTCAATGCCTTATACATACCTAGCCCTGAATAAATATTTTAGGCTGAATTAATGTATCTGAATATCTTAACATTTTCATATCCTTCCTTATTAACACATTCTAGAATTTGATGGGGAACTGGTTAGGGTCTTGCTGAGCTAATCATACCGTCCTGTGGAATCAGGACACCATAGGACAGGTGCTGTAATGGTTGAGAGCAGGCCTGACTGCCACTTCCAATCATATTTGAACTTGGCCTGCTTGTTTAACTTATCTGAGCTGCAGTTTCACAGTTTGTAAGAAATGCAATGTGGCCCCTGTGTGCTTTAACGTCATCTCATCTTACTTTTTCCTCATGCATGGGCCTGCACCCTCACCAGGCATCTTTTCTGCCCTCCAAAGAGTAAAACTTATTGCTGTTTCTAAGTCCTTGCTCTTGTTGAAATGCTCTTTATCCAGCTTTCCACAGTGCTGGCTCCTGCTTATCTTTAAGCTTTCAGCTCAAGTGTCCTCTTCCTAGAGGGGTCTCTGTCCTCTCTAAAGTCTCCCATCCTCCATCCACACAGTCAATCTCTGTCTCAGAACTCTGTCTGATTTCCTTCTTGACCCCTATTATCATCAGAAATTATCTTGTTTTATTATTTACTTGTTTATTGTTTATTTGATGCCAACAGAATATAAGCTCCAAAATTCTGTCTGTTCTCCACATGTTCATTTTTCCAGAGGTAGGTTTTACAATTTTCATTTGAATCTTGAGGTGGTCTGTGTGTTCCAAAGGTAACACAAAAATTTCTTATTTGAGTCCTGATAAATTATTCCTTTTATTCAAATAAATTCCTGAAGACTCAAGTAAGATGAGATGAGGTTAAAGCACACAGGGGCCACATTACATTTCTTAAAATTGTGAAACTGCAGCTCAGATAAGTTAAACAAACAGGCCAAGTTCAAACATGATTGGAAGTGGCAGTCAGGCCTGCTCTCAACCATTACAGCACCTGTCCTAAGGTGTCCTGATTCCACAGGACAGTATGATTAGCTCAGCAAGACCCTAACCAGTTCCCCATCAAATTCTAGAGTGTGTTAATAAGGAAGGATATGAAAATGTTAAGATATTCAGATACATTAATTCAGCCTAAAATATTTATTTAGATATCTTAAAAAATGAAACCATAAAGATTTTAGAATTGCACCACTGAATATGGTAGTAACTAGCCGCAAGAAGCTATTTACATATAAATTAATTAAAATTAAATAAAATTGGAAATTCATTTCCTCAGTTTTACCAACTGTATTTCCAATGCTCAATAACCCCTTAGGACTAGTGGCTACCAATTGGATAGTGCAGATCTAGAATATTTCCATTACTGCAGAAAGTTCTATTGATCAGTGCTATTTTACGAGATAGCCTGGATATTTCTTTATAACCATATAAAGGAAACCTTCAAAAACAGATTACAAAACCAAGAAAGGAAAAACTTTGATAAATTTAGTTGTATAAAAACTAGAAACTTCAGATAGCCAATGGTATCTTCAACAAAGTAAAACAAAATATCGAAGAGGGAAATGATTTGCAATATTTATGACATAAAAAGCTAAGTTTCTTAGGCTTATTGAAATTCATATAATTCAATAAGAAAAGCAACTTGAAAATGTTAAGGTAAACAAAGGCAAATGTTCAAAAGAATATGAAAATAAGTATTATCTCACTCTTAATTAAAAATATATAAGCCCAAAAATAATGTCATGCCAGTTTTAGTGTATTAGCAAAAATGAGTAGATTTGGTACTAGTAAAGGTATGAGAAGTTGCCCTATTTATTAAATATAATAGTGGATTTTGCTGAATAAAATTAGAACAAAATGGTTAAAAAGCAAGGAATTAGAGTATACTAACATTGTTTGCCACCCTTTTACAAAATGAGCCCAATCGGTATCATGTTATGTACATACTTCTATATCTTGTTTTATACTTCATATTAGATTTTTGAAAAATTTTCATATCAGTCCACAAATATCTAGTTCATTTTTTAATGTCACTGTGGTATATCATCATGTGCATGTGCATTAACTTATTTAACTCTTGGCGGTCGATATTTATCTTCTTTTGAGTCCCCTGCGGTAGATCGTGATTGGGCTCCATCAGTCATGGTGGTTCCGCTCCTGCATATCTTCCCACGCACTAGCCCAACACTTGGGTTAGGAGTAGGTATATGACACTGACAATAAGACATGAGAGAAAGTTAGGAGGTGCGCTCCTGGTAAATATTTGCCTCCTTGATTAAAAGAGATAATGACAAAAAGTGGCCTCTCTACCACTGAATGTGTTAACACTATTTTTATTGATAAATAATATTTTACATATTTATGGGGTACATGGGATATTTTGTTACTTACATAGAATGTGTAATCACCAAGTCTGGGTATTTGGGGTGTTCATCACTTTGGGCATTGGTCATTTTGTGTTGGGAAAAATTCAAATCCTCTCTTTAGTTACTTGTGAATAGTGTTGCAATAAATGCACTAGTGCAGTCATCTCTTGGATATACTAATTTATTTTCTTTAGGATAGATACCCAGTAGTGGGATTGCTGGATCATATGTTAATTCTGTTTTTATAATTTTGAGAAATCTTCATATTATTTTCCATAGTGATTGTATTTGCATTCCCACCAACCATGTGTAAGAGTTCCCTTTTCTCCATATCCTTACCAGCATCTGTTATTTTTTGTCTGTTTGATAATAGCCATTCTAACTGGAGTAAGAAGATACATCATTGTGGTTTTGATTTGCATTTACTCGATGATGAGTGATGTTGAGTATTTTTTCATTTACCTGCTGCCCATTTGCATTTCTTCTTTTGAGAACTGTCTATCCATGTCCTTTGCCCACCTTTTATTGGGATTAATTGTGGGTTTTTGTTGTTGTTGTTGTTTTATTTTGTTTTATTGTTGAGTTGTTTGAATTCCTTGTATATTCTGGATATTAGTTCCTTGTCAGATGAATGGTTTGCAGATATTTTCTCTTACTTAACAGGTTGTCTCTTCACTCTTTTGTTTCCTTTGCTGTGCAGAAGCCTTTTAGTTTAATATATTACCATTTGTCGATTTTTGTTTTAGTTGTCTATACTTTTGAGGTATTAGCCATAAAATCTTTGCCTAGACCAATGTTGTGAAGTGTTTTCTCTGTTTGCTTTTAGTAGTTTTATAGTTTCGAGTTTTACATTTAAATCTTTAATCCATCTTGAGTTCACTTTTCTATATGGTGAGACATGAGGGTCTAGTTTCATTCTTATGCGTATTGCTATCTAATTTTCCCAGCACCATTTATTGAAGAGGGTGTCCTTTCTCTAGTGGATGTTCTAGGCACTTCTGTAGAAAATAAGTTGGTTGTAAATATGTTGATTTATTTTTGGGTTCTGTATTCTGTTCCATTCGTCTATATGCCTATTTTCATACCAATACCATGCTGTTTTGGTTATATAGCCCAGTAACATATTTTAAAGTCAGGCACTTTCATGCCTCCAACTTTGTGTTTTTGGTCAAGATTGCAGTAGTTATTCTGACTCTTTTTTGGTTCTATATGAACTTTAGTATTGTTTTTCTACTTGTGTGAAAAATGACATTGGCATTTTAATAGAGATTTCATTGAATCTGTATATTGCTTTGGGGAGTATGGTTATTTTAACAATATTAATTCATGAATGTAAGATGTCTTCCCATTTGTTTGTGTACTCCTCAATTTCTTTCATCAATGATAAAACTAATTTTGATAGTCATTTAGAGACCATGATAAAAACTAGCTTAAGGACCAAGCTTATGTGCCAATGATTACAGAGTACAAAGATAGAAAAGTCCAGCATCCTTGGTGATGTTTTTGAACACTTAATTAATTAGTCTTTGACCTATGATATTTTCTGATTCCTTGTTATAGGAGATAGTTATCTCTATTTCTCAAGAAAATAGAATTGGAATCTTCTGCTACTGGTAGCCAAGAGCATACTAATTTTCACAGCTGTTATATATGTAACATTTTAAAAACTTTTTATTTTTTAATAATTATAGACTCCAGGAAGTTGAAAAAATAGCACAGAGAGTCCTGTGTGCTCTTCACCCAACAATGATGATCTTGTATGACTATAGTACAATATTGAAATCACAAAATTGACTTTGGTGCAATATTGATAACTAGAGTACAGATCTCATTCAGTTTTCATGATTTTTTTATACATTCCTCTGTGCGTGTGTGCATGTGTGTGTGTGTGTGTGTGTGTAATTCTATACAACTTTACCTCATGTACAGATTTATGTGGCCACTACCATAATCAAGATACAGAACTGCTCCTTCACCACAAGGAACTCTTCGTGTTATTTTTTTATACCCCACCCATCCACCCTGACAACAACTAATATATTCTTAGCCTCTGTAATTTTGTCATTTTGAGAATATTATATGAATGGAATCATATAGTATACAACTTTTTGAGACTGCTTGTTTTCATTAAGCATGATGCATTTGAATGCCATTCAGTTTGCTGCACATATAGTTTCTTTTTATTGCTGAGCAGTATTCCATTATAGGGATGTACCAGAATTTTTTAACCATTTACCTAAGGACATTTGGATTATTTCTAATTTTCGCTATTATGAATAAAACTGCTATGAACCTTCATGTTACAGGTGTGTGTCTGTGTGTGTGTAAGTGTGTGTAAGTTTTCACTTCTCTGGGGTAAATGTCCAAGGTTGTTATTGCTGGGTCATAGAGTAAGTACATCTTTCATTTTATAAGAAATGGTCAAACAATTTTCCAGAGTGGCTGTACCATTTTACATTCTAACCAGCAATGTATAAGAATTCCAGTGGCTCACACCCGTAATCCCACCATGTTGGGAGGCTGAGGTGGGTAGATCATTTGAGGTCAGGAGTTCAAGACCAGCCTGGCTGACATGGTGAAATCCCATCTCTACCAAAAATGAAAAAATTAGCTGGGCATGGTGGCGGATGCCTGTAATCCCAGCTACTCAGGAGGCTGAGGCAGGAGAATCGCTTGAGCCTGGGAGGCAGAGGTTTTGGTGAGCTGAGATAATGACACTGTACTCCAGTCTGGGCGACAGAATGTGACTCTGTCTCAAAAATAATAATAATAATCATAATAATTAGTCCAGTTTCTCTGCATTGTCACCAGCATTTTGAATTACACTAAAATTTTTAAGCCATTCTGAGTGTGTAGTCATAGCTCAATAAAGCATTTTTAATTTTTTCAAAAAATAATAATTTTTTATGTTTTAAAAAATTATTAACAATGGTTATATTGGGGAAAGAGTTTGGACACAAGAGGGAAGAGTAGACATTTTATTTGGTAGCTTTCTATTTTGTTTGGATATCCTTATGTGTATTTATTAGTTGCATTTATTGTGTCTACAGGACATATATATGGGCCTTTGTTTTTTGTTTTATTTTCATATTTGTTTTTAAGTCCATAATAAATGTTTAACAATTCTGTTATTATTTAAAATTAGAAGTAAATGTCTATATAGCTTTTTCTGTGTTGATAACAGAACTAATGTCGAGAAAAAGCTGCAGACATCTAACAATGTTGGCTGTCCTGGTTTTACATTTTACTGTTTTGATACTGATTTACCTAAACTGAATATAACGTTTCCCTTGTGTCTACAAATTTGCCAGATTACATCCTGTTCTACACATGACTACATTTATTGTCTTCTGAAGCCACACAAACAAAATATATTTTCCTGCTAAATGCCATGCTTAATAGCATTTTGGAATTTAATTGCTTGTCTTTTATACAAGTGAAAGAGAATGCAAGCCTTGCCTTCCTTGAAGTGTGTTTATTCCCGCTACAATACTATTTTTACTCTCAGTTTGATCTTTTAAGAGGAATGTTTGTACTTCATTGGTTTTTTGAGTAAGGTCACACAGAGTAAATGTGTAAACCCTGGTTATCTGCTGTCTGAGTAATGAATCTCAGAAAGGCCTGCAAACCCTCTGCATTTATCAAGGACAGAAAAATTGCCTAATCAAGCAACATGCAAGGAGCAGAAATAGAATGAGGTAAGCCCCAACTGTAAGTGTCAGGGAAAGTGCTTTCCGCTGGGCATAGTCATTCCAGCCACCCTCAAAGGCATCACCTTTTGCCCTAAATGGATTGACTGTGTGGTAAACTATTCTGATTGTTCACACATGTGGATGACCTTCAGGAAAAGAACAGCAGGGACACCCCTGTGGTAAACCATGTTGGATTTATTGATCATTGTAACAAGGAAGAACAGACACCATGGGGAACTATGAGATGTCTTAGTGACAGAATGTTAGTGAGAACCTGTTACAAGATTGATCTTTATTTGGGTGACTTGGGGAAGGGTTTAAGAAAGGTTAGCTTTTCTCTAAACTGGCTGTCAGAAAACAGGGGCATTTCTAAAACTGGGTATCTCAATAGATCTTATCTATAAAGACGAGAGACTAGAACAAGGCTAAAGTTCTAACTGGTAAAGAAGTAACCATCATTCATTTTAGCCAAAAGAGAGTGCTTGGTATTTTGTGAGTGGCACAGTGACTTTGCTTTTATCTTGGCTTAGAAAAAATTATGTAGTTGCTCCATATTGTCTCATTTTACCCATGATATCAGAGTAACCTTGTTTGAGGTTGGTACTCTGTGAGACTGTTAATGTTTGAGAAAAGAATAACATGATCCAGCTGTGGGTGCCGCCCACACCAGTTTCTGAATGTCAGCAGCTGCTCCTTTTTGGCTTTCTCCTGTGAATGGAAAAAGTTGAAGCCACCATATCATAGATTGCTCTATGGACCACCACTTGGCATTTACTCATGTAGCTTTTAAATGTATTTCACTGATTTGCCATAGCTCTTTAACCTGGTTTTCAAGTATGTTGTCATTATTCCAAGGTTAAATGCTAACATAAAAACGCACAACTTTTCCATCATCCTAAAAGTCAAGCCCGTCTGATCCAGCTTTCTGCCTCCAGGCTAAGCTGCCCATAATGATCGTAAAAAATTGATGTCTTTTCTGCTTTTAATGATCTAGCTGAAAGGAAGAAAATTCTACTGTTGCCCTCAGAAGTCCACAGCCTTCACTCTGACTCTTTGAAAATGTTTTCCCACTCGGTCCTCCATGGAGATGCTCTCTGTCCTGTATAATTGAACTAAGTTCCTGGAGCAGGCTTTAGAACCAAGGGCCCCAAACTAGAAGGCTTTAGGCTGAATCTGGCCAGCTGACCTGTTTTACTTTGTATGCATGGTGTTTTAAAAACAGGAAAAATTTCATATAAAATTCATATTTTCTCTTCCTTGAAGAATCAGAATATTTGGCCATACTGAGCAACCATTTGGTTGGAGTTGAGTAATGACTATTCCTTTAGGTCATCTAAAGATTGCTATAGTTCCCTCCACAGCCTACTGCAACACCACCCTATGCTACTCATTTGTGTTTTTGCCTGGGGTTTTATAGCATCTGAGTTTTCAACGCTGGCATAGACTTCTTTTCTCTGCTACTTGTATGCATTTCTCAAACTGGGCTTTGGATTATAGGAGGGTCAACAGTGTATATTCAATGTCACTCCATAAACATAGTAGATAATCCCAGAGTGCTAACTGTGCATGGAGGTTTACAAAACATATTATTTTTACAATAAATCTTACAGAAATATATTATGGAGTGTAATGGAAAATAGATTAAAAATAAATCTAGAAATAAAAATAAAACTTCTCACTTCAGGCTATGCCACGGTGAAGCCCATGGAGTAGTGACTGAAGTCTTTGCCATTTGAGTTACTTCAGTGGAAAAGTTATTGAACAGTGGTACTAATATAATAACCCAAGTTAATCTTTTCCCATTTTTGCAGACTTTCAAGGTGTCAGAATTTTTGAAATGGAAATAAATTTAAATATTAACTAATCTGTTCATTTCATTTTTATTGAGAATATGAAAGACTGATCAATGAATAAAGTCAGTCTGGGCAGTGACAGAATCCAGATTTCCAGATTGCTAGTCTTGTCCTATTCAATGCGCGTGTTGCTTAACATAGTGGCAAAAGACTTACATACATATTATTGTGTATTATTATCTTTTCGGTTTGATCATTCTATTTGTTAATTATAGAATTATGGAGAACTTCTCAAAGAAATTCAAGTCTTCTTTGATGTAGTGTGATAGTTTATATTGATGTATTACATAATTTGTCTCAAATAAGACTCAAACGGAAGTTGCGGGTTACACTAAGAACAATTTATTTGATTTTATATGTTGGCACCTTTGGATAGTTTTGGCCATGAAAATGCAACTATCCGAAGCACTATAGTTGCAGTAGAGAAAGAGAAAATATTACAATTTGAAATGAATCTTATTTACCAAATGTGACTTGCCAATATTTTCCCTATCCTAGACAGTATAATAAATATAAGGTATTTATAGATCAAACTTCATGCTTCTGGTCTAATAGAGCCAACATTTGTTTTTCCTATTCGTCAATAGCTTGTTGAAACCTATTTTTGTTCTGTGATTGGTGAGTAGATAAGAATACTTTCAGTTTTCATACCTACAGCTGAATGATAATTGGTAAAATTTTGAACAAAATGATATTACAACAGAAAGAATTGGATCGATTATTAGAATGTATGGAAGCTGGTGATTGACTTGTAGAAGGCAGTTAACTGATCTCTGAGGACCAACAATGTGTCATACTTGAAGAATTTATTTATTGGCAAATCTCCAAAAATGAATTACTTCTTTTCCAAATTCCTTTAGTTATTTATATCAACCACTATGATGGATCCTAATTACTTTAGTTTGTTTTGAGAGAAAATGATTAATAACTACTGTCAAAAACACATCATGCATAAAGAAGAATTCATAACATGCAACCTTGAAGCATACATTCTTTATGAATATCTCTATAGTATGCAGTATGATTATAGACATAATTTTGCTTAAGGAATATTCAGTGCTTGCTTTTTTATAAAGGCACTCATATCATTTTGGGTGGACAGTAGCTCTACATACTTATTTAATCCAACTATACAAATTAAGTAGTTGAATATTAGTAATTTCATATGGCTTAACTTCTTCAACTCTCCAATTGCCTTACCTGTCTTATATTTGTAGCACCTTAGGGAATCTCATATTCATCACATCCACAGACAAACTCATGATCTTCTCCAGACCTGGGGTTCCTGCCTTAGGAGATGTTACCACTGTCCATTCATCTTGGTAAGCTGAAAACCTATACCCCATCTTTTAGACCTCCTTTTCCCCTAACCTATCAATACCAAAACTTCACTGTGACCTTTTGATTGTTTTTCTCCATATTATCTTGATTACATGTACTTATCTCCACCTTCAGTGCCAGAATTCTTAGTCATCTTTCACTGGAACTATTGAGAGCACCCCTACTGATCTCCTTGTACCAAACATGTCCCCTTTTGAAGGTGTTTGCCAGATTGCAGCCCTAGTAATATTTTCAAGCTGCAAATCTGATCATGTTTCATCATACTCCATAAACCCTGCTTAGAAACCTTCAATGACTCTCCAGTGTTTCTGCAGTGAACCAAGTTCTTTACCTGGCTTATGTGGCTGAGGCCAAGAATGGTAGCTATCCAATTAAAATCCATAGTTTCCTTCTCCATTATTGAAAGAATCTGTAGTAAGGGATGTGGCAGCATAACTCGCTTGCAGACAGGGGTGGCCAATGAGATAAAGCTGGGATTGTTGAATGGGACTTGGAAAGAGCACTTTTCAAGAGGCTTAATTAGGCTGGCTGTGGTGTCTCATGCCTGTAATCCCAGTTAACTCAGGAGGTTGAGGTGGAGGAGTTGCTTTGAGCCCAGGAGTTCAAGACTGCTGTAGGCTATTATTACACCACTATGCTCCAGCCTGGGCAACAGAGTGATACCCTATTTCTATTTTTTTTTTTTAAGAGGCTTAATTGACTGTAAGGCACATAATTTTTCTCTTGCTCTTTTCTTTTTTCTGTTGTCTGGAATGAGTATGTGATGTTAGAGCTACAGTAGCATTGTTGTGACTATGAGGAGGCCTTCAGAATAGAAGCCATACAATAAGATGTTAGAGAAAATAAGTAGACGAAGTCTGGATCCCTTGTGACTGAAGTCTCCACAGAGTACCTCTCTTCAGACTTCTTTACGTCAGGAAACACATTGTTAACCTGTTTATCTTTAAGCCTCCATTATTTGGTTTCTCTATTTTTCTATGAAGTGGAACTTACTCCTAATTGTTAAAATGACCCCATGAAATTTGATCCCTATCTATTCTCTATGCCTCTAGCATTGCTTTCTATACCCTGCTATCGTAGCTTACTTTCATTTTCCCAGATCAGAGCGCACTGTATTTCTTGCTACTGCCAATCCTTTGTGTGGGCTGCTCTATTTGTTTGGTATACTCTATGCATATAACTTCACTCCCCTCCTTTACCATGTAGATCTCTTTTAATTTTTCAGAGGTCTTCAGCTTTAATATCTTGGGAAAGTCTTTACCTTTTCACTAGCATATTCCAACTCCTTGGAATAGCTCTCCTGGAACTGTGTTCCTTTTCTTTCCAAGGTTTGCCTCAACTTCTCTTAAGTATTTGGAGATATTCTTTATATGCAGTAAAAATCACTCTTTTTATGTGGATAATTGGGTGAGTTGTGTCAAATGCGTAACTACCACTGAATTCAAGATACATATTTGCATCACCACAAAAAGTGACTCATGCTCCTTTACAGTCCTTCTCCTCATCCTTCAGACCCTGACAACCATCAATTTCTTTTTTTAAATTTCCATATTGGTTTATTATAAAATTGGAATTCTTTTTGGTTTCTTTTTTCCCAGGCTTACAAATGTGTAATTGACAGATTTTATATATATATATATATATATATATATATAAAATTATATGTATATAAAATTGTACACCACATATTATATAGTGTACAATGTGATGTTTTGATACATATGTATACATGTTGAAATGATTAAATTAAAGCTAATTAACATATCAGTTATATTACCAGTTTTTTCTGGTGAGAACGTTTAAGAACTTTTAGCAATTTTCAAGTACACAATACATTCTTTTTAACTACAGTTACCATGCTGTACAATAGATCTCCATAACTTATTCATCTTGTCTTACTGAAACTTTGTACCTTTTATCCAACATCTCTCCATTCTCCTCCAGCCTCCGCTACCCCCTGCCCCTGGTGACTTCCATTTTATTCTCTGCTTCTGTGAGTTCTACTTTTTTAGATTACATATATAAGGGAGACCATGCAGTATCTGTCTTATTTCACTCAGCATAATGTCCTCTAGATTCATCCATGTTGTCACAAATCATAAGATTTCCTTCTTTGTGAAGACTGAGTGGTATTCCATTGTGTATATACACCACGTGTCCTTTATCCTTTTATCCACCAGGGGCCACTAAGCTGATTCCATATCTTGGCTATTGTGGATAATGAATATAGGAGTGGAGATATCTCTTCAACATATTTATTTCATTTCTTTTGAATATATGCCCAGAAGTAGGATTGTGGAATGATATGGCAGTTCTGTTTTAAACTTTTTTTTTTTGAGAAAAAAAATTTTGTTGAAGATTAATTGACCATAAAATGATAGATTTATTTCTAGAATTTCAATCCTATTCCATTCGTTGATGAGTCTGTTTTTACACTGGTACCATTCTATTTTGATTGCTATTGCTTTGTATTATATTTTGAAATCAGATACTACGGTGTCTCCAGCTTTGCTCTTTTTGCTCAAGATCACTTTGGCTATTCAGGGTCTTTGGTGGTTCCACATGAGTTTGTTTTTCTAACTTCTGTGAAAAATTGATAACCACTCATTGCCAATGGATTTTATTTCTATTCCTATGGTTTTGCTTTTTCCAGAATGTCATACAAGCAAACTATATAATATATAGCTTTTATTGGTCAGCTTCTTTCTGTTGGCAAAATGGTTTTGAAATTTATTCATGTTATGCATGTATCAGTAGCTCCTTCCTTTTTGCTTTGTAATATTCCACCATATGAATATACCAGACATTTGGGTTGTTTCCAGGTTCTGCTTTGTTTTATAACAAAGCTGCTATAAACATTCACGTACACATTTTTGTGTGGACATAGGTTTTCATTTCTGTTGAATAAATGACTAGAAAAAGAATTGCTGAATCATATGGTAAAGGTATATATAACTTCATGTGAATCTGCCAAACTGCTTTCAAAATGGGCTATACTAATATACCATTTTGCATTTCCGTCAACAATGTATGTATGAGAGTTCCAATTCTTCTGCTCCCTCTCCGGTAATTTGTATCATCAGTCTTTAAATTTAGCCATTTTAGCAAAGTGGTGGCAGCGTTATGGTTTTAATTTGTATTTTCCTAATGAGTAATGATGTTGAGTATCTTTTCATGAGCTTATTGGCATTTATATACCTTGTTTGGTAAAGTGTGTGTTCAAATTTTCTGCTTATTTATAAGGGGTTGTTTTCTTATTATTGAATTGTAAGAGTTTCTGGTTTTTAACATATTCTGGCTATGTATTTTAAAATCACTGTTTTACAGAGTGATTGTATTATTCCACATCTGTGACAGCAGTATATGAGAGTGCTAATTCCACTACCTCGTCATCAACATTTTGTATAGTCAGTCTTCTCAGTTTTAGACATTCTAATAGGAATATGTGTGTGTATTTCATTAATTTTTTTAGAGTAGCTTTTGCAGAAAACTATTACAGAAAAATTGATAAAATGGTACAGATATTTTCCACATGCCCAGTTTCTCCTATTATTAACATCTTGCATTAGGTATGGTACATTTCTTACAATTAATGAGTCAATATTAATATATAACCATTAACTAAAGTCCATACTTTGTTTAGATTTACTTAGTTTTTCCCACATATTCTTTCTCTGTTCTAGGATCCCATCTAGAATACCACATTAAATTCAGTTGTCATGAATCCTTAGGTTCCTCTTGACTGTGAGATTCCTTTGTGTTTTAAATTTGTATTTCCCTAATGATTAGCGACATTGAACATCTTTTCATGTGCTTATTTGTCATCGTGTGTCTTCTTTAGTAAAGTGGTTGTTCAAATCTTGGGTCATTTATTACTGAAATTTTTTTATTATTGATTTTGAGGGGGCGACTGTTTCATATATATGAAATAATATGTCCGATAAGAGGCTTGTGTCCACATATATAAATACATACATATACGTATATATATATATCTCTCTCTGAAACTTCTGGATACAAGCCTCTTATCAGACATATTCTTTGAAAAGCTTTTAAATCTTTTCTCTAAGCCAGTAGCTTATCTTTTCATTTTCTTTTTTAATTCATTAATTTATTTTTTTATTGTACTTTAAATTCTTGGATATATGTGCAGAATATAAAGGTTTGTTTCACAGGTATACACATGCCATGGTGGTTTGCTGCACCTATCAACCCATCATCTAGGTTTTAAGCCCTGCATGCATTAGGTATTTGTCCTTATGTTCTCCCTCCCCTTCCTCCCAACCCCCCCAACAGGCCCCGGTATGTGCTGTTCGCCTCTCTGTGTCCATGTGTTCTCATTGTTTGACTCCCACTTATGAGTGAGAACATGCGGTGTTTGATTTTCTGTTCCTGTGTTAGTTTGCTGAGAATGATGGCTTCCAGCTTCATCTATGTCGCTGCAAAGGACATGAACTCATTTTTTATGGCTGCATAGCATTCCATGGTGTATATGTGCCACATTTTGTTTATCCAGTCTATCACTGATGGGCATTTGGGTTGGTTCGAAGTCTTTGCTATTGCAAATAGTGCTGCAATAAACATACATGTGCATGTGTCTTTATAGTAGAATGATTTATAATCCTTTGGGTATATACCCAGTAGTAGAATTGCTGGGTCAAATGGTATTTCTGGTTCTAGATCCTTGAGGTTCTAGATCCTTGAGGAATCCACACTGTCTCCCACAATGGTTGAACTCCTACTAACAGTGTAAGAGCATTTCTATTTCTCCGCATTCTTGCCAGCATCTGTTGTTTCCAGACTTTTAGATGATAGCCATTCTAACTGGCATGAGATGGTATCTTATTGTGTTTTTATTATTATTATTATTACTTTAAGTTCTAGGGTACATGTTCACAATGTGCAGGTTTGTTACAATGTGCCATGTTGGTGTGCTGCACCCATTAACTCGTCATTTACATTAGGTATATCTCCTAATGCTATCCCTCCCCACTCCCCACTCCCCACTCTCCACAATAGGCCCTGGTGTGTGATGTTCCCCTTTCTGTATCCAAGTGATGTCATTATTCGATTCCCACCTATGAGTGAGAACATGTGGTGTTTGGTTTTCTGTTCTTGTGATAGTTTGCTGAGAATGACGGTTTTCAGCTGCATCCATGTCCCTACAAAGGACACGAACCCATCCTTTTTTATGGCTGCATAGTACTCCATGGTGTATATGTGCCACATTTTCTTTTTTTTTTTTTTTTTTTTTGAGATGGAGTCTTGCTCTGTTGTCCAGGCTGGAGTGCAGTGTTGTGATCTCCGCTCACTGCAAGCTCCGCCGCCTCCCGGGTTCATGCCATTCTCCTGCCTCAGCCTCCCTAGAAGCTGGGACTACAGGCGCTGCCACCATGCCTGGCTAATTTTTTTGTATTTTTAGTAGAGATGGGGTTTCACCGTGTTCGCCAGGATGGTCTCCATCTCCTGACCTCGTGATCCGCCTACCTAGGCCTCCCAAAGTGCTGGGATTACAGGCGTGAGCCACCGTGCCCAGCCATGTGCCACATTTTCTTAATCCAGTCTGTCACTGATGGACATTTGGGTTGATTCCAAGTCTTTGCTATTGTGAATAGTGCTGCAATAAACATATGTGTGCATGTGTCTTTATAGCAGCATGATTTGCCTTTATTTAACGACCAGTGATGATGAGCTTTTTTTCATATGTTTGTTGGCGGTGTAAATGTCTTCTTTTGAGAAGTATCTGTTCATATCCTTTACCCACTTTTTGATGGGGTTGTTTGATTTTTTCTTGTAAATTTGTTTAAGTTCCTTATAGATTCTGGATATTAGACCTTTGTCAGATGGGTGGCTTGCAAAAATTTCCTCCCATTCTGCAGGTTGCCTGTTCACTCTGATGATAGTTTCTTTTCCTGTGCAAAAGCTCTGTAGTTTGATTAGAACACATTTGTCAATTTTGGTTTTTGTTGCCATTGTTTTTTGTGTTTTAGTCATGAAATCTTTGCCCATGCCTATGTCCTGAATCATATTGACTAGGTTTTCTTCTAGGGTTTTTATGGTTTTGGGTCTTATATTTAAGTCTTTAATCCATCTTGAGTTAATTTTTGTATAAGGTGTAAGGAAGGGGTGCAGTTTCAGTTTTCTGTATATGGCTCACCAGTTTTCCCAGCACAGTTTCTTTTAAAGAGCAAAAGTTTGTAATATTGATGAGATTCAATTTATCAATCTTTTCTTCCTATGGTTCATGAATTTTTGTGCCTTTCAAAAAAATCCTTGCGTAACTCAAGGTAAAAACAATTTTCTCTTATGAGTTTTCTAGAAGCTTCATCATTTTAGTTTTTATATTTAAGTCTTTGGAATTTTATTAACCATAATCTATATAACAGTTTGAATTTTATATTTAATTCTATAAATGTTTTTCAAACCACTTTTACACCCACACGAGTGGAAGTTGTATATATTAAATTCCTGGTGCCTCAATACTCTTTCTCTTGGATTCTTCTGTTATAATGGATTACCCATGATATTGAAAGTTTTTCCTATGCCAGTATTAGCATTCAATTTCTTTTTGAAATATACAAATATTATGTGTCAATCACAGGTCTCTGATTGTAAGCAATAGAAAACAACTCTGCTTCTTTAAGTAATTTATTGGGAGAATATGAGGGAGCTGAAGAAAGAGTTTTCAAATAGAAGGAAACAATTAGTTCCAAAGTGTCTTGGAAGTATGAACTGCTCCATTGTCTTACCCAGTCAATTCCGTTGCAATAAATGACCTGAAATCATCTTGCTGTCAAGGTTGGAGGGGGTGGAGGAGGATACTTCTTGTCACTTGCCTCCAGGATTCAAATTGGAGGTTAGAAGAAAGCTAAAAAATAAAAACTGTCTACTGACGTGGCTTGGTCATGTGCCCACTCTTTGGCTAGGAAGGGTACCCAAATCAACAGCCTCATCAGACTGTATTCAATGAAGTAAAGATCATTCCCTAAAAGAAGTTTTGGACACTAATACCTAAAGGTGGGATGGGTACTGGGAAGCCCCAGATTACAAAGTTCTTGATATACAACATGTTGCCTTGAAACTCTCCTTTTGGCTCATGTGTGTGCGTGCTTGCATGTGTGTTTGTGTTTTCACTTCGATTTTGTATGTGAAAAGCAAAATGATTTGTAAATAGGTATGTCTGTCTAAATGATCAGTCTGGTCCATATTTGTCACGAAAAACCAACTGGCAGTTCAATTTTAAGACAGACAACACACACTAGGAAAAGAAATAACTGGGAACCGGGAAAACTATTCCAGTTCCGTCTCTGTTATTAGCTAGCTGTGGGATCTTGACAAGTCTTTTAATCTGTTGGAATCTCAGTTTCTTTAAGTATAGAACAAGTTATTCAGCTACATTATATCTAAGTCCCTTTTTGCTCTAAAATTCTGTAATTCTAAGGATGCCATCTGTATAAATGTTATCTGTTCTTTTGTTAAGAACAGTATTCGTAATAAGATAACTGAATACACAGAGAAATACATAAACACGTTGCCAGAAAAAATACAGGTAACTCAACTACATTTTAAATTTCAGATACACAAGAAATACATTTCAGACATTCTAAAAATATTAGTTGTGTACATGTGAAATTCAAATTTAACTGGCTGCTCTGTATTTTTACTTGCTCAATCTGGCTACCCTAAGACAGTCCATCAGATATACCTTACACGCAGCACACAGGGAAGGAATTCATAAGCAGGAAAAATTACACATAGGTTCTTGAATTAGCATTTTTACATGTTTCTTTGTTAATAGAACCTATAGCAGCTTTAGTATATCAATTGAATTAACTAAATGAAATAAAATTCTATCTCTTGATTAAAAGACTGTCTTAATTTCGTCCCTTTTAAGAACGAATTTTAATTCAAGGAACAATTTCTCATTGAACTACATGAATGAATTTCCTAATTGTGCCACCATATACAAGCTCATATTAGGTCTTCACCTGGTACATATAAATATTTTTCTAAGGAGGTTAATGGCTTGCTGGTTGAATGAGTATTTTTTGCCTTGTTGAGAATTGAGGTTTACTTTATCAGTAAAACCCACTGGCTTTCTTAATCTCCTTTGTTTTGTTCTCCTGTAACTATTAATCACACTGAACTGCTTATTCTTCATCATCTTGGCTTTGATGTATACTTCATGTAATAAGTCCCAACCTTCAGCACTGAGTAATTACTTGGGGACTCCTACTTATGAAAGTTCAATAACTATACAACAGCGATACTGTTGATATATGAGCTCTTTTTCTTTCATGCTTTCTCCACTACATGTACCAAAATGACAGAATGTCTTTATTTTGTCTCTGTAATTTGCAATTGCTTATGTTCACTTTGACACTTAATGCATGGGAGCTAAATCTGAGCAAGGACTTCTCATTTGTAAGTCATAATATAGGTGTTTGAAGGCATGCATGCTTTTAAAGGCGAAATTTGATTTATTGACAAGAGGAAATTCTCTTTTGTTAAGGCTCTGATATGGTAAGTACATATAATAATCTCTCTTAGCAATCTATGACTTTGCTGTAAGAAAATATACCCGTTCAAATCCAAAGCAGTAAAATGAAAATACTGATTGACTGGCTGCTTAGAAAAAAGAAGAGAAACAAAAGACAATCACTTGAGTGCATTAGAACTCAACCCAAGTGTAAATGAATTTTGTGATGGTGATATGGAGATGATATGAATCTTATAAAATAGACCTTCCTAGTGGTTTGGTAAGCAAATTGAAAATTCCACAGTTCCTTCACTAAATATATTTTTGAAAATGATAGCCTGGAGAAAATGTTGGGAGTTCCCTATTCATATATTTCCTGCACATTTAGTCAAATAGATTTTTTATTTATCTAAACTTCTCAGTCTATGAAGAGCTTTTTTTTTTTTTAACATATTCTCCAGTCTTAATTTTTTTCTCATGTATATAATGTAGTAATTAAGTCTGTTTTTAAAATGTTAACATTGAACTTTAATAAGCATTCTGTTTCTACTCCTATAAATTTAGTTTATATCTTATTTTTATTATGTGGATTTATCTGGACACTTATTTCATGCAGGACTAAAAAGAAGGGAACAAGAACCTTATTTTTCATCTTATTAAGGGTATATTGTTTCATGCCCTCCAAAATGATCTCACACTCTGGGTTTCCCTCATAAGATTTCCATGACTTAATAGAATTTTTTCATGAAGTTTCCTGTCTCTCGCTGTACTCCTCATCTACCAAAACTTACCTGATACCACGAGTCCAAGTCACTCAAGGTCTCACTAAGTAGCTAGTTAAAAGTTTATTCTTGACTTTTTCAATTTCTTTTATCTCCACAGACATCTCCTTTCTTCACCTGACCTCGTCTCTTGCTTGGACCACTGAAGCCGAAGCAGGCTTCTAGCAGTCTCTCTGTTGCCACCATCCTTCCTTTCCATCCATTCTCCGCAAAGCAATTCAAGCGATCATCCCAAGGCCTACAAGGCCCTGTATGAGCAACTTTTGCCTGCCTCTTCAACTACAAAGTTATAACTCCTGAAATATTAAAAAAAATTTTACAGCGAGTATGTGTCAACCATTTATGTAACTCATTAATGAGGAAACCCATGATAACAAAGTTGATTTAAAGAAATATGTAAGACACAAATACTTTTAAGATGAATAGAAAACTAAAAGCAAAAAAAGCAGGAATAAGAATGAAAAGTTAGTTAATCAAATGAAAATGTTGATTATATACTACAGAGAAATTTAAAATGTAGCTTTTGGGATTATCTGCTCTGCTATCCAAAAACCAGTTTATCCATTTTCTACCGATTAATATCTAACTTTACAAAGATGTAAAAGGACTGCGCTTTAATTGATGGATAATAGTAAGTGAGTAACAGTCCCCAAGAATCAGATGATTTTTATTATCTGGTTTTTATTATCAGATGATTCTTGGGCAGCTAGCTAGATCATGTCCTAGATGACTGAGAACATCACAGTCTTCTTTATGCCTTATATTCTTAATTATCCAAACTCTACTCATAGCACTCTACCCTTTGGTCACCAGGGTTCTCACTACATTGCTCTCTTTTCCTTTTCTGTAGGCTTTTATACTTATTACTCCCTGTGCCTGAAATGTTTAACTAATTTCTCAGATCAAACCTCTCAGGTAGTCCTTCTTTCAATAGCTTCTTGCAAGAGGGAGAGGGATAGCTCAATCCCTCTCCCTTACCCACAGCTCATTCATCCTGTAGATCATCATCCTTTTCCTTTATTCTTCAGCAGTGTTCAAAATCTGCATGTATGTATATGTATGTATTTATTTATTTTCTTACTAACATGTAAGCTATATGAGGCCAAAGCATCATCTCTCTGTTCATTAACATATTTCCCTTGCCAAGAACAATGACTACTCATGGTAAGTGCTTGATAATTACATGTTGAATGAATGAATGAATGTCTAAACATTGTCATAGCATACTTTTTAAGAGTTTGAGATTTTATTCAAATTGTATCTGAATAAGGGCTGCCAATATATTTGTTCAAAGAAGTCATACCAGCATTAGATTTACTGGAAATGGAGGAGTTTTGATGCCTGACACATTATACCTCAAATGTCAGGGCTTCCCTTTGGGTCAGCGTGGCCTAAGCCTGAAATCCTTCCTGAAAATATATTTCCAAAGATCTGATCTTACAATCAAAATCCCCTGTCCTTGACTATTTATGAGATCCCATGTGGTACGGTCACTTATCACAATGGCTTGCAGCCCTTGTTAAAGATGTGGGTTTCTTCCTTCCACCACCCTCAGGAAAGATCCCTAGGCAGGGTGCACCTAGAGCTTAGGAATTTTCTTCTGAAGTAACATCTAGGGATTCTGACACTGGCAGTCTATGGACCACATGTTGGGAAACACCGGTCTAGAAAACCTGAATTTCAAGTTGTCTGCCTGGATATTTGTATGACATTTCAAGATCTGCAAAACAGAAATATGGGAAAACCTTTTTTTGGGAGACTGGTTCCTAAGCTCAAGGTGCTATAGTGATCTGTCACACATTCTGATCAGGATCAATAAAAAATACATAATTACTTAGATTAGGATGAAAATTTGCATAGTCTGCAAAACTTAGCTAAGAGCTGCACTAGCAGTGAAAGGGTTTTAAAGTTCGAGGCTGCTGAAGGGACTTTGTCAATGTCCTGCTGATTTTTTTTTAATGAATTTGAGTATCTAATTTGAAGATGTCAAGGCACTTCTATAATAAATTTTGGTAAAGCATGATAAAACCCGAGGAGTCTGTTATAAAGTTTCCTCTGTTTGCTGTTCATAATCTTGCCTCACACAAGTTCAGATGGATAGATAACATCTGAATAACTCACAAGCCTGAATGAGAATCTAGTTGGTCCTTATGACATTGTGGCTAAGAAAGAACACACGGGAAAATACATCACATACTCATATCCCTGCTGCCACATAGACTGTGGGGTGTTTGACATAGTGTAAGAGATGGAAATAGATAATTGCATGATCTCATTCAAGGATATTTTCTTTTCAATTAGCAGCACCTAACACAAAATAAGAGGATGCAAAAGAAAAAAAAAAAAAAAAGTTAGTTTTACCTCTCACAACTATTGGACTAAACTAACCTGGAGTTAACTCTAACCCTAAAGCTAAAAGAAGGCTTGGGGTGCTCAGAAGGAGGTGAAGAGTCCTAAAGCAAAGTCTATGTCTTTTCCCAAAATTCTGTCCATTGTGTAACCATTTATCTTCTTTACCTTATTAATTGCAGTCCAGTTTTGTTCAGTCTGGGATATCATCCAACTAAATGCTGTACTAACTTTCCTAGCCTCCTATGCAGTTATGGGGTGCCATGTAGCCCAGTTCTAGAAATAAAAACATAAGTAGAAATCGGTTATTTATGAAACTTTTACTGATACTGTCCTCACTCACTTACTACTCTCCTACCTAAGAGGTTTTGGTCAATCAAAGACCCAACTTGCACTGTCTGATTCTCAGTTCTTCTTCTTTTTTTTTTTTTAAAATTTATTTATTATTATTATACTTTAAGTTGTAGGGTACATGTGCATAACGTGCAGGTTTGTTACATATGTATACTTGTGCCATGTTGGTGTGCTGCACCCATCAACTCGTCATTTACATCAGGTATAACTCCCAATGCAATCCCTCCCTCCTCCCCCCTCCCCATGATAGGCCCCGGTGTGTGATGTTCCCCTTCCTGAGTCCAAGTGATCTCATTGTTCAGTTCCCACCTATGAGTGAGAACATGCGGTGGTTGGTTTTCTGTTCTTGTGATAGTTTGCTAAGAATGATGGTTTCCAGCTGCATCCATGTCCCTACAAAGGACACAAACTCATCCTTTTTTATGGCTGCATAGTATTCCATGGTGTATATGTGCCACATTTTCTTAATCCAGTCTGTCACTGATGGACATTTGGGTTGATTCCAAGTCTTTGCTATTGTGAATAGTGCTGCAATAAACATACGTGTGCATGTGTCTTTATAGCAGCATAATTTATAATCCTTTGGGTATATACCCAGTAATGGGATGGCTGGGTCATATGGTACATCTAGTTCTAGATCCTTGAGGAATCGCCATACTGTTTTCCATAATGGTTGAACTAGTTTACAATCCCACCAACAGTGTAAAAGCGTTCCTATTTCTCCACATCCTCTCCAGCACCTGTTGTTTCCTGACTTTTTAATGATCGCCATTCTAACTGGTGTGAGATGGTATCTCATTGTGGCTTTGATTTGCATTTCTCTGATGGCCAGTGATGATGAGCATTTTTTCATGTGTCTGTTGGCTGTATGAATGTCTTCTTTTGAGAAATGTCTGTTCATATCCTTTGCCCACTTTTTGATGGGGTTGTTTGTTTTTTTCTTGTAAATTTGTTTGAGTTCTTTGTAGGTTCTGGATATTAGCCCTTTGTCAGGTGAGTAGATTGCAAAAATTTTCTCCCATTCTGTAGGTTGGCTGTTCACTCTGATGGTAGTTTCTTTTGCTGTGCAGAAGCTCTTTAGTTTAATGAGATCCCATTTGTCAATTTTGGCTTTTGCTGCTGTTGCTTTTGGTATTTTAGACATGAAGTCTTTGCCCATGCCTATGTCCTGAATGGTACTTCCTAGGTTTTCCTCTAGGATTTTTATGGTATTAGGTCTAACATTTAAGTCTCTAATCCATCTTGAATTAATTTTCGTATAAGGAGTAAGGAAAGGATCCAGTTTCAGCTTTCTACTTATGGCTAGCCAATTTTCCCAGCACCATTTATTAAATAGGGAATCCTTTCCCCATTTCTTGTTTTTGTCAGGTTTGTCAAAGATCAGATGGCTGTAGATGTGTGGTATTATTTCTGAGGACTCTGTTCTGTTCCATTGGTCTATATCTCTGTTTTGGTACCAGTACCATGCTGTTTTGGTTACTGTAGCCTTGTAGTATAGTTTGAAGTCAGGTGCGTGATGCCTCCAGCTTTGTTCTTTTGACTTAGGATTGTCTTGGAGATGCGGGCTCTTTTTTGGTTCCATATGAACTTTAAAGCAGTTTTTTCCAATTCTGTGAAGAAACTCATTGGTAGCTTGATGGGGATGGCATTGAATCTATAAATTACCTTGGGCAGTATGGCCATTTTCACGATATTGATTCTTCCTATCCATGAGCATGGTATGTTCTTCCATTTGTTTGTGTCCTCTTTTATTTCACTGAGCAGTGGTTTGTAGTTGTCCTTGAAGAGGTCCTTTACATCCCTTGTAAGTTGGATTCCTAGGTATTTTATTCTCTTTGAAGCAATTGTGAATGGAAGTTCATTCCTGATTTGGCTCTCTGTTTGTCTGTTACTGGTGTATATGAATGCTTGTGATTTTTGCACATTAATTTTGTATCCTGAGACTTTGCTGAAGTTGCTTATCAGCTTAAGGAGATTTTGGGCTGAGACAATGGGGTTTTCTAAATATACAATCATGTCATCTGCAAACAGGGACAATTTGACTTCTTCTTTTCCTAACTGAATACCCTTGATTTCTTTCTCTTGCCTAATTGCCCTAGCCAGAACTTCCAACACTATGTTGAATAGGAGTGGTGAGAGAGGGCATCCCTGTCTTGTGCCAGTTTTCGAAGGGAATTTTTCCAGTTTTTGCCCATTCAGTATGATATTGGCTGTGGGTTTGTCATAAATAGCTCTTATTATTTTGAGGTACGTTCCATCAATACCGAATTTATTGAGCGTTTTTAGCATGAAGGGCTGTTGAATTTTGTCAAAAGCCTTTTCTGCATCTATTGAGATAATCATGTGGTTCTTGTCTTTGGTTCTGTTTATATGCTGGATTATGTTTATTGATTTGCGAATGTTGAACCAGCCTTGCATCCCAGAGATGAAGCCCACTTGATCATGGTGGATAAGCTTTTTGATGTGTTGCTGAATCCGGTTTGCCAGTATTTTATTGAGGATTTTTGCATCGATGTTCATCAGGGATATTGGTCTAAAATTCTCTTTTTTTGTTGTGTCTCTGCCAGGCTTTGGTATCAGGATGATGTTGGCCTCATAAAATGAGTTAGGGAGGATTTCCTCTTTTTCTATTGATTGGAATAGTTTCAGAAGGAATGGTACCAACTCCTCCTTGTACCTCTGGTAGAATTCAGCTGTGAATCCATCTGGTCCTGGACGTTTTTTGGTTGGTAGGCTATTAATTATTGCCTCAATTTCAGAGCCTGCTATTGGTCTATTCAGGGATTCAACTTCTTCCTGGTTTAGTCTTGGAAGAGTGTAAGTGTCCAGGAAATTATCCATTTCTTCTAGATTTTCCAGTTGATTTGCGTAGAGGTGTTTATAGTATTCTCTGATGGTAGTTTGTATTTCTGTGGGGTCAGTGGTGATATCCCCTTTATCATTTTTAATTGCGTTGATTTGATTCTTCTCTCTTTTCTTCTTTATTAGTCTTGCTAGTGGTCTGTCAATTTTGTTGATCTTTTCAAAAAACCAACTCCTGGATTCATTGATTTTTTGGAGAGTTTTTTGTGTCTCTATCTCCTTCAGTTCTGCTCTGATCTTAGTTATTTCTTGCCTTCTGCTAGCTTTCGAATGTGTTTGCTCTTGCTTCTCTAGTTCTTTTAATTGCGATGTTAGAGTGTCAATTTTAGATCTTTCCTGCTTTCTCTTGTGGGCATTTAGTGCTATAAATTTCCCTCTACACACTGCTTTAAATGTGTCCCAGAGATTCTGGTATGTTGTATCTTTGTTCTCATTGGTTTCAAAGAACATCTTTATTTCTGCCTTCATTTTGTTATGTACCCAGTAGTCATTCAGGAGCAGGTTGTTCAGTTTCCATGTAGTTGAGCGGTTTTGATTGAGTTTCTTAGTCCTGAGTTCTAGTTTGATTGCACTGTGGTCTGAGAGACAGTTTGTTATAATTTCTGTTCTTGTACATTTGCTGAGGAGTGATTTACTTCCAATTACATGGTCAATTTTGGAGTAAGTGCGATGTGGTGCTGAGAAGAATGTATATTCTGTTGATTTGGGGTGGAGAGTTCTATAGATGTCTATTAGGTCTGCTTGCTGCAGAGATGAGTTCAATTCCTGGATATCCTTGTTAACTTTCTGTCTCGTTGATCTGTCTAATGTTGACAGTGGAGTGTTGAAGTCTCCCATTATTATTGTATGGGAGTCTAAGTCTCTTTGTAAGTCTCTAAGGACTTGCTTTATGAATCTGGGTGCTCCTGTATTGGGTGCATAGATATTTAGGATAGTTAGCTCTTCCTGTTGAATTGATCCCTTTACCATTATGTAATGGCCTTCTTTGTCTCTTTTGATCTTTGATGGTTTAAAGTCTGTTTTATCAGAGACTAGGATTGCAACCCCCGCTTTTTTTTTTTCTCCATTTGCTTGGTAAATCTTCCTCCATCCCTTTATTTTGAGCCTATGTATGTCTCTGCATGTGAGATGGGTCTCCTGAATACAGCAGACTGATGGGTCTTGACTCTTTATCCAGTTTGCCAGTCTGTGTCTTTTAATTGGAGCATTTAGTCCATTTACATTTAAGGTTAAGATTGTTATGTGTGAACTTGATCCTGCCATTATGATATTAACTGGTTATTTTGCTCCTTAGTTGATGCAGTTTCTTCCTAGCCTCGATGGTCTTTACATTTTGGCATGTTTTTGCAATGGCTGGTACCGGTTGTTCCTTTCCATGTTGAGTGCTTCCTTCAGGGTCTCTTGTAAGGCAGGCCTAGTGGTGACAAAATCTCTAAGCATTTGCTTATCTGTAAAGGATTTTATTTCTCCTTCACTTATGAAACTTAGTTTGGCTGGATATGAAATTCTGGGTTGAAAATTCTTTTCTTTAAGAATGTTGAATATTGGCCCCCACTCTCTTCTGGCTTGGAGAGTTTCTGCCAAGAGATCTGCTGTTAGTCTGATGGGCTTCCCTTTGTGGGTAACCCGACCTTTCTCTCTGGCTGCCCTTAAGATTTTTTCCTTCATTTCAACTTTGGTGAATCTAGCAACTATGTGTCTTGGAGTTGCTCTTCTCGAGGAGTATCTTTGTGGCGTTCTCTGTATTTCCTGGATTTGAATGTTGGCCTGCCCTACTAGGTTGGGGAAGTTCTCCTGGATGATATCCTGAAGAGTGTTTTCCAACTTGGTTCCATTTTCCCCCTCACTTTCAGGCACCCCAATCAGATGTAGATTTGGTCTTTTTACATAATCCCATACTTCTTGCAGGCTTTGTTCATTTCTTTTTCTTCTTTTTTCGTTTGGTTTCTCTTCTCGCTTCATTTCATTCATTTGATCCTCAATTGCTGATACTCTTTCTTCCAGTTGATCGCGTCGGTTACTGAAACTTGTGCATTTGTCACGTATTTCTCGTGTCATGGTTTTCATCTCTTTCATTTCGTTTATGACCTTCTCTGCATTAATTACTCTAGCCATCAATTCTTCCACTTTTTTTTCAAGATTTTTAGTTTCTTTACGCTGGGTACGTAATTCCTCCTTTAGCTCTGAGAAGTTTGATGGACTGAAGCCTTCTTCTCTCATCTCATCAAAGTCATTCTGACCAGCACCGATCGTCCGGCACTCCCCAGTGAGATGAACCCAGTACCTCAGTTGAAAATGCAGAAATCACCGGTCTTCTGTATTGCTCGCGCTGGGAGTTGGAGACTGGAGCTATTCCTATTCGGCCATCTTCCTCTGCCCTCCTTTCGTATTAATACTGATTCTCAGTTCTTCTAAAAACTGCTGTTGGAGTAGCTGCTCTGGTTAGCTGATTAGTTGATTCAGAAAAACAATCATTCTAGTTTCACTGAATTGGCTCGATGTTTCACCAAATGCATAAATCTGGTAGATATTTTGGTGCTTAGGGACAAACTTCAAATATAAAGAAAGTTGTATAGCATAGTTGAAATGGGGCTAGACTAAGGTTTCGGATACCTAGATTATTGTCCTAGTTTTGATACTGACTAGATCTATAATTTTTTACTGTCAATTCATGTCTCTGGGCCAGAGTGTTCTCATCTGTGCAATAACGTCAAATGATCACAAATTGTTTTCATATACATTAATTTATTTGATATACATAAAAATCCCAGAAAGAACTATGACATACAAAATTATTATTCTCCACGTTATAGATAAAGAAGAGTAGGGGTTCTGCTTCTAATTATAACTGAGTAGTTCCTACTAAACCAACTCTTCTACGAATAGAAAGTATACACTCTAAGCAAAATATTTTTTTTAAAAAAACAGCTATCCAAGGCACAAGGCCATATCTCAAAACAGGCTGATCCTGGAAGAAGTTGAACACTTGGATGATAGAAGCAGCATAAGAGGAGTTTCCCACCTTTTATGGCTTTCAGCCTGAGGTGAGACTTCAGACTAAATCAGGGGCAACAGCTAAGACTCAAATAGAAGCCTGTCATCTTACTGGCTTAAAGACAGAGTACAGACTCGAATGCAACCATGGAAGCTGAAAAGTGAAGGAGAAAATCCTGGAAAAAGAAAGTTAGGGAGAGCTCCAAATTCTGTGTCTGCCCAAATATCTGGTGAATTCCAAAGTTATGCATGCATGAGACAGACTAGAAGCACTGCAGCTTAGGCTAAAAAAGCTGAACTGAGTTTTCAGTTGTTGACCATTGCAAGGGAGACAGAGTTTGAAGACAGAGATTTACCTAATTAACTGCCTGGTTAAAAAAGTAATGAAACAAAAATTGATAATCTTCAGAGTAATATAACAGAATTTGGAGTCTTTTCATTGGATCGTTTGCAATGTCCAAGACATAATCCTAAATTACTTGACACACGAAAAAACAGAAAGTGTTATCCACAGGAGACAAAGTTTTTACAAATAAGGAAAGTAACATAAAGTAATATAATTTAGCTAAGGTTTGATAACTAGTGAAAACCAGTGCCAAACCTTGAAATCTGGTCTTCTAATTCTAAATCCCACTTTCTTTTCACTTCTTTAAATCTGTTCCATCTCTAAGATTTTATGTCAGTGCGATATATTTCTTCCAATTCAATAAAAATATCTTGCTCTGATTAAAGCTGGTCAAAAAAGTAGTAATCATTAATGCTGTTACTGTAAAAGCATATTTCAAAATATTCATTTTATGTCTTTTCCCCAAATTCTGTCCATTGTGTAACCATTTATCTTCTTTATCTTACTAATTGCAGTCCAGTTTTGTTCAGTCTGGCATATCATCCAACTAAATGCTGTACTAACTTTCCTAGCCTCCTATGCAGTTATGGGGTGCCATGTAGCCCAGTTCTAGAAATAAAGACATAAGTAGAAATCGATTATTTATGAACCTTTTACTGGCACTGTCCTCACTCACTTACTACATTGAAAATAGACATTATATCTGGTCTACAAAAGGAACAGTCTTTTAACCATGATGTAAAACACCTGGGTAGAGCTGGAATATAAAAGATTCTTAGTCTCTGATATCAAATCTAAGCATGTGAATCAATGACAGCACATGCCTTCCTCTAGACTGTTTGTTATGTGAGGTAAACAAAACCTTATTTGCTTCATTGACTGTAACAAAGAATTCTGTTACTTGCAGCCAGATATATTCCAAATTGACAACTTCATAAGACAGATAAAGCGTGTATGGTCTCCTGCTTGAATCCTTGAAAGTCACAGTTCCTTTGTACTGTTTAAATCTAAGTATTATCTGCTTTAAGATGAGCTGTAGCATTTCATGGGCAAAACCAGAAACATTATATTAAATGTTCATATATTTTATCAGACCTAGGTTTATTTCAGCAATGTTAAAATGAGTGTGTGTGGGGGGGGCTTGGCGGGTGGGGGGAGTATTGCTTAAAATGACAATGAGCTATCACCACACACTTATTAGAATGTCTAAAAATTTTTTAAAACTTGGTAATACCAATTGCTAGCAATAATGAAGACAGCAGAAACTGTGATTCATTCCTGGTGGGAATGCAAAATCGTACCACCCCTTTAGAACACAGTTTTATAGTTTTTTATGATACTAACGATATAGTCTTTCTATATGATCTTGCAGTTGCACTCTTAGGTATACATCCAACTGATTTGAAAGCTATGTCCACCCAAAAACCTGCATGTGAATGTTTATAGCAGCTTTTTTCCTAATCACCAAAAAGTGGAAGCAGCCAAGATGACCTTCAATGGTAAATAAACTTTGATACATCCATACAATAGGATACTATTCAGTGATAAAAAGGAATGAGCTCTTAGGCCACATAAAAACATAAATGAATATTAAATGCATGTGGCTAAGCACAAGAAGCCAATCTGAAAAGGCTGCATACGGTGTGACCCCATTTACAGAACCTTTTATCACAAAGTCTTTTTTTTTTTTTTGAGGCAGAGTTTCACTATTGTTGCCCAGGCTGGAGTGCAATGGCGTGGTCATGGCTCACTGCGACCTCCGCCTCCCGGCTACAAGCGATTCTCCTGCCTGAGCCTCCTGAGTAGTTGGGATTACAGGTGCCTGCCACCACACACAGCTAATATTTTTTGTATTTTTAGTAAAGATGGTGTTTCACCATGTTGGCCAGTCTGGTCTTGAACTCCTGACCTCACGTGATCTGCCTGCCTCGGCCTCCCAAAGTGCTGAGATTACAGGCATGAGCCACCGTGCCTGGCCCACAAAGTCAATTTTAATTTACACAAATTTAAAAAATAAATTAGGAGGTTGATAGATCCAGGGTAGAATGCTGAATGTGACAAAAGAACATAACTTTATTACAAATATGTGAAACTACCTGACTAAGGAAGGTAGTGGAGAAAAGTGCTGACCAAAGTAATTGGAAATGAGTGGAGACTGTAAGACTAAAAGCAAAATAGATTGCATGTAATGACTGTATTCTACTTGATAAAGTTTTTCTCCATGGTGGTACAGGTTAATAATTCTGAACTCTTATATTGTATATTGGAATTGAACAAATAAGTAAATGTATGGCAGAGAGAGAGAGAGAGAGAGCCAGACAAACAAAGAATAAGCTACAGTGATTCATGTAGCAATGGATTCCAGTTGGAGATATCAGCATGAACTCATGGTTTGCTTAATATAAATACATATGGATGCATATAGAAATTCTTATAGAAGTATGTATATATACAAGTTAGTGTGCACAAATATATTTTCTTTCTCTCAACTGATAGGGTCTGGCGGCGATGAGCAAATCCAGCACCCATTTTTAGTTTTTAATGCCATCTTCCTATGAATAGAAACAGGGCTCCATGGAGAAATGGCTAATTCTAGGTCTGAGGCAGGAAATATGTATGATGGGCCTGGAAAATATTGTGGTGGCAAGTCCTCAAAAAATAAAATAAATTGATGGGGACATATCAAAGGGACCTCGGAGCAACTGAAGGAGCTCCCAGTGACCAAAGCTGGAATAATTTAAGAAACAAAATTAATGGCTTCAAGTCAGATTATAACCCAAATGTGAAATATCTATGAGTTCATATTGATACAAGTAAATGATTGAATTAATAAACGGAGGACAATAGATGTATCTTCTATGTAGCTATTCCCCTCTCCGGGAGGTAAAGCAAATGTCCCACACATTAAGTAAGGGTTGCACAGAGTGACTTTCATCTAAAATTGTACAGTATGCAAAGGGGGAAAAAGAAATAACTCTATAGTGGAGAAATCTGGCAGTCACTACTCAGCAGAGTCATCGAGGTTAATATCATCAGTGAGAAGTCATATTGATAGCACGCACCTTGATCAGAATGATGATCAGAGGTGATCGGAATGGCGCATCACCTCTGTGCTCTTTTTCCCAAGAACCCATAGCTCCATTATAATCATGAGATAAACATCAGACAAACCCAAGTTGAGAGACATTCTGCATAATTCCTAGCCAGTACTACTCAAAATTGTCAAGATGATCAAAAAACTCTGATAAAAAAAGAAAATCTGAGAAACTGTCACAATCTAGAGGAGGCTAAGGAGACTTGTCAACTAAATGTAATATTGTATTCTGGATAGGATCCTGAAACAGAAAAAAAAATTAGGTAAAAACTAAGGAAACCAAATAAAGTATGGACTTTAATTTAAAAGATCTATATGTTGGCTTAGTAGTTGTGACAAATGTCCTATACCAGTGTAAGACGTGGACAATACTAGAAACTAGGTGTTGGGTATAGAGGAACAGTCTGTACAATCTTTAGAACTCTTTTGTAAATCTAAAAATATTCTAAAAAATGTTTATTTAAAAGTGCATGGGTGTGAAGAGGGGAAGCATTTCTTAAAGTCTAGGTAATACAGTGTTTAGGGTTTTGTTGGGTCCTATTGGTTTGCTAAAGAGAAGTAGTTGGTTAGAACTTGTTAAATGATCATCAGTCAGCACTTTAACACATTATATCTTCTCAGGAAACGGTTTTTGTATTTTCTTCCAACTTGTCACGTCGATAATCCCAAGAGTAGGATTAATTTGCCTTGTGTTCAGGTAGACAGAATTAGAAACATGATCAATGTGGTGGTTACTGAAACAAAAGACCTTTTCTCACAATCACAGATTTTCTCTTGACTTGTGAGGAGATATTTCCCCAAGAAATAAAAGAGCTTTTATACTTCATAAAATAAAAAGTGGAAATAGGCCAGGCACTGTGGCTCACTCCTATAATTGCAGCACTTTGGGAGGCCGAGGCGAGTAATCATGAAGTTAGGAGTTCAAGACCAGCCTGCCTAAGATAGTGAAAACCTGTCTCTACTAAAAATACAAAAATTAGCCAGGCGTGGTGGCAGGCCCCTGTAATCCCAGCTACTCGGGAAGCTGAAGTGGGAGAATCGCTTGAACCTGGGGGGCAGATGTTGCAATGAGCTGAGATCATGCCACTGCACTCCAGCCTGGGTGACAAAGATTCCATCTCAAAAAAAAAAAAAAGTGGAAATAAAACTTTTAAATCATTTTAATAAAAAAATAAGCTATTGAATGCAATTCAGCATATCAAAATGTTTGGAATTCAAGTAATCTTTGTGACAAAATGGATAAAAGCAGAAATAAGAACTGAAAAGCATGCCAAAGACTGGGGAGATATAAATACTATGGCGCCAAGCAGGGAATCTGCTTAATATGACAACAAATGCTCCAAAAGCCTGTATTTCTTCTACTTCTTTCCTCTTCCTTACAATTTCTTCCTTTCTCATCTGATGGTTTCCATTAGGCAGTAGTCTATTTTTAAGTCTAATACCTTAGCATCTAGTAGCCGTTTGCAAACTACGAAGATAAGGGGGTAGGACACAAAAATGAGCTGTTTTACTTTGTGTTCATACTTTTGGTAGGAGCACTACTATAGAAACCGAGAGTTATTACAGAAAGTCTCAACTATCCCATATCTATTTGCTATCAAGACAGTGTTGTGCACATACACATGCACGTGTATGCACTTATACATGCACATGCCATACTACAACCATACACACACACACACCACACTGCTCATGTGTGTCAACGGGCTAGCTGCAAGTACTCAGCATGCTGAGGGCACAAAAGCGAATGGACAGTTGCATTTCATCCAGAGAGTCAGCTAAGTGTGTATATAGGATACATTTATCAGATTTCTGTGCCAATTGATTGCTGAGACTTTGAGAGAATAGAGCTCATGAAGTTACGTTTCAGTGTAAGGAAGTGTGATTGTTGTAAGCAGGTTTATGGACCATAAGGAATTGTCCAAGAGGGAAATTCGGGATATGAAGTTAGCATGAAAATCCCTGAATATTCAGGCGGCAGCAGTACAAGCCTTTATAACAGACGTCAACAAGTGAAAACCGGACACTTAGAATTAAATGCCACAAAGGCAAACATTCCATTTTCCATTGTTTTTTAAGAAAAACTTCAGGGTAGTCTTGTAGACAGAGTAACTGATTTCGAGACAAGAATAGGATATTTTACCTTCCTTTGTCTCATATGTGGCACAGAGAAAATGTCATTGCACCAGTAGTCAAGGACCTGCTTCAAGTTTCAGTTCTGCCTCTATTTTACCTTGTCACCTTGGAGAAAGCGTCTTAATATTCTGACCTGTGAGTTTTCATTTTTTAAATAAAGACATTAGACTAGATGCTCTGTAAGTCCCTTCCAAATCTACTTTTCTGAGGCTAGGAGGTTGATATAACCATGTGATCAGATTTTTTTAGATAGTTTCCCCAGAAAATTGGCACATGAAGAAAATGGCTTTAGATATTCAGAATTCCGAATCTACAAGTAAATAGATACATTTTAACATTTTGTCATTTCCATGCCCATTTTCCTCTATTTTCTTGTTGTAAATGCAAATATTATTTTACTTTATTTTTGACCAAACTGTTTCTCTTTTTCTCCAGTTAGTACATAGCTTCCTCTTTCCTTCATACTTTGCTCCTAGCCCCAGAAAATGGAGTTGACACCAGTTAAGATATTTGCAGGTTTTAGTCCAGACTCCAAGGCTTGAGGGCCTCCAAGCAGTGGGGTACATTCCTGTTTCTAGTGGCTTGGACTTACTCTGCTTCCTATTTGTTGCACATATATTATCCTCAGAAGAGTTTTGGAAGATCCCTTATTGGTCTCTAGACTAATTTGACCCCTTGGAAATATTCAAGATCATGCATTCTAACTTCTTGGAAGTATTTTTACGGCTAAATTGTGCTTTTGACTCTGTGACACTTTGAGTTTAGAATCTAAGACTGTTTAAGCGAATCAAATATGCATGGGACATGTTTTCCAGTTTCACACTTCTGTGCAGATCCATGACCATGTCAGCAGTCATGTCCTTCCTGACTGCGTTGGGGGCTTCTGAGGACACTGAGCAGCCTGGCAAGCTGTTGGTCTCTCTGCCTGTTGTCTGTCAGCCTTGTCACTGGAGCATGGATAAGCATTGACAGAAATATTCTTTGTCACAAGAAACAGCTATTCAAAAGAAGAGGGAGAGCATTTCTACACATCAGCCATTTTAGAGATTTTTCGATGACAGTTTGTTGAGTAGGATGCGGGTGATGTATTATATGAAGCTCATAACCACCAAGTTTTCAACTGACAAATTAACTAGAGGATTTTCTCAGTCATTAAGTGCTTGACAGGTTGAGAGTGCAAACTGCTTTAGACTGATTTTTGCTGACAGACTCGTTAAGCTGTGACATATCATGTCTCTAATGTCTTCATTCTTGTATAAAATGTTCATGTAAAATCCATACAAATGAAATGGCCTTATATGAAGAAATAGTAATAGTTCAGCAGTCAATTTAAAAACTACCTTTGCATATTACATATCGAATTATTTTAAAAACAAGGAAGGACAAGGAAATCTGCTAATTAAGTAAAATATATCCCTCATTTCCATAAGGGCAAACATGGAATTTTAAATGATAAAATCATGGAGAGACCAAAACCTGATGATTGAGCTCTATCATTTATACCCTACATCTAATGATTAATGATCAAAAACAAAACTAGACAAACTTTTGGTTTTCTTGTTGTTTTTAAATTCTCTACAGAAAATGCAACCCTAGTGCCTGTACCCGAGAAGTCTTCTCTAACCCTTCATCCTACCCTTGGTATACCATGAGTCATGGAAGAGGCATCATTTTGAGAAATAGCATAATTAAGGTATACCCTTCTATTATAGGTATAATGGTTCCTAACACATTGTTTAACAAAGAACTCAATTTTGCAAAAGAAATAGTTGGAGTACCTCCCCCATTTTGGGGGATATCTTAGAGAAATCCATCCGTGTCAGTGAAGCTGATTCAGCTCCTCATCCCTGAGCTGTTTCTTGCCTTCACTAGCACACATCTTGACTCTCCACTATTTAACACAAATTTATTCTCTTTTGTCTACTGTCTATTTCTCTGGGCTTCAGGATTTCTTTGTCTAATACTCCTACTGTTTCCCTTCTTTTGCTGTGTTTCCTTTAAGACAAGATAAGGTTATAAACTCTTTCATGGCTAGAGACTTTCATTATTCTTTTGTACCCTCACTGCCTTAATTAGTAACAGACCATTACTGGGTTCCCACCACGTGGCTGTTGTAATGTTAGGCCCTTTATATTTATTATCTGTTAATTTTTTCAGTCATCAGAAAGAACAGGCTTAATTATCCCAATTTAAAGATTGAAAACCAAGATTCAGAGAGATTAAGAAACATTCTCAAAGTCGACCAACCAGTAAGTGGTAGGAGCTTGGATTACAGTGCAGATGGCTATGATTCCAATGATCTTTTAAGTTCAAGGATTTATGTATTAGCTTTCTATGTAGTCTGATAATATGTAACATTTTATACTGTCAAGCATTTACTATGCTCTAGTCGTGGTCTTAAGTATCTCGTGTATATTATTCTACTTAATTCTCATAGCAATTGCCTGCAACAAAGTATTCATACTTTGTTGAAGAGGTTAAGTGATTTTCCCATGGTCACACAGGCAGAAAGTGGCAATGCTTCAGAGCATTGCTCTGCAATCACGTGCCACAAGATGCTAAGTCTTGGGCCAGTGTTTCCAGAGTAAATTTCATGCACAAAACTAGACATGCCAGTGTACAACACTGACTGCTGTCATCAATAAGGAATAAGAGACAAATGACAACTGCAAATTCATAAATCATGTGGTTTTAAAGAAAATGTGTTCTTTCTATTTTAGTTTGTTTTAAAAATGGCCCTAGCTCTATCCAAAATATGTTTATCAGGTGACTGGCTAGGTCTGGTTCACTAAGGGGTGAAAAAACAAGGGGCTTTGTAATAGCCAAGTGCACTTGAATACCAAATGTGGGTTCTTCCAAGTTAGTCATTAGTCAATTGGTCTTTCCCTACCTAGTAATCTGGTCTAGTGTTTCCATCTATGTTTAAATAACACTAGTTGTCCTGATGCTTTCAGTAGATGCTGCTATCCTATGATTATAAGGAAGCATTTATACATTTTTAACTAAATTATACATTTATAAAATTTTGAGTAACAGGGTATAACTGTGGGCATTGCAGCAAGAACAAATGCTTTTGGAAGCTAAATCTCATTGATTTCATGTAAAAGTATAAGAGACAAGCATAAAGAAAATAACATTCGATTCTAAAACATTCCGAAATCAAATGTGTTGAGTATGTTATCTGTGGGTCTCTTTGAACAACAATTTATTTTACAAAATAGATTTAAAATCCAAATTGACACATGTATTTCTTCATGAAGAAAGTGCTTGGCACTACTCCACATTTTGCCCCAAATGTTATTTTTTTTAACTTGGCAGCTGAATAGTTTAAAATCTTTCTAGTCAAATTGGGCTGGTACTAAATTATTCATGGACTTAACCAAACACAGTTCATGTGTATGATACTTTATGTTAGTGGAGATCTGAATGGGGGGAAGCCTTCCAAAATGTTTAATCAGAGAGTAATCACCCACACTAAAAGATACTGGAGTTTCATGTGGTGGTAATGTTTCACACAGAGCTGCACACGGCTGAGCTGCAAGTTGTCACCACCCACACAGCTCATTCCAACTCTGCCCAGTCCATTTATGGGTAAGCTCATAAATGGGCAAGCCTTTCTCACGGCTCTTGGGAAGTAGTCACACATCATTGATTCTCACTGCTGGAGATTCTCCTGGAATCCATCTAAACACATCTGGGTTCGAATCCTGACTCTAGTAACTAGTTAGCAATTCTCAGACCTTGGGCAAGTCATTTAGCCTCTTTAATCCATCTAGTATCTTCCCCTATTAAGGGAAGATAAGAATACTTACATGATTATCATAAAGATTAACTATTTGGCACAGTGCTGGACGAGTAGCACATGCTCACTAACATAGATAATATTACTGCCAACAGCAGAATTCCTATTTAACCCAAGGAGTTGCAATATTGTTCTATTATTAAATATCATTTGAGAAGAAGATTCCACACATTTCTAGGTAACTCATCTTCATTTTTAATTTATGTATACATTTGTTTTCTCCTGCCATATTAAAGATCTAATATGAATTATCATCACACCATGAGGAAACCTCAAAGGCTAATTCCTTATTATAAGTAAAATATTAAGGCATATTCCATAAAAAACTTCAGATAGTTTTTAAATGCCCACAAGCAATTCACATAAGAGTTGGACTAACAGTGTTCTCAGGATCTGGATGGTATGCCTGTGACATATAGAGCTGAAGAGGCATGTCACAAATAAACATAGTTGCCAAAGTACTAACTGTATGTCAGCCTGTGCACCCAATAAACTGGGCACAGAAATACTAGGCATGATTCTTGAGGCTGCTGAGCTGGCTGGGAAATGTGTAATAACGTTTAGATTGTAACAAATTTATTATGTTAGTGAATACTCATATCTAATCTTTCTTCTCCCCCTGCTTTTGGTAGCCCCTTCTATTTTCTCCCAGAGATTCCATCAGTCTCCTACTTTCAAGCTACTCAGGGCCTTGGAGAAATTTCCCTTTGACTGTTCCTGTCCCCATGTATTAGTCAGTTGTCATGCTGCTAATAAAGACATACCCGAGACTGGGTAATTTGTAAAGGAAAGAGGTTTAATTGACTCACAGTTCTGAAAGGTTGGGGAGACCTTAGCAAACTTACAATCATGGCGGAAGGGGAAACAAACATGTCTTAAATGGTGGCAAACAAGAGGACTTGTATAGGGGAACTCCCCTTTGTGAAACCATCAGATCTTAGGAGACTTATTCACTATCACAAGAACAGCATGGGAAAGACCCACTCCCATGATTCCATTACCTCCCACCAGGTTCCTCCCTTAAAGGCGGGGTGGGGACACTTCCATGAAACTGGCTGACAAATGCCTATGGATCTAAAACATTAGATTTAATTCCCAGTGGTGAATTTCTGACTCTTCAGGAGACCAGGCAAACAGGCATTTGTACTCTGATCCTAAGGAGAATCTATTCCTCCTTATAGATCCCCATAGATATGGTGCCACAAAGACTACTTTTCCTTAGATACAAGTGAAGGCCAAAATAAAGCTGATTAAAACGGACAAAGTATTTAAGACCTCTTCCTGTTGAAAGCCAATCAATTATTAAAGTTATCTTTCTCTGACACAATTATGATGCTAAAGACTACCCATTTAGTAAAAATGCCTTAAAATTTGATTATTATGATTGTTTCCAGCTATGGCTATATATCTCTCCATAGAGAAGATAGAGAAGACTAAAGAAGAGAAAAACTTGTCATTCTGGCACAGTAATTGGATTTGAAGGACTAGGACTCCTGTACTTGGAGCCAAGAATAGTCTTAGTGTGTGAACTTGTAATTTTTTGTCTTATCCTTAGCTGGTATATTTGACTGAAGATCTTGTTTAAGTAATGGACTCAGAGTTCTCGCCCTGGGCAATAGAAACTTTCCAGTTGGCAGAGCTCTTTAAGGAGAGATCTTTACTTTCCAGATCCCCTTTAGTTATCACGTGTTTTTGCCCACAATGTTCATCAAAAAAGCAAAACAAACCCATAAAACACTTGCACTATTTTATAAAACTGTAAAGCTGACAGATAGGAAAAGAGAAAGGCAAGGTTTAGAAATATTCTAATTCAGCGACCATCAAACTTTTATACTCATAAGCCCCCTAAAAGAATTTTTGAAAATACACATTTTTTAGACATGTGAATTTTTTTGTCATAAATTTTTGTCATAAGTTTAAATAAATACACAGTATAATTTCCTATATGTTGCAAATATTGACATTTAAAAATAAAATATCATTCTTTTTATGTATCTAGTAGAATTTAAATGCTACAGACATTTCATACCCAACAACATCCTTTAAAATATACATGAACAACTTTTTAACAACCGGACATTTTGCAATATCTGTATTTATCTTTGAAATTGGATTTCCATTCCATTTCCCACATAGAATTTTATTCTAATATAGTATGACTTTATATTTTAAAATATTTTATTGATCACCTTCTCATACATTTCTGTAATTACGCACATACGCAGTTAATTTTTCAATTTGTCATCATAAGGTTACAAGAATTAAAACTTTTGCTAGATGAATAATCATTACAATCATTAATATATTATCAAAATAGATAATATTGATTCTTACTAAGCAGAAAAAGTAAAATTTTGTTTTAAACATATATCTTGAAACAAATGGAGTATCCTATTTGTAGTTGTTGATTTATCCCTTGGTTTGGTGCCCTGGAGATTTGTACCCCTTATATAAGGTGCCATGTAAGATTCCTAACTAGTGTGGGCAGGCCTATTTCTTAAAAAGTGGAGAAAGAGCTGTTGTGAAAGGTGGTGGGGAAGAGGAGCGACGACGAATAAATTTTAGGAAAGAAAATACATACAACGCATTAAATTTATTTTTGTAAAACTCTCCATGATAGTCTACTACTTGGAAGGTCTTTGAGAACACACAGGGACACTCGTATCTGCCAGTTTGAAGACCACTGCTCCTGTTCACAAAGACCTGCTCATTTTATAAAGGAGCTTGAAGCCCAGAGAAATGAGCCGAGAAATATGTTCAAGTTTCAAACAGTGAATGAGCAGCACGTCTGGGGCTCAAGTTCAAAGACCCTAAGCATGTATCTCAGCATCTTTCATTCTATTCCGTAAGAATAGCATGGTCATGCTGCCAGTGAGAGACCACTTACTTTTATCTTTGTGCTCATGCACAAGTCTAGAATCACATCTTCACATTACCCTGTCAGTATTACTTGGAAACAAGATGATCTGACCCCTAGTTCTCTGCCATGATGTTCCATTGATCATGTTATGGAATTTAATTTGTCTCTGTTTTAGACCTTTGATCCTTTAGTCTCCAAATACTCTGAAACTAATATTTTCCCTGCAAGAGCTGGTATTTCCTACCATTCTTACTTTTTTTTTTTTTTTTTTTTTTTAAGGAAGGAGCATTTCCATACTAAAAAGCTCAACTATACTACTGCAGGCTACATGAAACTGTCAACTAGCCCAGACAATCTATCCTTCTGATAAACTGCTAAATTGTAACCACGATTATAAAAATAAACCCTAAAACTGCACAACAGACTGAAACTGATTTGTGATTTTCCTGAAACTGATTTGTGACCTGATATAGTGTGAAAGTTGCTTCTTTCCATCATGCTAGTATACTTACATTAATGCAACTGAAAACATCAGCTTTTATAACAGTTATTACAAACATTAAGTTTGCAATCAATAAACTCAGTTGGACCTTTTCCATCAACTTTTATCAGGCCAGATCTCTATCACCTCTATTTATGTAGCTAATTAAAGAAAAAACCCAAAATTGCAAAGACCTTATTTCACATTTTTTCCTATTAAATTTTATATTATCTTCAAGTCACTGTGATACATATTCTTTGATTTGGAACTATTTATTGCTCTTGTTAATGTTCAGATATTGTACATTATTTTACTAGTTAGACACTTTGGTGAATTTTCTGTTTTAAAAATTGGCTAAAATTAATGATCTTCACGTGCACTGACAGGATGTTGACACGGATGTTAGAGGTCTGAGAAACACAGCACTGATGCCTGCCTGCAATTACCATAGTATCTTTAGGATGCCGAGATTTTCCCTGTCTGAAATTTCAGAATAGCTTGTAACTTCAGCCAAACAGTTTCTTCCCATTTTCCTTAATATCACTTTAACTCCCTTTTAACATGGACTTAAAATTCCCAGAAATAATAGCTCCCTTCTTGGCTTTACCTTTCTTTTACTCCTTTTTGAGGAAATTGGAGGTGTAGTTGAATGCTGTTTAAACTTTTCCACCATTCTCTCTGGTGCAGAAGTTCTCAAAGTCCCTGACACTTTTATAGGAGGCCTGTGAGGCCAAACCCACTTTTATTAATACATTATCATTAATAATATTGAGATATTATTTACCTTTTCACCATGCTGACATTTGCTCTGATGGTACAAAGAACTGAAGTAGCACCTGTGGTTTCCTTCATGCCATTCACTCATAGACAACATGCCAGCTTCATTTGAGAAGGTTTTTGATAAAGCAATAAAAATTATAAATTATATTAAATTACAAGAAGAACACACTTTTTAATGACATTCTGTGTGACAACAATGAGAAAAACTCATGATATGGTTTGGCTATGTCCCCACCCAAATCTCATCTTGAATTGTAGTTCCCATAATCCCCTTGTGTTGTGAGAGGGACCTAGTGGGAGGTTACTGAGTCAAGGGGCTCATTACCTCATGCTGTTCTCCTGATAATGAGTTGTCATAAGATCTGATGGTTTTTATAAGTATCTGGCATTTCCCCTACTGGCACTCATTGTCTCTCCTGCCATCCTGTGAAGACGTGCCTTCCACCATGATTGTAAGTTTCCTGAGGCCTCCCCAGCCATGTGGAACTGTGAGTCAATTAAACCTCTTTTCTTTACAAATTACCCAGTCTCGAATATTTCTTCACAGCAATGTGAGAATGGTCTAATACAACTCATAAAACACTTGTGGTCCTTATTGAAGCAGGATGGTTGTCTGAAGAAAAAGCATTTGTATGATTGCAATGCAAGCTGAATGAGCTGCTTTTTCCAAGAAACGACATTTTTATTTTAAAAAACACTCATATACTAACTATGGCGATTAAGACTGTGATATTTAACAGATATTTTCTTTCTTTTTTTTCTTTCTTTTTTTATTTTTTGGGACGGAGTCTCACCTTGTTACCCAGGCTGGAGTGCAGTGGCACAATCTCGGCTCACTGCAACTTCCGCCTCCCGGGTTCAAGCGATTCTCTTGTCTCAGCCTCCTGAGTAGCTGGGACTACAGGCACGCACCACCACGCCAGGCTAATTTTTTTTTTTTTTGTATTTTTTATTAGAGATGGGGTTTCACCACATTGGCCAGGCTGGTCTCAAACTCCTGACCTCATGATCCGCCCACCTCGGCCTCCCAAAGTGCTGGGATTATAGGCATGAGCCACCACACCTGGCCTTAACAGATATTTTCATGAAAATAATTGAAGTGACCCTGTCATGGCAACACACACAAACACACACACACACACACACACAAAATTGACAGCATTGATTGACAATTACAAAACAGGAAATGTCAAGTGAAATTTAAAATTTTGGAAAACTGTGGTGTCACTGTAAGTTTGACAGCTTCCCAGTTCGTAAAGACTTTTCTGATGGGATCAGAGGTGATGATAATTAATGTGATTTTTTTATAATGCTGAATGAAATGTGTCAATATTTAAAAGATCTGTGTAATTATTAAACTGTTATATTTTAAATGACCAAAGCATAATTTTACAAATTCATGGCTGGATTAAATATCCTTTCAAACTGTGAGATTCACTGAAGAATTTTAGTGTAACAAAGTACAAAATGCTCATTGATATGGGTTTAGATTCCAATTGTAACTATTCTTTGAGAAACTAGCACTTGTTGAATTCTAATGTAGTACCAGAGAAGAATATCCAGAGTTGTCTGAAAGGATAATTAAAATACTACTTTCTTTTCCAACTACATATGTGTGAGAGGCCAAGTTTACTTTAGCTACTTCAATAAAACTAGCGTATTAAGACTAACTGAACACAGAAGCAGACATAAGCATCCCGGTGCCTCCTATGAAGTTAAACATTATGTAGATTTATAAAATTGTAAAACAATGCCACTCTTTCTCCTAAGTTTTTGGTTTGGGAAAATATAGTTATTTTTTATAAATACATGTTACTATGTAATGGATTTTTTGTGAGTTTTTACTGAGTTAATGTTTTAAAAAGTCTAGTTTTAATGTTTAATATAGAAAACATGAATAAATAGAAGTCACTTACACAAAAACTCTCTGGAGTCCTCCAGTAATTTTTAAGAATGTGAAGAGATTTTGAGACCAAAATGTTTCACCATTTTAGCACACTGGTGCTCAGCCATGATTCTAATGTGAGCCCATCTGCATATTAGAATCAGCCGAGACCTTTAAACGAGTCTCGAGCATGGTGCCTACCATCAGAAATTCTGCTTCACTGGTCTCGATTGTAGCCAGGATAAAAGGGTTTTAAAACTTGTTCTGATGAAGCTACTGAGTAGCCAGGATTGAGAGACACTTAAAATCACCTTTGCAAAAATTATAACAGTGAAAGAGACCTGATCTAACAAATTCCATCTTGCCTTTAATCTCCAAACTTCCATTGGTCATTCCCGTAAGTGGGCCAAGCTGACTAGGGGATAAATTTATTTTATAGTCTAAATGATAATAACCCTTCCCCAAACTAAGCTGCCTTTATAAGACTAATAAAGTCTGCAAGTTTAGGACTATGAGTGGGACCAGAATCTGCTTAGAAACAGACATAAATAATTACCAGCCATTGTTCCAGAGGTCACAAGATCTGTAACTTTCCCAATTACTTCCATAATTAACAACCCTATTGTGGAACCTAAGATTGGCCTTTTGAAATGCCTTTTCAGACTTTTGCATTTCTGATGACTAGATGACTCCACCCGGACCCATGACTCAGAACTTACCTGGTCCTGTGGTCCCTACCCAAAAGTGCACTAGGGTCATTTTCCACACCCCTATGATTACATCCCCAAGCAATCAGCAGCATTCATTCTGTAATCCCCTGCTGGCCAAACTATCTTTAAAACACCCTGATGCCTCCAGCTTTGTTCTTTTGACTTAGGATTGTCTTGGAGATGCGGGCTCTTTTTTGGTCCCATATGAACTTTAAAGCAGTTTTTTCCAATTCTGTGAAGAAACTCATTGGTAGCTTGATGGGGATGGCATTGAATCTATAAATTACCTTGGGCAGTATGGCCATCACGCTACCTGACTTCAAACTATACTACAAGGCTACAATAACCAAAACAGCATGGTACTAGTACCAAAACAGAGATATAGACCAATGGAACAGAACAGAGTCCTCAGAAATAATACCACACATCTACAGCCATCTGATCTTTGATAAACCTGAGAAAAACAAGAAATGGGGAAAGGATTCCCTATTTAATAAATGGTGCTGGGAAAATTGGCTAGCCATAAGTAGAAAGCTGAAACTGGATCCTTTCTTTACTCCTTATACGAAAATTAATTCAAGATGGATTAGAGAATTAAATGTTAGACCTAATACCATAAAAACCCTAGAAGAAAACCTAGGTAATACCATTCAGGATATAGGCATGGGCAAGGACTTCATGTCTAAAACACCAAAAGCAACGGCAACAAAAGCCAAAATCGACAAATGGGATCTAATTAAACTAAAGAGCTTCTGCACAGCCAAAGAAACTACCATCAGAGTGAACAGGCAACCTACAGAATGGGAGAACATTTTTGCAATCTACTCATCTGACAAAGGGCTAATATCCAGAACCTACAAAGAACTCAAACAAATTTACAAGAAAAAAACAAACAACCCCATCAAAAAGTGGGCAAAGGATATGAACAGACAGTTCTCAAAAGAAGACATTCATACAGCCAACAGACACATGAAAAAATGCTCATCATCACTGGCCATCAGAGAAATGCAAATCAAAGCCACAATGAGATACCATCTCACACCAGTTAGAATGGCAATCATTAAAAAGTCAGGAAACAAGAGGTACTGGAGAGGATGTGGAGAAATAGGAACGCTTTTACACTGTTGGTGGGATTGTAAACTAGTTCAACCATTATGGAAAACAGTATGGCAATTCCTCAAGGATCTAGAACTAGAAGTACCATATGACCCAGCCATCCCATTACTGGGTATATACCCAAAGGATTATAAATCATGCTGCTATAAAAACACATGCACACGTATGTTTATTGTGGCACTATTCACTATAGCAAAGACTTGGAATCAACTCAAATGTCCATCAGTGACAGACTGGATTAAGAAAATGTGGCACATATATACCATGGAATACTATGCAGCCATAAAAAAGGATGAGTTTGTGTCCTTTGTAGGGACATGGATGCAGCTGGAAACCATCATTCTCAGCAAACTATCACAAGAACAGAAAACCAAACACCGCATGTTCTCACTCATAGGTGGGAACTGAACAATGAGATCACTTGGACTCGGGAAGGGGAACATCACACACCGGGGCCTATCACAGGGAGGGGGGAGGGGGGAAGGATTGCATTGGGAGTTATACCTGATGTAAATGATGAGTTGATGGGTGCTGACGAGTTGATGGGTGCAGCACAGCAACATGGCACAAGTATACATATGTAACAAACCTGCACATTATGCACATGTACCCTAGAACTTAAAGTATAATTTTAAAAAAAAAAGAAAAAATAAGAAAAAAAAAACCAAAACACCCTGGCCTCCAAATTTTCAGGGAGGCTGATTTGAGTAATAATAAAACTGGTCTCTTGTTTAACTGACTCTGCATGTATTAAGCTCTTTATTGCAGTTTCCTAGTCTTGATAAATTGGCTGGATTTGGGCAGTGATCAAGATGAACCTGTCGGGTGGTTACACAGTGACAAGGCTTGCATGCCAAATAATCACCTCAGGCATAAATACCTACATACTTACTAGAACACGTTCCCAGCATCTCTGTGTTAGAGTATATCAATGGATGATAGCCTGTTTGCTATACATTGGAAACTCTTGTTTTCTATTGTTCCTTAATAGATATATATTTTAAGTTGTTTATCTCTGTTCTCCCTTACTTGGGGTGGTGTTTTTATAGACTATTCCATTTGTTTGCACTTTTTACATTTATTTATGCATGCATTTATTCCACAAATACTTTAAAATGGGCTCTTTCTTTGGTCTGAGATTTAACTAATAAAATATATCTAAGAAGGTGCTTACAGGAACTGGAAGTTAACTTGGTTGTGCTGCAAAGCCTTATAGGAGGGGCTTTGATTAGAAAAAGAGTTAAAGTCATCCTGGAAGAATGGCAAATTCAGAGTACAGGAAAAAGTGACTAAGTTCTGTGCAGTGGCTAAGAATGGTTCATTTAAAGTTCTTATTCATCACAGAAGATTTTGCCTAGGCTCTTAATGGCTATCTGAATTAGCATTCTAGTGTCTATCGTTTCTTCTGAAATGTTATTTGGACCCACTAGCTTCCGCTTATTCAAAACATCTGCCATATGATGTCACTTCTGATATTCAGCTACCAACCAGACTAAGAGTAATACTATTCCCACAAACACAGGTCTTATTTCTCTATGAACAGCGCAGTTCTCCTTTCATCTTCAAAATTCCCAGAGCAAGGCTGGAGGAAGAGCGTTGCGTATGGCTCAGTCCTTTGTGATGTCTTGTATTGGCCACCAAGTGTCACTCTTGTTCTTTTTGCTGTTGAAAAAATGTTCATATAGACAAAGGGACACTGGGTCTCTGTCCTGGTTCTGTTACATAGCTTCTAGTTCCAGCTGGAGGCTTTTGCATTTTAGCCAGCTTTCTTGTGTGACATCACTTTAGCAGCTTATAGTTGGTTGTTCGGATCCTGCTGTTTGGGTTAATGACATGAAGAAGAAAGAGCAATAGCACACTGATATGATGGATTTGAGTCTTTGTGCCCCACTCACCTGGTTGAGCTGGGTTGCCCAGCTTATTTCTTGTCTTGAAGAAATCACTCTGACAACTCTCTCTGCAAGTGATCATTCAGAGTAAATCACTTATGGATTCCTGTTGATAGAAACAGAATGCTGGTTATTTATAGCAGCAGAACCATATAATTTCAAAGGGGTAAAAAATGATTGTGAACTCAATTTTCTTATCAGTATAAGGCCAGTTACAAAGCAAAATATAGAACACATTATTGAGAAATGAATGTATTGTAATAAGGAAACACACTTTCCCAGAATCTCAATAACAAGACCCTGCAGTGTATAGCATTTCGGTTCTTCTTTTAAGTTTTAGCCTACAGATTTTGTTTAGGGTAAGGGGAGGGGGCATTGGGAGGGAGTCAATGAAATTTGATGTTAATAAAACAGTTAATGTCCATGCAAATACTAACTTGATGTTCCTTTGGGCTTATTGGTGGGAATATGCTGTTGATGAATATGTGTACAAATTTTTTTAGAATGTGCCTTCCTAGTTCCATGGTCAACAGATAGAAAGTGATATTTTGAACCCCCAGTAACAAGTTAATCACACTGCAGTTTTTCACATCTATTCTCTGATCTTCTGAAATTCATAAAGCAGGGTTGGAAGCCCCAGTATTGGATCTAATTTAATTTAATCCAGGGCTGAGACTAAGTGATTAGATTTTGTGCTGACTAAAACTCTAGTTCCTTAAAAGTTTATCTTTAGTGGAACAGGCTGGGATGAGTAAATTGGAAACTAAGAGTCTAGATAAAAGTAGGAAACTATACTTATTGATACCCCTTCCCCCAAATCCTACTCAATGGGCATTAATTGTTGATATATACACAGGCTCTTCTGGATGCCACATGTGTCATGAAATGAACTTGGACTTTTGATTTCGATGGTTTTGGGATTTAACTTCTGGTTCTGGCACATATTAACTGTATGACCTGGAGCAAGTAACTTTACCATTCCAAGTCTTAGATTCTGTAGCTCTAAAATGAGTAATAATAGCATCAATTTTTCAGGGTTATAATTTTTAAAATAATAATATATACAACGTATTGGGTGCATAATAAGCACTGAATAAAAAGTATAAACAACTGCATGATGAAAAATGCTCTTTAGATTCTCTTTAGAAGGTGCCAAGAGCCGTATCCCCACCAAATAATAGTGAAAACAAAATGTTAAACTGCCTTGTTGTATAACTATTCTGTAGTCATTCAGTGAAATGAAAAAAGGTGGCTGTCCCCAAACAATAGTTGTTAGTGGATATATTAGCTTTCTATTGCAGCTGTAACAAATTATCACAAACTTAGTGGCTTAAAACACAAATTTATAGAAATTATAAGGGGATTTAAATTAAGTGGTTCCAAGAAATGGGTCGTCAAACTGGCATTTCCAGATGAAATTTGTCATACATTCAAAGGGTATGGTATAATCTCTTCATGGGAGTAAGAAGGGAAGGAACATGACAAATCATGGCCTGCTGTGGAATCATGGTTACTCAGATTATTAATGGTAGAATTGAATTAAGTGAGAAGTGAAAATTAGTCACCAAAGTAACAAAGTGATTATAAAGATGTTGTAATCATCAGGCTTTTTATTATTGTCCTAGAGAGGCGTATGTAGGGCAAACATGACATTAAGGGCTATAGACATCCAATAAAGAACACACATGGAGGACCCAAAGGTTTTCACATAAGCTTTGAAGAAATGCTTTGGGTAGATATGACTAAGGACCAATCCTAGGGCTGATTGTCAGAGTTATAGAATGGAAGAGCTCACCAAGTGTCTATACTAAGGTAAAGGCCCTGGTGGGGAAGAAGTGGAATGCTGAGAAATAGGATAGGAACATATGAGCTGACCTAGACAAGGCCAAATGTCCTAAATGTCCCTTACATTTTCTTTGTCTATAGAGGGAGCTCCGTTTCCCTATCTGAGGAAATAGTCCCTGCAGTAAAAGCTTTTCACTGACTGTACTTGAAGCACTAAACTCCAAAACAGGACCCATCCCTACCACCTCTGATTGCCTCCAGAGAAGTTACAATATTATGTAACCCTAAGAGTGTTCAATAGAAGGCTTGCTCAGAGCAGAGATAACCTATAGATTAAAAATGCATAAGACCTCAGCAGTATATAGGAGCAAACTACAGACATTTAGGAAACTTGTGGGGGTGAATTCTAAAGGTTTTTGAACAAGTGGGATATGATATGAGGCTCAAAGAGGCCACATTCATTGCTATGATGGACAACCGAGGAGACAGGATTTGATGTGCTGGTTCAAGCACCTGGAAGTGATATTCATCATCTGCAGGACTGGCAAATCTAAGTATATTGGCCAGATTTTTTAAAGTAGAAAAATGGGGTAAGCTGGCAAGATGGCTGAATAGGAACGGCTCTGGTCTGCAGCTCCCAGCTAGATCAATGCAAAAGGTGGGTGATTTCTGTGCTTTTGAATGAGGTACCCGGTTCATCTCATTGGGGCTGGTTGGACAGTGGGTGCAGCCCATGGAGGGTGAGCCAAAGCAGGGTGGGGCGTCGCCCCACCCAGGAAGTGCGAGGGGTTGGGGAATTCTCTCCTCTACCCAAGGGAAGCCATGAGGGACTGTGCCATGAGGAATAGGGCACTTTGGCCCAGATACTGCACTTTTCCCATGGTCTTCACAACCAGCAGACCAGGAGATTCTCTATGGTGCCTATGCACCCAGGGCCCTGGGTTTCAAGCACAAAACTGGGCAGCCATTTGGGCAGACACTTAGCTGGCTGCAGGAGTTTCTTTTCCATACCCAGTGGTGCCTGGAACCCCGGTGAGACAGAACCGTTTACTCTCCTGGAAAGAGAGCTGAAGCCAGGGAGCCAAGTGGTCTAGCTCAGCAGATCCCACCCCTACAGAGCCCGGCAAGCTAAGATCCACTGGCTTGAAATTCTAACTGCCAGCACAGCAGTCTGAGGTTGACCTGGGATGCTTCAGCCTGGTGGAGGGAGGGGCATCCACCATTGCTGAGGCTTGAGTAGGAGGTTTTACCCTTACAGCACAGTGTAAACAAAGCCACCAGGAAGTTCAAACTGGGCAAAGCCCACCAGAGCTCAGCAAGGCTGCTGCATACATACTGCCTCTCTAGATTCCTCTCTGGGCAGGACATCTCTGAAAAAAGGCAGCAGTCCCAGTCAGGGGCTTATAGATAAAACTCCCATCTCCCTGGGACAGAACACCCGGGAGAAGGGGCAGCTGACTGCACAGCTTCAGCAGACTTAAACGTCCTCCCTGATGGCTCTGAAGAGAGCAGCAGATCTCCCGGCAAAGTGTTTGAGCTCTGCTAAGGGTCAGACTACCTCCTCAAGTGGGTCGCTGACCCATGTGTATCTTGACTGGGAGACATCTCCCAGTAGGGGCTGACAGACACCTCATACAGGAGAGCTCTGGCTGGCATCTGGCAGGGGCCCTCTGGGACAAAGCTTCCAGAGGAAGGAACAGGAAGCAATTCTTGGTATTCTGCAGCCTCTGCTGGTGATACCCAGGCAAACAGGGTCTGGAGTGGACCTCCAGCAAACTCCAGCAGACCTGTGGCTAGGGGCCTGAGTGTAAGAAGGAAAAATAAAAAACAGAAAGGAATTGCATCAACATCAACAAAAAGGACATCCACTCAGACACCCCATCCAAAGGTCACCTACATCAAAGACCAAAGGTAGATAAATCCACAAAGATGGGGAGAAACCAGCATAAAAAGGCTGAAAATGCCAAAAACCAGAATGCCTCTTCTCCTCCAAAGAATCAAAACTCCTCGCCAGCAAGGGAACAAAGCTGGACAGAGAATGAGTTTGATGAATTGACAGAAGTAGGCTTCAGAAGGTGGGTAATAACAAACTCTTCCGAGCTAAAGGAACATGTTCTAGCCCAATGCAAGGAAGCTAAGAACCTTGAAAAAAAGGTTAGGCGAATTGCTAACTAGAATAACCAATTTAGAGAAGAACATAAATGACCTGATGGAACTGAAAAACACCACATGAGAGCTTTGTGAAGCACACACAAATATCAATAGGTGAATCAATCAAGTGGAAGAAAGGATATCAGAGATTAAAGATCAACTTAATGAAATAAAGTGTGAAGACAAAATTAGAGAAAAAGAGAATGAAAAGAAACAAACAAAGCCTCCAAGAAATATGGGACTATGTGGAAAGACCAAATCTATGTTTGATTGGTGTACCTGAAAGTGATGGGGAGAATGGAACCATGTTGGAAAACACACTTCAGGATATTATCCAGGAGAACTTCCCCAGCCCAGCAAGACAGGCCAACATTCAAATTCAGGAAATATAGAGAACACCACTAACATACTCCTCGAGAAGAGCAACCCCAAGACACATAATCATCAAATTCACCAAGGTTGAAATGAAGGAAAAAATGTTAAGGGCAGCCAGAGAGAAAGGTCGGGTTATCCACAAAGGGAAGCCCATCAGACTAACAGCAGATCTCTCTGCAGAAACCCTACAAGACAGAAGAGACTGGGGACCAATATTCAACATTCTTAAAGAAAAGAAATTTCAACCCAGAATTTCATATCCAACCAAACAACGTTTCAGAAGAAAAAGAGAAATAAAGTCCTTTACAGACAAGCAAATGCTGAGAGATTGTGTCACCACCAGGCCTGCCTTACAGTAGCTCCTGAAGGAAGGAAGCACTAAACATGAAAAGGAATAACCATTACCAGCCACTGCAAAAACACACCAAATTGTAAAGACCATCGACACTATGAAGAAACTGCATCAACTAATGGGCAAAATAACCAGCTAGCATCATAATGATGGGAACAAATTCACACATAACAATATTAACCTTAAATGTAAACAAGCTACATGCCCCCAATTAAAAGACACAGACCGGCAAATTGGATAAAGAGTCAAGACCCATCAGTGTGCTGTATTCAGGAGACTCATCTCACGTGCAAAGACACACATAGGCTCAAAATAAAGGGATGGAGGAAGATTTACTAAGCAAAGGGAAAGCAAAAAAAAAAAAAAAAAAAAAAAAAAAAAAGAAAGAAAAGAAAAGAAAAGAAAAGTAGGGGTTGCAATCCTAGTCTCTGATAAAACAGACTTTAAACCAACAAAGATCAAAAGAGACAAAGAAGACCATTACATAATGGCAAAGGGATCAATGCAACAAGAAGACCTAACTATCCTATATATATATATATGCACCCAATACAGGAGCATCCAGATGCATAAAGCAAGTTCTTAGAATCCTACAAAGAGACTTAGACTCCCACAAAATAATAGTGGGAGACTTTAACACCCCATTGTCAATATTAGACAGATCAATGAGACAGAAAATTAACAAGGATATTAATGACTTGAACTCAGCTCTGGACCAAGTGGACCTAATAGACATTTACAGAACTCTCCACCCCAAATCAACAGAATATACAATCTTCTCAGCACCCCATTGCATTTATTCTAAAATGACCTCATAATTGGAAGTAAAACACTCAGCAAATGCAAAAGAATGGCAATCATAACAAACAGTCTCTAAGACCACAGTGCAATAAAATTAGAACTCAGGAATAAGAAGCTGACTCAGGAATGCACAACTACATGGAAACTGAACAACCTGCTCCTGAAGGACAACTGGGTAAATAACAACATTAAGGCAGAAATAAAGATGTTCTTTGAAATCAATGAGAACAAAGACACAATGTATCAGAATCTCTGGGACACATTTAAAGCAGTGTTTAGAGGGAAATTTATAGCACTAAATGCCCATAAGAGAAAGCCAGAGAGATCTAAAATCAACACCCTAAAATCAAAATTAAAAGAAATAGGGAAGCAAGAGCAAACAAATTAAAAAGCTAGCAGAAGACAAGAAATAACTAAGATCAGAGGAGAACCGAAGGAGATAGAGACATAAAAAACCCTTCAAAAAAATTGATGAATCCAGGAGCTCCTTTTTTGAAAAGATCAACAAATACATAGACTGCTAGCAAGACTAACAAAGAAGAAAAGAGAGAAGAATCAAATAGACGCAATAAAAAATGATAAAGGGGCTATCACTACTGATCCCACAGAAATACAAACCACCATCAGAGAATACTATAAACATTTCTATACAAATAAACTAGAAAATCTAGAAGAAATGGATAAATTCCTGGACACATAAACCCTCCCAAGTCAAAACCAGGAAGAAGTCGAATCCCTGAATAGACCAATAACAAGTTCTGAAATTAAGTCACTAATTTATAGCCTACCAATCAAAAAAATCCAGGACCAGATGGATTCACAGCCGAATTCTCCCAGAGGTACAAAGAAGAGCTGGTACCATTCCTTCTGAAACTATTCCAAACAATAGAAAAGGAGGGGAATCATCCCTAACTCATTTTATGAGGCCAGCATCATCCTGATATGAAAACCTGGCAGAGATAAAACAACAACAACAACAAAAAAGAAAATTTGAGGCCAAAATCCCTGATGAACATAGATGCAAAAATCCTCAATAAAATACTGGCAAACTGAATCCAGCAGTACATAAAAAATCTTATCACCACAATCAAGTTGGCTTCATCCCTGGGATGTAAGGCTGGTTCAACACACACAAATCAATAAATGTAATCCATCACATAAACAGAACCAAGGACAAAAACCACATGATTATCTCAATAGATGCAGAAAAGGCCTTCAACAAAATTCAACACTCCTTCATGCTAAAGACTGTCAATAAACTAGGTATTGATGGAACATAGCTCAAAATAATAAGAGCCATTTATGACAAACCCACAGTCAATATAATACTGAATAGGCAAAAGCTGGAAGCATTCCCTTTGAAAACGGGCACAAGACAAGGATGCCCTCTTTCACCACTCCTATTCAGCATAGTATTGGAAGTTCTGGCCAGGGCAATCAGGGAAGAAAAAGAAATAAATGGTTTTCTAATAGGAAGAGAGGAAGTCAAATTTTCGCTGTTTGCAGATGACATGATTGTATATTTAGAAAAACCAATCATTTTAGCCTCAAAACTTCTTAAGCAATTAAGCAACTTCAGCAAAGTCTCAGGATACAAAATCAATGCATTGCAAACTTCAAACATTCCTATACACCAATAATAGACAAACAGAGAGCTAAATCATGAGTGAACTTCCATTTGTAATTGCTACAAAGAGAATAAAATACACAGGAATACAACTTATAAGGGATATGAAGTACTTCTTCACGGAGAACTACAAACTACTGCTCAAGGAAATGAGAGAGGACACAAATAAATGGAAAAACATTCCATGCTCATGGATAGGAAGAATCAGTATTGTGAAAATGGCCATACTGCCCAAAGTAATTTAAAGATTAAATGCTATCCCCATCAAGCTACCATTGACTTTCTTCACAGAACTGGAAAAAAGTACTTTAAATTTCATGTGGAACCAAGTAAAAGTCCGCATAGCCAAGGCAATCCTAAGCAAAAAGAATAAAGCTAGAAGCATCACACTACCTGACTTCAAACTATACTACAAGGCTACAGTAACCAGAACATCATGGTACTAGCACCAAAACAGATATATAGACCAGTGGAACATAACAGAGACCTCATAAATAACACAACACATCTACAACCATCTGATCTTTGACAAACCTGACAAACAAGCAATGGGGAAAGGATTAGCTATTTAATGAATTGTGTTGGGAAAGCTGGCTAGCCATATGCAGAAAGTTAAACTGCACCCCTTCCTTACATCTTATACAAAAATTAACTCAAGATGGCTTAAAGACTTAAACGTAAGACCTAAAACCATAAAAACCCTAGAAGAAAACCTAGGCAATACCATTCAGGACATAGGCATTGGCAAAGACTTCATGACTAAAACACCAAAAGCAATGGCAACAAAAGCCAAAATTGACAAATAGGATCTAAGTAAACTAAAGAGCTTCTGTACAGCAAAAGAAACTATCATCAGAGTAAACAGGTAACCCACAGAATTGGAGAAAATTTTTGCAATCTATCCATTTGTCAAAGGGCAATACTCAGAATCTACAAGGAACTTAAACAGATTTAGAAGAAAAAAACAAACAGCTCCATCAAAAAGTGGGCAAAGGATATGTACAGACACTTCTCAAAAGGAGACGTTTATGTGGCCAATAAACATATGGAAAAAAGCCATCACTGGTCATTAGAGAAATGCAAACCAAAACCACAATGAGATACCATCTCATGCCAGTTAGAATGGCGATCATTAAAAAGTCAGGAAACAGGCGGAGTAAGATGGCCGAATAGAAACAGCTCCAGTCTCCAACTCCCAGCTTGAGCAACACACAAGACTGGTGATTTCTGCATTTTTAACTGAGGTACTGGGTTCATCTCACTAGGGAGTGCCTGACAATTGGTGCTGGTCAGCTGCTGCAGCCCGACCAGGGAGAGCTGAAGCAGAGCGAGGCTTCGCCTCACCTGGAAAGCGCAAGGGGGAAGGGAATCCCTTTTCCTAGCCAGGGGAACTGAGACACACAACACCTGGAAAATCGGGTAACTCCCATCCCAATACTGCGCTTTAAGCAAACGGGCACACCAGGAGATTATATCCCACACCGGGCCGGGAGGGTCCCATGCCCACGGAGCCTCCCTCATTGCTAGCACAGCAGTCTGTGATCTAACCGCAAGGAAGCAGCGAGGCTGGGGGAGGGGCTCCCACCATTGCTGAGGCTTAAGTAGGTAAACAAAGCCACTGGGAAGCTTGAACTGGGTGGAGCTCACAGCAGCTCAAGGAAACCTGCCTGTCTCTGTAGACTCCACCTCTGTGGACAGGGCACAGCTAAACAACAACAACAACAAAAAGCAGCAGAAACCTCTGCAGACGCAAACGACTCTATCTGACAGGTTTGAAGAGAGCAGTAGATCTCCCAACATGGAGGTTGAGATCTGAGAAGGGACAGACTGCCTGCTCAAGTGGGTCCCTGACCCCTGAGTAGCCTAACTGGGAGACATCCCCCACTAGGGGCAGTCTGACACCCCACACCTCACAGGGTGGAGTACACTCCTGAAAGGAAGCTTCCAAAGTAAGAATCAGACAGGTACACTCGCTGTTCAGAAATATTCTATCTTCTGCAGCCTCTGCTGCTGATACCCAGGCAAACAGGGTCTGGAGTGGACCTCAAGCAATCTCCAACAGACCTACAGCTGAGGGTCCTGACTGTTAGAAGGAAAACTAACAAACAGGAAGGACACCTACATCAAAACCCCATCAGTATGTCACCATCATCAAAGACCAGAGGCAGATAAAACCACAAAGATGGGGAAAAAGCAGGGCAGAAAAGCTGGAAATTCAAAAAATAAGAGCGCATCTCCCCCGGCAAAGGAGCGCAGCTCATCCCCAGCAACGGATCAAAGCTGGACGGAGAATGACTTTGACGAGTTGAGAGAAGAAGGCTTCAGTCCATCAAACTTCTCAGAGCTAAAGGAGGAATTATGTACCCAGCGCAAAGAAACTAAAAATCTTGAAAAAAGAGTGGAAGAATTGATAGCTAGAGTAATTAATGCAGAGAAGGTCATAAACGAAATGACAGAGATGAAAACCATGACACGAGAAATACGTGACAAATGCACAAGCTTCAGTAACCGACTCGATCAACTGGAAGAAAGAGTATCAGCGATTGAGGATCAAATGAATGAAATGAAGCGAGAAGAGAAACCAAAAGAAAAAAGAAGAAAAAGAAATGAACAAAGCCTGCAAGAAGTATGGGATTATGTAAAAAGACCAAATCTACGTCTGATTGGGGTGCCTGAAAGTGAGGGAGAAAATGGAACCAAGTTGGAAAACACTCTTCAGGATATAATCCAGGAGAACTTCCCCAACCTAGTAGGGCAGGCCAACATTCAAATCCAGGAAATACAGAGAACGCCACAAAGATACTCCTCGAGAAGAGCAACTCCAAGACACATGATTGCCAGATTCACCAAAGTTGAAATGAAGGAAAAAATCTTAAGGGCAGCCAGAGAGAAAGGTCGGGTTACACACAAAGGGAAGCCCATCAGACTAACAGCAGATCTCTCAGCAGAAACTCTACAAGCCAGAAGAGAGTGGGGGCCAATATTCAACATTCTTAAAGAAAAGAATTTTAAACCCAGAATTTCATATCCAGCCAAACTAAGTTTCATAAGTGAAGGAGAAATAAAATCCTTTACAGATAAGCAAATGCTTAGAGATTTTGTCACCACCAGGCCTACTTTACAAGAGACCCTGAAGGAAGCACTAAATATGGAAAGGAACAACCGGTACCAGCCATTGCAAAAACATGCCAAAATGTAAAGACCATCGAGGCTAGGAAGAAACTGCATCAACTAACAAGCAAAATAACCTGTTAATATCATAAAGGGAGGATCAAGTTCACACATAACAACATTAACCTTAAATGTAAATGGACTAAATGCTCCAATTAAAAGACACAGACTGGCAAACTGGATAAAGAGTCAAGACCCATCAGTCTGCTGTATTCAGGAGACCAATCTCACATGCAGAGACATACATAGGCTCAAAATAAAGGGATGGAGGAAGATCTACCAAGCAAATGGAGAACAAAAAAAAGCAGAGGTTGCAATACTAGTCTCTGATAAAACAGACTTTAAACTATTAAAGATCAAAAGAGACAAAGAAGGCCATTACATAATGGTAAAGGGATCAATTCAACAGGAAGAGCTAACTATCCTAAATATCTATGCACCCAATACAGGAGCACCCAGATTCATAAAGCAAGTCCTTAGAGACTTACAAAGAGACTTAGACTCCCATACAATAATAATGGGAGACTTCAACACTCCACTGTCAACATTAGACAGATCAACGAGACAGAAAGTTAACAAGGATATCCAGGAATTGAACTCATCTCTGCAGCAAGCAGACCTAATAGACATCTATAGAACTCTCCACCCTAAATCAACAGAATATACATTCTTCTCAGCACCACATCGCACTTATTCCAAATTTGACCACATAATTGGAAGTAAAGCACTCCTCAGCAAATGTACTAGAACAGAAATTATAACAAACTGTCTCTCAGACCACAGTGCAATCAAACTAGAACTCAGGACTAAGAAACTCAATCAAAACCGCTCAACTACATGGAAACTGAACAACCTGCTCCTGAATGACTACTGGGTACATAACAAAATGAAGGCAGAAATAAAGATGTTCTTTGAAACCAATGAGAACAAAGATACAACATACCAGAATCTCTGGGACACATTTAAAGCAGTGTGTAGAGGGAAATTTATAGCACTAAATGCCCACAAGAGAAAGCAGGAAAGATCTAAAATTGACACTCTAACATCACAATTAAAAAAACTAGAGAAGCAAGAGCAAACACATTCAAAAGCTAGCAGAAGGCAAGAAATAACTAAGATCAGAGCAGAACTGAAGGAGATAGAGACACAAAAAACCCCCCAAAAAATCAATGAATCCAGGAGTTGGTTTTTTGAAAGATCAACAAAATTGACAGACCACTAGCAAGACTAACAAAGAAGAAAAGAGAGAAGAATCAAATAGATGCAATAAAAAATGATAAAGGGGATATCACCACCGACCCCACAGAAATACAAACTACCATCAGAGAATACTATAAACACCTCTATGCAAATAAACTAGAAAATCTGGAAGAAATGGATAATTTCCTGGACACTTACACTCTTCCAAGACTAAACCAGGAAGAAGTTGAATCCCTGAATAGACCAATAGCAGGCTCTGAAATTGAGACAATCATTAAGAGCCTACCAACCAAAAAAAGTCCAGGACCAGATGGATTCAGAGCTGAATTCTACCAGAGATACAAGGAGGAGCTGGTACCATTCCTTCTGAAACTATTCCAATCAATAGAAAAAGAGGGAATCCTCCCTAACTCATTTTATCAGGCCAACATCATCCTGATACCAAAGCCTGGCAGAGACACAACAAAAAAATAGAATTTTAGACCAATATCCCTGATGAACATCGATGCAAAAATCCTCAATAAAATACTGGCAAACCGGATTCAGCAACACATCAAAAAGGTTATCCACCATGATCAAGTGGGCTTCATCCCTGGGATGCAAGGTGAGTTCAACATTCGCAAATCAATAAACGTGATCCAGCATATAAAGAGAACCAAAGACAAGAACCACATGATTATCTCAATAGATGCAGAAAAGGCTTTTGACAAAATTCAACAGCCCTTCATGCTAAAAACACTCAATATATTCGGTATTGATGGAACGTACCTCAAAATAATAAGAGCTATTTATGACAAACCCACCGCCAATATCATACTGAATGGGCAAAAACTGGAAAAATTCCCTTTGAAAACTGGCACAAGACAGGGATGCCCTCTCTCACCACTCCTATTCAACATAGTGTTGGAAGTTCTGGCTAGGGCAATCAGGCAAGAGAAAGAAATCAAGGGTATTCAGTTAGAAAAAGAAGAAGTCAAATTGTCCCTGTTTGCAGATGACATGATTATATATTTAGAAAACCCCATTGTCTCAGCCCAAAATCTCCTTAAGCTGATAAGCAACTTCAGCAAAGTCTCAGGATACAAAATTAATGTGCAAAAATCACAAGCATTCTTATACACCAGTAACAGACAAACACAGAGCCAAATCAGGAATGAACTTCCATTCACAATTGCTTCAAAGAGAATCAAATACCTAGGAATCCAACTTACAAGGGATGTAAAAGACCTCTTCAAGGAGAACTACAAACCACTGCTCAGTGAAATAAAAGAAGACACAAACAAATGGAAGAACATACCATGCTCATGGATAGGAAGAATCAATATCGTGAAAATGGCCATACTGCCCAAGGTAATTTATAGATTCAATGCCATCCCCATCAAGCTACCAATGAGTTTCTTCACAGAATTGGAAAAAACTGCTTTAAAGTTCATATGGAACCAAAAAAGAGCCCGCATCTCCAAGACAATCCTAAGTCAAAAGAACAAAGCTGGAGGCATCACGCCACCTGACTTCAAACTATACAAAAGGCTACAGTAACCAAAACAGCATGGTACTGGTACCAAAACAGAGATATAGACCAATGGAACAGAACAGAGTCCTCAGAAATAATACCACAAATCTACAGCCATCTGATCTTTGACAAACCTGAGAGAAACAAGAAATGGGGAAAGGATTCCCTATTTAATAAATGGTGCTGGGAAAATTGGCTAGCCATAAGTAGAAAGCTGAAACTGGATCCTTTCCTTACTCCTTATACGAAAATTAATTCAAGATGGATTAGAGACTTAAATATTAGACCTAATACCATAAAAACCCTAAAAGGAAACCTAGGTAGTACCATTCAGGACATAGGCATGGGCAAAGACTTCATGTCTAAAACACCAAAAGCAATGGCAGCAAAAGCCAAAATTGACAAATGGGATCTCATTAAACTAAAGAGCTTCTGCACAGCAAAAGAAACTACCATCAGAGTGAACAGGCAACCTACAGAATGGGAGAAAATTTTTGCAATCTACTCACCTGACAAAGGGCTAATATCCAGAACCTACAAAGAACTCAAACAAATTTACAAGAAAAAAGCAAACAACCCCATCAAAAAGTGGGCAAAGGATATGAACAGACATTTCTCAAAAGAAGACATTCATACAGCCAACAGACACATGAAAAAATGCTCATCATCACTGGCCATCAGAGAAATGCAAATCAAAACCACAATGAGATACCATCTCACACCAGTTAGAATGGCGATCATTAAAAAGTCAGGAAAGAACAGGTGCTGCAGAGGATGTGGAGAAATAGGAACACTTTTACACTGTTGGTGGGATTGTAAACTAGTTCAACCATTATGGAAACAGTATGGCGATTCCTCAAGGATCTAGAACTAGATGTACCATATGACCCAGCCATCCCATTACTGGGTATATACCCAAAGGATTATAAATCATGCTGCTATAAAAACACATGCACACGTATGTTTATTGCGGCACTATTCACAATAGCAAAGACTTGGAATCAACCCAAATGTCCATCAGTGACAGACTGGATTAAGAAAATGTGGCACATATACACCATGGAATACTATGCAGCCATAAAAAAGGATGAGTTTGTGTCCTTTGTAGGGACATGGATGCAGCTGGAAACCATCATTCTTAGCAAACTATCACAAGAACAGAAAACCAAACACCGCATGTTCTCACTCATAGGTGGGAACTGAACAATGAGATCACTTGGACTCAGGAAGGGGAACATCGCACACCGGGGCCTATCATGGGGAACGGGGAGGGGGGAGGGATTGCATTGGGAGTTATACCTGATGTAAATGACGAGTTGATGGGTGCTGATGAGTCGATGGGTGCAGCACAGCAACATGGCACAAGTATACATATGTAACAAACCTGCACGTTATGCACATGTACCCTAGAACTTAAAGTATAATAATAATAAATAAAATAAATAAATAAATAAAGTCAGGAAACAACAGATGCTGGAGGGGATGTGGAGAAATAGGAACTCTTTTACACTGTTAGTGGGAGTGTAAATTAGTTCAACCATTGTGGAAGACAGTGTGGCCATTCCTCAAGGATCAAGAACCAGAAATACCATTTGACCCAGCAATCCCATTACTGGGTACATACTCAAAGGATTATAAATCATTCCCATGAAAGTTTATTGCAGCACTATTCAAAATAGCAAAGGTGGACCCAACCCAAATGCCCATCAGTGATAGACTGGATAAAGAAAATATGTCATATATTCACCATGGAATGCTATGCAGCCATAAAAAAAGACAAGTCAATGTCCTTTGTAGGGACATGGATGAAGCTGGAAGCCATCATTTTCAGGAAACTAACACAAGAACAGAAAACCAAACACTGCATGTTCTCACTCATAAGTGGGAGTTGAACAGTGAGAACACATTGACACAGGGACGGGAACATCACACACCAACGCCTGTCAGGGGGTGAGGGGCTAGGGGAGGGATAGCATTAGGAAAGATACCTAATGTAAATGACGGGTTGATAGGTGCAGCAAACCACCATGACATGTATATACCTATGTAACAAAACTGCAGGTTCTGCACATGTACCCCAGAACTTAAAGTATAATAATAATAATAATAAATATATATATAATATATGTATAGGCAAAATAGAAAAGGTTTCTATATTTTTAACCTAATTTTTAAAAAATTATTTGTAACAACCCTTAAAGGTGAATTATTGAAAGTTTTATTTATGAGAATGGGAAACAAATAAAAATATCCACTACCTCTTCCATTCAACATTGTACTGAAGTCCTAGCCAGTGAAAGAAGATAAGAAAAGTAAATAAAAGTCAGAATTGGAAATAAAAAATATTTTATTATTATTTACAGATATGTTATCTTATGCCTCTGACACCCTTAGTAAATGTTGTTACTCTTACTAGGATGTCTTGCTAATGAAACATTAACTTGCTTCATCTTTCAAAAAAAAAAAAAGTAGAAAGGTGGAAACTTCCTTGGCGTAACATGGAGATGGGAGTCTGAAGACTTGGGTAAATGGGAATGTTGTAATTATCTATTATTTGCTTTGCCAATCTCTCTAACTTTACTCTCTGATTGAACCTAGAGATGTTTCTTTCACCAAGTGATTAAGAAATCCATTGATCTTTGGCAATAAAAGAAAATGTTTACTTATAATATTTATAACTATAAAACTTTCTTCCTTAATCCTGTTGTATCTTTTCAAATAGCATTTGTTAGAATATTTATAAAACAAACTGTGAAAATACATTACAATGCGTGAAAATCTGGCATGTTGCCCAGACAGAGGCAACATGGCAAAACACCACCTCTACTAAAAATGCGAAAGTAAGCTGGGTGTGGTGGTGCACTCCTATAGTCCCAGCTACTTGGGAAGCTGAGGTGGGAGGATCACTTCAGCCTGGGAATTCAAGGCTGCAGTGAGCCATGATCACGCCACTGTATTCCAGCCTGGGTCACAGAGTAAGACCCCATCTGAAAAGAAAAAAAAAAGAATACCAGACGGAACTAAATTTTGAACTGATGGTCATAAGTTATAACATAAGACATCTGCCTTCTGTAAAAATAAAATACTTTTATTACAATGCCAGCAAAAGCCACTTTTATTTAGATTTGTCCTGTACAAATCAAAAGAATGGTATGAAAGCTCTATTTTTTATTTTTATTTTATATAATAATGCTTAACACTCATATAGAAGTTTTACTTTCCAAAATATTTTAATATATTGTTCATATATAATGTCATATCTGTATCTTTAAGTGCATAAACATATGGGTATAATTTAACAAATGCTCAATAAAAGACATTTTTGTGCAGCTGTCACCCAGGCCAAGTAACAGCATACTGCCAGCATCCCAAGGCTCCCTATTTGTACCTAACTGATTATAATCATATAATTGTCCCCAAAATTAACCACTGTCTAAATTTCTTTGTTTTTTTGAAGTTTTGTTATCTATGTATGCAATTTTACACAGTATAATTTTTGTCTGATTTGGCACTTTTTTCAAAGTTTCTATTTTAAAAATGTCAAGTCATGAGAAAAGTTGTGAATGTAGTAAGTTAAGTGAAAAGGACATTTCTGGAACAATAACATAAATTTATGGACTGAGAAATAATATAAAGGAATTTTAATTTTTAAATGCAATGATGTTATTTTGGTTAAGTAGGAAAATATTTATTTATGTATTTATGTATTTAATTTATTTATTTTTTGAGACAGAGTCTCACTCTGTCGGCCAGGCTGAAGTGCAATGGCACGATCTCTGTTCACTGCAACCTCTATCTCCCTGGCTCAAGCAATTCTCCTGCCTCAGCCTCCTGAGTAGCTGGTATTACAGGCATGTGCCACAACGCCCAGCTAATTTTTATGTCTGTAGTAGAGACGGGATTTCATTATGTTGGCCAGGCTGGTCACAAACTCCTAACCTCAAGTAATCCGTCCACCTCAGCCTCCCAGAGTACTGGGATTACAGACGTGAGCCCACCATGCCTGGCCAATATTTTTATTTCTTAAAGATGTATAATGCCGGGCACGGTGACTCATGCCTATAATCCCAGCACTTTGGGAGGCGTAGGCGGGCAGATCACGAGGTCAGGAGATCGAGACCATCCTGGATAACATGGTGAGACCCCATCTCTACTAAAAATATAAAAAATTAGCCAGGTGTGGTGGCGGGCGCCTGAAGTCCCAGCTATTTGGGAGGTTGAAGCAGAAGAATGGCGTGAACCTGGGAGGTGGAGGTTGCAGTGAGCCGAGACCACGCCACTGCACTCCAGTCTCAGCGACAGAGCAAGACTCCATCTCAAAAACAAAACAAAAACAAAAAAAGATGTATACTAAGGAATTCAGAGGTGTAGTATCAAGATGTTATTGATTCACTTTAAAATATTTCGGCATAAACAAATAAAGTGAGTTTAAAAAATGCATACTGCACAAACCATAGTAGGAGAATAGAAGACTTTAGGGTAAGACATTTTCATCCGTTGCCAACTACTATACCCTATTTAAGAAACAGCTCCTGGCTTGCTGCTGGACCCGGGTAGAGACTAAATCGATGACTCTGGTCATCAAGTTAGTATGTAACCTCAACTGCCAGTCATACACCGGTGTTATTGAATCCATTGGACCATAAAATTGGACGTGTCCAGCAACATTCCATTATAAAATGAAAGTTGAATATAGATAACAGGTCTGAGCAGATATAAAGGGAAAAAGTAAACTGTATGATCAGGTGGCTCTGATTCTTGTGCCACCTGCCCCTGATGCTTTACTGCCTCCCCTTCAATTCACATCTATGGCACCATAATTTATTCCCTCTGGCCAGCTAATGGAGAGGCAAAAGCATGCGACTAATTATAGGTATTTCTGCCCCACGTCCTAGGAAAAAACCACTATACTACAGTCTCGTTATGTGTTCTGGGGAAGGTGGGTAGTGATGAAGGGAAATTCTCTCAGTAGGCAGAACTTAGAATGGGGGGTTGAATTGTCCACTTGGTGTTAAAAGAGACATGGCCTAAGGTACAAATCTACACCTACTAAATGACTAAGAAAGACAAACTGGAAAATTACTGACAAAGAGTTCTGGGGGAATGAGATTTAAATAATCTTCTCAGAATGGGCATAGAGTATGCAGATATCCACGTAATCTGTAAATGTGTGCCAAAGGGCATCCGCTTTGGAGGAGACTCTTAATCGGGCAGACAAGGCACTCATCCTCTTGACGTCAGTCTCTTCCCAGCCACCCTGGAACATACTTAAAGGATCCATGTGCAAAGTAGCCATAGCAACTGGGAAAGAGGATATGTACAGGCTCAATAACAGTCTTTTTCTTGCCTGGGCTGATATGACTACTGTCATGGTCAATGCTCAACCTTCTAAAAGCATAAGCTGATGCTGAGCCCCACATTGTACCATTTATCAAGAGTCAAGCTGGTCGCCTAGCTGCAGATTAATTATATTTTGTCTCTCCCATCTTGCCAAGTGTATCACTTTGTCCTTATATGGAAGATGCGTATTTCACAAGGGATTTGCATTTTTTGTTTACAATGTTCTTGATGGTGTGTAGGGAATTGGTGGATTCTTGGTCTCGCTGACTTCAAGAATGGAAGCCACGGACCCTCGCTGTGAGTGTTACAGTTCTTAAAGATGGTGTGTCCGGAGTTTGTTCCTTCAGATGTTCAGATGTGTCTGGAGCTTCTTCCTTCTGCTGGGGTTGTGGTTTCATTGACAGAAATGAAGCTGCAGACCTTCGCAGTGAGCGTTACAGCTCTTAAAGGCTGCGTGTCTGGAGTTGTTCGTTCTTCCTGTTGGGTTCATGGTCTCACTGGCTTCAGGAGTGGAGTTCTTTGTTCTTCCCGTTGGGTTTATGGTCTCACTGGCTTCAGGAGTGAAGCTGCAGACCTTCGCAGCGTTATAGCTTATAAAAGCAGCATGGACCCAAAGAGTGAGCAGTGGCAAGACTTACTGTAAAGAGTGAAAGAAAACAGCTTCCACAATGTGGAAGGGGACCTCAGCAGGTTGCTCTTGGCTGGCTCCGGCAGCCTGCTTTTATTCCCTTATCTGGCCCCACCCACATCCTGCTGATTTGTCCATTTTACAGAGAACTGATTGGTCTGTTTTACAGAGACCTGATTGGTCCATTTTACAGAGCGTCTATTGTTCCGTTTTGACAGAGTGCTGATTGGTGCTTTTACAATCCCTGAGGTAGACGCAGAGTGCTAGACCGAAAAGTTCTTTAAGTCCCCACTAGGTTAGCTAGATACAGAGTACTGATTGGTGTATTTACAAACCCTGAGCTAGACACAAAGTGCTGATTGGTGTATTTACAAACCCTGAGCTAGACACAAAGTGCTGATTGGTGTGTTTACAATCCCTTAGCTAGACACAGAGTGCTAGAAAAGTTCTCCAGGTCCCCACTAGGTTAGCTAGATACAGAGTACTGATTGATGTATTTATAAACCCTGAGCTAGACACAGAGTGCTGACTGGTGCGTTTACAATCCCTTAGCTAGACAAAGATTCTCCAAGTACCCACTAGACTCAGGAGTCCAGCAGGCTTCACCTAGTGGATCCCCTGCAGGGGCCGCACGGGGAGCAGCCCACAAGTCCCTAGGGGCACTTGCACTCCTCAGCCCTTGGGTGGTGGATTGGATGGGGCGCCACTGAACAGAGGGAGGCGCCATGGAGCAGGGAGGCAGCTGAGACCCTGCGAGAATTCGAGCAGGTGCCTGCGGGCCGGCAGTGCTGGGGGACCGGCCCAACCTCGGCAGCTGCTGGCCCAGGTGCTAAGCCCCTCACTGTCCTGGGCCCAGTGCCGGGCCCACCGAGCCAGCACCTGTGCCCACTGGAACTCGCGCTGGCCTGTGTGCCCCGCATGCAGCCCCGATTCCCGCCCACGCCTCTCCCTCCACACCTCCCAGCAAGCAGAGGGAGTGGGCTCCGCCTCCACCAATCCAGAGAAGGGCTCCCACAGTGCAGTGGCGGGCTGAAGGGTTCCTGAGGCGCCACCAGAGTGGACGCCCAGAGGAGGTGCCGAGATTGAGGGCTCCTAGCACATTATCACCTCTCAATAGCACTATCATTTGTGGACTAACAGAATACCTTCTTTATTCATTCCCAGCGGATCCCATGCAACATCACCTCTGACCAGGAAACTATTTCATGTCAAAGAAGGTGAGGCAATGGACTGGTTCTCATTACATTCACTGGTATTACCCTGCCACCCTATAGAAGCTGACTTAATGGGATGTTAGAGTGCCTGGTAGAGGCTCAGTTATGGTGCCAGCTAGGGTAGATCACCCTGAAGAACTGATACTATTCTGAAGGATGAGAGTTTTACCTTAAACTAACAACTGATATTTGGTGGTGTCACCGTATTCAGAATGCATGGGTTCAGGAAAGAGGGGAAAATGAGAGCAACCGCTTCCACTATTTCCATAATAATTCACTTAAATTTTGTTGCTTTCAACGCTATGACTGTTAAGTCTGGAGGTCTTCTTGTCTCAGTGTAGTAATCTGTTTTTACACTGCTATAAAGAAATATCCAAGCCTGGGTCATTGATGAACAAAAGAGATTTAATTTGACTCAAAGTTCTGCATGGCTGGGGAGACCTCAGGTAACTTACAATCATGGTGGAAACTGAAGGAAAAGTGAGCACCTTCTTCATAAAGTGGCAGGAGAGAGAGTGGGCAAAGGGGAAGTGCCACATTTTAAACCATCAGATCTGATGAGAATTCACTCACTATCCCTAGAACAGCATGGGGGAACTGCCTCCAAAATCCAATCACCTCCTACCAGCTCCCTCCCTAAACACGTGGGGTTTATAATTCGAGATGCGATTTAGGTGGCAACACAGAGCCAAACCATATCACCAAGGAAAGAATGTATCCACGAGGAAACATAGTCTTCCTTCTGATTAACTGAAAAATGGGCTTGTCTCATGGCCATTTGGGGCTTTTCATGCGATGAACCAACAGAGAGATGTTTCACTGTATGAGCTGGGGTAATTGATCTTAATTTCCAGGGGAAAATTATATTTCTGCTACATAGTAGGAGCAAAGAAGACCCTTGTGTTTTGAACCTAAGAGGACAATTAGATTGTCTCTTATATTCCCTTGTCCAGTAGTATAGGTCAATGGAAAACTTTGGCAGCCCAATAAAGACGTGCGCATTGAGTATACAATTTTTACTGGAATGAAGTTTTATGTCTTTCCCTATAGAGAACTGTATCCAGCCAAGTTGCTGACATATGTTGAGGGAAACATGAAGTGAGTGGTACAGAAAGGGAGTCATAATTACCAACTTAGGTGTTGGCACTAACTGCGTAGGTAGGAATTATAATTACTTGATTATTTTTCCCTACCTCCACACTCTTATCTTATAAAATGAACACTTATAATACTGATATTTTAGGTTCGATTTGTGAGTATGGCCAAATTAACATCACTTTGCACTAATATGAGAGCTGAAGAACATGTGTATCCCTTGTATTGAGGACATAAAGTTTTCAACCATTTGAAGAATAAAAATGGACTGAAAGGGGAAAGGGGATATACCTGCCATCTACCACTTCAGCACTTTCTCCATCCTTCTCCACACTTCCCTATATCATAGGAAGCTGACCTACATGGATTATATTAAACAACCCATCTTAACCTCTGAGGTTTGGAACCTTAACTGGAGACTGGAGGAAGAGAGGGAAAGGAAGTTTATAACATTTATTCTCCTATCCCCTTCCCTACAGGAGGCAACCGCTGGCTTCCTGGTTCTCTTTACTACTCCCAGTAGTCATTTTGCAGGACTGACTCCTTTTGAGAGCTGGTAATCTCTTCCTTCACTAGGGACCTATGCTTGGTAACAATGTCACTATTACTAATCTTGTGGTACTCCGTATCTTTCATGTTTTCTCTACACCTGCCCTTTGTCTTGTAAGTGGTCTTTTTTATGAATCCTCCTCAAATTATCCTAATTTAGTGTCATCAACTTCCTGCTGGTACTCTAACAGATACAATGGGCGATATTACAGCATATTTATATGTTGATCAGAATGACCCTAGTACAGAGGGATAGCTTGATGATGAGAAGAGGAAATAATACTTGAAAGAGAAAAGATCTTAAGTGGGTGAGGGGATGGGAAGCAGTGGCAGTTTTGGCTGTAGTGAGGAGCAGGGAAAACCCATCTACTGTTAATAAGAGAGAAGAAAGAGTATGGGTAGAAGTACAGGTAGGTTGATAGATTTGTTGTTAGGCAGGCTATGAACATTGTTTTTTGGTTGTTTCTACTTTTTTGGTGAATGAAAAAAAGTAAGTTCATTAGCAAAGACTTAAAAAAGCACTAACTATAAAGGAAAATTATAACTTGAATATCATTAAAATTAAGAACGTCTGTTTGCTATAGTTTGAATATGTCCCTTCCAAAATTCAAGTATTGCCAATATTAAGAGGTGGGGCCATTGAAAAGGCGATTAGTCTATGGGGGCTCCTCCTTCATGAGTGGGAATGAGGTGTTCTTATAAAAGAGGATTCACACAGCATTCACCCCTTCTTGGCCTTCTGCCTTCTGCTATGTGAGGACACAGAATTCCTTCTCTTTGGAGGAACCATCTCAGAAGCAGAAAGCAAGCCTCATCAGACACCTGAGCCTGGTAGCACCTTGATCTTGAATTTATCAGCCTCCAGAACTGTGAGAAAATAAATTTCAGTTGTTATAAATTACCCAGGCTAAGACATTGTTCACCAAAAGACACCACTAACAGGGTGAAAAGATATAGTTTAAACTGGGAGAAGAGATTTAAAATACATATAAACATTAAAGGGTACATATTCAGGAGATGTGAAGAACTACAGACAAGGGGGAAAAAACAGTCAAAAATAGGCAGAATACTTAAACTGGCACTTGACAAAAAATACCCAAATGGCTAAACACATAGGGGGAAGTGCTCAATATCATTACTCATCAGAAAAATTCAAATTAAAAATCACGTGGAAATACCACTGCATTCAAATAACAATGATTAAAATTTAAAAGACTGATATTATAATAGCAAGTATTGAAGGGGAGTTGGACTTCACCCTGTGGGGTTTAACCAATTGAGTCTTACAGAGGGATAGAGGCAGGGGGGATTGAGGCTATGTACCAAGAAGTGGTTTTAACAATGGTGTGGAATCTAAATAAGGGCAGTGGAAAGTGAGTACATGAGGAGGACGTTGGACAGGTGAAAAGATCAGTGATGGGAACTCATGTGGTCAAAGAATTTTTGGTCTTAACTCACTGCTTGCACTTAGTATTAAAGAAACTTCCATTTCCTCATCTTCCCTCCATGAATTGTACCTCAGGGAGTTAGGGACATCATACCCAAAATTTTTAGAGTATATAAGAAGAGATATCCCAAAATGTTTTCTTGCCCTTGAGGATACTTTTGTTCCCCTTGAGTAGATGTGTGCCTTTTCTATGTCAGTCAATCAATGTAAACACAGCCTGAATCTTACTATACAATTTTGTGTTTATGTAAGTTATGGCATTAATTTCACAGGAAAACAGCTGTGCAGTAACTTCTTTTCCTGATGAAGGTGTGACAAGTTAATGGGAGGTGACTTTTGAAATGGGAAAACCATCTTTTGTACTCATTTTATATAAACATAAACTTTCACCTGGTGTTAAAAAGTGAATGAATAATTTATATAATAAAGAAATAGCTACATTAATTATTGTTCTGAAGAGAGTCTCATGGTTGTTAGACAAGCTGCCAGGCTAACATATTGGCTTTTAAATTATTTCACCATTCAGCCAGGAAAATGATTTTATGTGTTTTTTTTTCTTCCCCTATTACAATAAAAAATGAAAGATAGCCAGTCTGGCTCAAAATACATAATGAACACTGACTAGAAAAGATGAGTCCAGTCACGCCTCAAAGAGTAAATCAACTATAAACTACCCCCTCATTAATTTTTTGCACAGTAATATGCCATTGCTGTGAATTTGGGACAACATATAAAGACTCTCACTTTTTGCTAAATTTTAGATTTGGGGGTATACGTACTTGTTTGTTTCATGGGTATATTGCATACTGGTGGGGATTGAGCTTCTAGTGTTCCCATAACCCAAATAGTAAACATTGTACCCAATAAGCAATTTCTCACTTCTCACCTTCCTCCCACTTTTCACCCTTTTTAAGTCCCCAGTGTCTACTATTTCCATATTTATGTCTATGTGTACCCATTGTTTAGCTCCCAATTATAAGTAACAACATGCAGTATTTGGTTTTCCATTTCTCAATTAGTTAACTTAGAATAATGGCCTCCAGCTCCGTCACGTTCTGCAAAGAACACAATTTAATTCTGTTTTATAGCTGCATAGTATTCCATGATGTATATATACTACATTTTCTTTATCCAGTCAACCACTCATGGACACTTAGTTTGGTTCCATGACTTTGCTACTGTGAATAGCGCTGCACTGAACATACGCGTGCAGGTGTTTTTTTTTAAAATATAATGATTTCTTTTACATTGGGTAAATATCAAGTATTGGGATTACTGGGTCGAATGGTAGTTCTATTTTGAGTTCTTTAAGAAATCTCCATATGGTTTTCTTTTCTTTCTTTCTTTTTTTTTTTTTTTTTTTTTTTTTTTTTTTTGGAGATGGAGTCTCACTCTGTCGCCCAGGCTGGAGGGCAGTGGCATGATCCTGGCTCACTGTAAGCTCCGCCTCCTGTGTTCACACCATTCTCCTGCCTCAGCCTCCTGAGTAGCTGGAACTACAGACGCCCGCCACCACACCTGGCTAATTTTTTTTTTTGTATTTTTTAGTAGAGACGGGGTTTCACCGTGTTAGCCGGGATGGTCTTGATCTCCTAACCTCGTGATCCACCTGCCTTAGCCTCCCAAAGTGCTGGGATTACAGGCGTGAGCCACCATGCCCGGCCCATATGGTTTTCTCTAGAGGCTAAATGGATTTACATTCCCACCAACAATATATAAGCCGTCCCTTTTCTCTGTATCCTTGCCAACATCTGTTGTTTATTGACTTTTTGATAATAGACATTCTGACTGATGTAAGATGATATCTCAATCTCGTTGTGGTTTTAATTTGCATTTATCTGATGATTAGTGATGTTGAGCATGTTTTCATGTGCTTGTTGGCTGCTTGTATTTCTGCTTTTGAGAACTGTCTGCCCATGTCCTTTGCTCACTTTTTAATGGGGTTGTTTTTTTCTTGTTGAGTTGTGTTCCTTGTAGATTCTGTATATTAGTCCTTTGTCAGAGGCATAATTTGCAAATATTTTCTCTCATTCTGTAGGTGGTCTGTCTGTTGGTTATCTCTTTTGCTGTGCAGAAGTTTTTTAGTTGAATTAAGTCCTGTTTGTCTAGTTTTTATTTTTGTTGCATTTGCTTTTGGAGTCTTCATCATAAATTCTTTGCCTAGGCCAATGTCCAGAAGAGTTTTTCCTAGGTTTTCTTCTAGGACTTACATACTTTCGGTTGTTGCTTTTAAGTCTTTACTCCATCTTGAGTTAGATTAAGTCTTTAGTCCATCTTGAGTTTTTGTATATGATGAGAGATAGGGGTCAAATTTCATTCTTCCCCATATGGCTAGCCAGTTCTCCCAGCACCATTTATTGCATAGGGAGTCTTTCCTCTATTGTTTATTTTTGTTGACTTTGTTGAAGATCAGTTGACTGTAGGTATCTGCCTTTATATCTGGGTTCCCTGTTATGTTCCATTGATCTATGTGTCTATTTTTGTGCAAGTACTATGTATGCTGTTTTAGTTGCTATAGCCTCAGTATAATTTGAAGTAAGGCAGTATGATGCCTCTGGATTTGCTCTTTTTGCTTGGGGTCGCTTGGGCTATTCAGAGTCTTTTTGGGTTTCATATGAATTTTAGAATAGTTTTCTCTGATTCTGTAGAAATGACACTTGTAGTTTGATAGGAGTAGTATTGAATCTGTAGATTGCTTTGGGGGTAGTATGGTGATTTTAATGATATTCTTCCAGTCCATAACTACTGAATGTTTTTTGATTTGTTTGTGTCATCTACAATTTATTTCATTAGGGTTTTGTAGTTTCCTTGTAGAGCTCTTTCACCTCCCTGGTTAAATGTTTTCTTAGATATTTTTTGGGGTGTATGTCTATTGTAAATGGGATTAAGTTTTTGATTTGGTTCTCAGCTTGAATGTTATTGATATATTGAAATGCTACTGAAATTTTTACATTGATTTCACGTCCTGAGACTGCTGAATTCATTGATCAAGTTTAGGAGTCTTGCAGAGAAGTCTTTAGGGTTTTCTAGGTATGCAATTGTGTCACCAGTAAACAGAATTAGTTTGACTTTCTCTTTTCTAATTTCAATGCTTTTTATTTCTTTCTCGTGCATGATTGCTCTGGCTAGTACTTCCAGTACTATGTTGAATGTGAGTGGTGACAGTTCCAGTTCTTAGGGGAAATGCTTTCAACTTTTCCCCCTTCATTATAGTGTTGGCTGTGGGTTTGTCATACATCGCTTTATTCTGAGGTATGCTCTTTTGATTCCTAGTTTGTTTAGTGTTTTTCTCATGAAACAATATTGGAGTTTATCAAATGCATTTCCTACATTTATTGAGATGATTATATGGTTTTCATTTTTAGTTCTGTTTATGTGATGAATCACATTTATTGATTTGTGGATGTTGAACCATACTTGCATCCCTGGAATAAAACCCACTTGATGGTGTGCTGTTGGATTTGGTTTGCTAGTATTTGTTGAGGATTTTGTATCTATGTTCATCAGGGATATTGGCCTGTAGTTTCCTTTTTTTGTTGTGTCCTTGCCTGATTTTGTTATCAGGGTGGTACTAGTTTCATAGAATGAGTTGGAGAGTACTCTCTTCTAGTTACTTTTTTTGAATAGTTGCCATAAAATTGGTATCAGCTCTTTTTTGTATGTCTGGTAAAATTTGGCTCTGAATCTGTCTGATCCTGTTTTTTTTGTTGTTGTTGTTGGAAGTTTTTAAAAATACTTATTTGATTTCATTACTTGTTATTGGTCTGTTCAGAATTTCTATTTCTTTCTGGCTCAATCTTGGGCAGTTATGTGTTTCCAGGAATTTATCCAGTTCCCTTAGGGTTTGTAGTTTGTGTGGGTAGAGGTATTCATAGTAGTCTCTGATAATCTTTTGTATTTCTGTGGTATCATGGTGATATGTCATTTCTTATTGTACCTATTTGAATAATCTCTCATTTTTTCTTGGTTAACCTACTAACATTCTGTCAATTTTGCTTATCCTTTCAAAAAAACAATTTTTGTTTCATTAATACACTGTATCATTTTTTGGTCTCAATTTCACTTAGTTCTGCTTTAATCTTTGTTATTTATTTTCTTTGGCTTGTTTTCTTTATTTATTTTCTTTGGATTGTTCTTGTTTTTCTAGTTCCCTGGGGCTTGACATTAGGTTGTTAATTTAAACATCTTTTTAATGCTATAAACTTCCGCTTTTCCAATTGGGAAATCCAATGTGGCATTTACAGCTATAAACTTTCCTCTTATCGCTACTTTTGCTCTATCCCAGAGGTTTTAGTGTGTTGTCTCTATTTTCTTTTTTTTAATTTTTGCCTTAGTTTTGTTGTTTAAGCAAAGATCATTCAGTGGCAAGTTGTTTAGCTTCTATGTATTTGTATAGCTTTAAGAGTTCTTCTTGGTATTGATTTCTAATTTTATTATACTCTGGTCTGAGAAGATACCCAATATGATTTTGATGTTTTGGAAGTATTGATATTTGCTTTATGACCAAGCATATGGTTTATTTTGGTTAATGTTCCATGTGGAGGAGAGAAGAATATACCTTCTGTGGTTATTGGTTGGAATGTTCTGTGAAAGTCTGTGTGGTCCATTTAGTCTATAATCCAATCTAAGTTTAGAGTTTCTTTTTTGATTTCTGCCTTCATGGTCTGTCTAGGTATGTCAGTGAGGTGTTGAAGTCCCACACCATTATTGTATTTCTTGTAATATGTTTTTGCATATCTAGTAGTATTTGTTTTATGAATCTGGGTGTTCTGAGGGTGACTGCATATATACACATATATTTAGAATAGTTTTGTCTTCTTATTGTATCGAACCCGTTATCATTATATAATACCCATCCTTGTGGTGGTGGTGGTTGTTTTTTCTGTTGTTGGTTTAAAATCTGTTTAATATGAAGATCGCAACTCTTGCTTGCTTTCGTTTTCCATTTGTGTGATATATCTGTTTTTTCATACTTTCAGAGTTGTTTCTCTGCTTCTTTCTCAGAAGAAGGAGAGATAAGCTGTTCCTCCTTCTTATTTTTTAATTTTGCTTTCATTTGGATGGAATTTTTCCCCATTGAGGAGCTGACCATAATATACTATGTTGTGTAGGGTCCTTTGGCTTTGGTTCTGGGTGTTTTCAGTGGCGAAGAGTCTTTCTACATTCCTTGGTTATAGCTAGCCTTTGCATGGTGGCTTTTCCAAAAGCTGGATGTAGTAGTGATGTGCTGGGTGTGTGAGCAGGTTCACTGCCTTCCGTGGGGCCAGAGTGGCGGATGTCTCAGGAAACTTATTTCATTTCCCAGTGCTGTATGCTCATAAAGCAAATGTCCTGTTGTGTCATTCAACCTCCAGGATAGTAGGTGATGCTTATGGGTAATAGCTGGCTACTGGCAATGTGGATATTTGATCCTCGTTTACTAGGAGAAGCTCTCTTGCCTCAGGCAGTAGGCTGATCTATGGAATGCAGAGTTCCCTGAGCTGCTGCTCAGCCCCAGAATGGGGGGCCAACATGGGCATGGCTACACTAGGCATGCCCGCCTACAAGTGCCCCAATGGCAGGCATAAGCACAAGTTCAGAGGGGATGTCCAGTGGGCGGCCACCGAGTGCCCAGAGGTGTGCCTCAGCCTGGAGTTGACAAACCTCTGCTGTCCCAAGTTTTCTGCATAAGAAATGGAGACAGCCTAAACTCCTAATCTAGAAGAATGGCTGCTCCAAATACCTGGAATCTAGGCATAATGCAGAGAGTATGCCACTGCACCAAGGTCTCTGCAAGAGAAGGGAGGGGCAGCTCAGGCTCCTATTCAGGTGAGTAGGTACACCAAATGCCTAGGAATATACCCTGGTGAGGAGTGAGAGAACCACCACTGCAGCAATGTCTTTGCAGGGGATGGGAGGGGCAGCTCAGACTACTAGTCCAGGTGAGTGGGTATTTCAATTGCCTGGAAGTATGTCCCCCAGCAAGGAGTGGAGTGACCCATAGTGAAACAATGTCTTTGCAGGAAAGTTGGGGGCAGGAAAGTTGGGGGCAGCTCAGGCAACAAATCCTGGAGTGGGGAAGTACTAAATGCCTAAGAATATGCCCAGGTGTGGACTGGAGGCAACACCACTGCACCAAGATCTTGGGACCGGAAGGGTGGGGTGGCTCAGGCTGCTAATCCAGGTAAGAGTGAGTGCTCTGCATGCCTGGAGTATTACCTGGTCATAGAGTAGACAGGACCCCTGTGTACCACAATCTCAGGGGAGAAAGCTGGACACCCAATAATGATTATGTAGACAAATTCCAGGTTACAGAGCTGTCCCTGGCTGCAAGTCTTGCCACCCAGGAGAAACCATGGCTTCAACAATTCTTCTCCCACTCTAGTCCTGTGATGGAAGAGAACCCAATTCCAGCACCTACTTCTGGGCATTTTCCATACTTGTCACTTGATTCTGGCAGTGGTGGCCCTTTTCCTGCTCTAGAGCAAGTGCTCCAATTTCTGGGCCAAGGTTTAAATACCCGTGCAACCGTGCTGCCGGATTGCCAAACAATGGTGGACTTTTTATGTGCCCAGATTAAAAATGGCATACTGCTCTCAGTCCTAGGTCTGGGAAAATGCCCACAGCTTTTCCTGGTGTCTTCCTTCTCAGTATCTCCCAGCCTCTCCCCATGTTAGCTCCAGGGCTTGAGAGAAACAAGGTGCTCTCCCTTGGAGAGAGTTGCATGGATCTCTAGTGAAAGGATGAGTCAAAGAGGAACACTCTTTGCCCCTCTCATGTACAAGGGCTTCACACACTTTTCTCAGTTGAATGCTGGGAACTGCTTGCTCACCTTCTTCTGTCTGGGATCTGGGGTGTCTTTCTCTATTTCAGTGAATTCTTCTTTTCCTTCTTGAATTCAAGCTCACAGAGCTTATCATTATGCATTATTTCACTATTTCCATGTGGCTGAGGCACGCTAAAAACCTCAGATTTTCTATCCTGGACTTTTTTTTTATCTTAATAAAGGTTGAGAGGAAAAAGACAAACCACAGACTGGAAGAAAATATTTACAAACCTGATAAAGTACTTGTATGTAGAATATATAAATAACTCTTAAAGTCAATATTAAGAATATAAGCAGCTCAACAAAAAAGAGACAAAAGATTTGAACAGCTACTTCATGGAAGAAGATATATGCATGGCAAAACAGTACATGTTCAACATCATGAATCATTAGGGAAATAAAAATTTAAGCCACAGTGACATGCCACGACATACGTATTTGAGTGGCTAAAATTAAAACGACTGAGCATAGCAAGTGATTGTGAGGATGTGGAGCAAGTGGAACATTTGTACATTTCTGAAGAGAATGTTATATGTACAATTGATCTGGAGGACTGTTTGACAGTTTCTTAAATAATTAAACATATACCTACCGTATGGTCTAGCCATTATCTTCCTAAGTATTTACCCAAGAAAACGAAAAGCATATATTCATGCAAAAACATGAGCTTGAATGTTCATAGCAGCTTTATTATAATGACCAAAAACTGTAAAAAAGTCATATATCCATCAACAAATTACTAGATAAACAATCTGTAGTATATGCATGCGGTGGAATACTACTCAGCAGTAAAAAAAAAAAGGATAAACTATGAATGCACACAATTAACTTTAATACATTTCAAAATCATTATTCTGAGTGCAGTGAGCCAGAAACCCTGTCCCCCCAAAATGATAGTACCTATTGTATGATTCCATTTACATAAAATTCTAGAAAACTCTAACCTATAATGGCAGAAAACAGATCATTTCGCCTGGAGATAGTGGAATGAGAGGGATTACAAAATGATGTGAGAAAATTTTTGGAAGTGCTGGATGTGCACACCATCTTGATTGTGATGGTAGATTCATAGGTGTATGCATGTCAAAACCCATCAAATTGTATACTTTAATGTGTGCTGATTATTGTATATCAATTATACTTAGATAAAGCTATACAAACAAAACTGAAAAGAAAAAAGATCACTACTGTAAATATATTTACCCACATCTGAAAATTTTACCCATGTCTGAAAATTTTTCTCTTTCTCTATCTGTGTGTGTGTATGTATCATATTTTGAAGTATAGATTCGGTGCAGAGCATCAGCCCTGAACCAGAACAAGGGATGAGAAACCAGGGAGAAGGCTTGCCTCTCCTGAAGGCTTGCAGCAAGTCTGTTTGCAGATGCTGCTGTCTCCACAGTCACCTACTGTCATCTGTCTGCAGTTTTTCCCAAAGGGAGGCTTAAAACTTATGATTTGCGTCTCAAAATTTTTAGTGAGGGAAACTTTCTCCTTTATTGTTGATTTTTGCTTCTTTTCAGTGGCAAGAGAAATGTAGTCTCATCCAAGGTCTCTCCTAAATGCATAGTAGAGTCAAAAAAAGAAGGTTTCAGACTCAGGTACCTGGACTGCCATCTTTTCAGAAACCCTGCTGAGGATAGAAAATTTTCTCTGTTTATCCTCAGTTGGGCTTAGATATTAGTATAGTAGTCCCCCACACCCCGCCATCCACAGTTTCAGTTAGCCACAGTCAACCAAGATCTAAAAATGTTAAATAAAAAAATCCAGAAATAAACAATTCCGAAGTTTTCAATTTTGCATCATTCTGAGTAGTGTGATGAGATCTAATGCCTTCATACTTGGTCCCACTCCGAATGTGAATCATCCTTTTGTCCACAGTATTCACACTGTATAAGCTGGAAAGATGATGGTTTTATTACCATCATCTGCTCCTGACGTCCAACCATCAACATCGTCATGGCTCCGTGATCCAGGGTCACCAGAAGCTGGTGATCTTCCTTCTGACCATAGATCAGAAGGTCAATAGTAGCCTAATTCTACACCACAATGCCTAAGTCATTCAGCTCACTTTATCTCCTCATGTGGGCATTGTGTCACCACAAGAAGAAAAATGAATATAGTACAATAAGACATTTTGAGAGAGAGAGAGAGACCATATTCAAATAACTTTTATTATAGTATAATTGTTATAATTGTTCTATTTTATTATTATTATTGTTAATCTCTTACTGTGCCTAACTTATAATTTAAACTTTATTGTAGTATGTATTATAGGAAAGAACATAGTATATATAATATATATCCATGGTTCAGGCATCCACTGGGGATCTTGGAATGTCTACCATTCCAGTAATGGGGGATGACTAATGTATTTGTTAAAATGTTTTCACTGTACTGCTCTAATTTAAGCTGAAACGACAAACTTGCTCTAGATCCTGATAGTATTTCTTCTTGAAACTCTCCTTTCATGCTTGATTCAACTTGGAGTCTGGTGCAAAAGTGGTAGATTTGACAGTGCCTGGAGGAGTCATAGGCAGAGAAATCCTGTGGCGCTTCACTGAGGGACACTACCGCCGTGAGATTCTTGAAGGGGCCTTCTGATTCTTCTAACCCTGGTGGAACTTAATGGCAAGCTGCATTAGTGAGCAAAATTCTTCTGCTTTCCTGTGGTTTGGAGAAAACTACTGCTTGTGAGACATAGAGAATGGAACAGCTTACCAGAAAGGTAAGAGGTTTCTATTTTACATGCCTGGCCTACAAGTGTGGAAAATGCTGTGCCTGCAGGTTTGCCACAGTGGAGAGATCCTGGGAGCAGGACCTGCACAAGTATGGAAGAGAGACAGGACCATGAGCAGGCAAAGAGAATTTACAGTTCATACAAGGGACTCTGTAGTCTCTAAGAGCAGGACCTAACTGATCAGAACAGATGGCTCCAAATGAACTAGGACTAATGGAAGGGAATTTGAATAAAAAACTGTGGGAACTTTCAAGGAGATGAAACTAGAAAAGTACTTTGGGAACAAAATACAATGTTTTCTGTATTTGAAAATTCAATAGATGAGCTTTAAAAGACAATGATCTCTCCTGGGCACAGAATTAGTACTTTAGAGGAAATATCTCACAACAGAGAATTAAAATATAGAGGTACATATCAGGTAGGAAATGATAGAGGTTGAAAGATGGGTCCATGAGAAACATGCCAAAAATTCTGAAATATAAAGATGTAGAAAGATTCTTAAAAAGATTCCAGGCAGGGCGCGGTGGCTCACGCCTGTAATCCCAGCACTTTCGGAGCTGAGGCGGGCGGATCAACAGAGGTCAGGAGTTACAAGACCAACCTGGCCAACATGGCGAAACTCCATCTCTACTAAAAATATGAAAAGTAGCCAGGTGTGGTGGCACGTGCCTGTAATTCCAATTACTCAGGAGGCTGAGACGGAAGAATCACTTGAACCCAGAAGGCAGAGGAGGTTGTAGTGAGCCGAGATCACACCAGTGCACTCCTGTCTGGGCCGCAAGAGTGAAACTCTGTCTCTCACACACACACACACACACACACACACACACACACGAATGGAAGATTCCAGTGGGTTTGGGGGCGAGGGTGGGTAACACACAGTACTCATATATGAAAAAATATCCAAATAGATTAGGATATCTTAGCAGCAGCACTAGAAACCAGAAGACAATGGAACTAATGGTAAGAATCATTAAGAGTGAAGAACTGTGATCCAATAATTCAATTTCCAGTCAATTTTTCATTCATTCATGAGGCCAGTATTGTAGGTGGAGTTCTAAAGGTGTATCCTCAACATTCCAACTTCTAACTATTTAATCAAATATTAATTTTGATGTTGATGTGAATGGATGTTGCTAATGTAATTAAAGACCCAAATTAGTTGACTTTAAGATAATGGAGATTATATATGTGAGCCTGACCTAATCAGGTGAGCCTTTAGAAACAGAGTTCTCTTTGGCTGGTAGCAGAAGGTAAAGTAAGAGAGTCACACCATTGCTGGCTCTGGAGATGAAGGTGGTCACTTGCCACATAGTGTGGGCAACTTTAGAGAGCTGAATGTTGTCCCTGGCTGGTAGCCAGCAAGAAAATCAGGACTTCATTCTATGACAAGGAACTGAATTTGGCCACCAACTTGAATGAGCTTAGAATTAGATTCTTATCCAGAATGTTCAGATAAGGGCCCATCTTGGCCAACACTTTGATTTCAACCTTGTGGAACCTTATGGTGAGATTCTGGTCAAGACTTCCTGGGTTTCTGACTTGTGCAACTTTGAGATAATAAATGGGTGTTATTTTAAATTGCAAGATTTCTCTATTAATTTGTTATGTAGTGACAGAATGTAAAAGTATTTTGAGATATGGTTGTTTTTATTCTACCAAAATACCTTGCCACACTATAAAGGAAGTACTGTCATAAAATGCTCATTGAATCAAAACAGAAATCTCAAGATAGGGGAGAGGGAGAGGTAAGAAAACAGGAATGAGCAAGAAGTCTTTCATTATAATAATTAAATGTACATGAAATTGATTGAAATTTGTAAGATGAGGGTTTAAAGGTTAATGAGTTAGCCTAGTACTTAAAATTCTAAATTATCTCAACAAACCCAGGATTTGAAAGGGGGATTGGTGGTGAATATAAGTCTCCCTTCCTATATGCTTTATTCTAGTCAGTGAGGATAGGGACTGAAGAGCAGGGAGAAGAGTCAAGTAAGACTTCTGTTGAGAGTGCAGGTGGAATAAAGAGACAGTTCATTAATGCGGTAAAAGTAAGGAGAAGGGAAAAGATGAAACTACTAACATTATTAAATAGTAAAAATAAAATAAGATGGAGGAGATCAAGCTATATACGAGTACATTGGTTGTTACAATAAATGAGGAGTATAAAATTCCCTGCCAAATTCCTCTATCAAGAGATAGAGACTGTCACCATAAGGTCAGAGTGAGTTAAAAGTCCAGTACATATGTTATTTGTAAGAAATACATTTAAAACACCTTGATAAGGAAATGTCAAAAATAAAAGATTAAGAAAAGATATTTAAAGTAAACTTAAAAGAAAACAGGATCATAACTGATTCCACAAAAGGACCTTCAAGGCCAAAAACACTTAATGAGACAAAGAGGGATGTTATGTATGGATAAAATTTACAATCCACTAATGAGATAAAATAAACACAGACCTTAATACTAAATAAGAACCACGGAGTATATAAAGCAAAAATTTCTCAAAATACAAACCAATCAAGATGAAGACAAAATCATACTGCTTACTATCTATCTTTCAGAATTGAATGAATCGAAGAGACAGAAAAGTAATCATAGATATGGAAGATTTAAATAATATAACCACCATAACTCTGTATTTTTTTAGCTATACATAGAGAAAAGGACAGTACAGATGCAAGATTTTACATACTACAAATAGAATGTATAGTGTTTTATTTTCCTATGCTTATGGTCCCTCTTCCATGTCACCTTGCAGGATAAGACCCACTGGCTTGAAACTCCAGCCACACACCAGTTACAGCATTGTACCTCCCTGAGACGAAACTGCTAGAAAGAGAGGCAAGCTGCCATCTTTATTGTTTCACAGCCTTAGCTGTTGTTGCCTTCGTTACAAGTGACCTACAGAAAAGTGGTCAGACTGCTTTAATATGTAGGTCCCTGACTCTGCTTCTCCTCACTGAGCAAGACCTCCTGACTAGGGTCACCAGCCACTCTTGCTGGTGTTTCCCAGCTGGGAGTGGTTCTGCACCTCCCTGGGATGGAGCTCCCAGAGGAATAGGTAGGCCACCATCTTTGCTGTTTTGCAGCCTTAGCCATTGTTGCCTGTGGGATTTGGAGAGCCTGAAGTGACTGTGGGCTGAAGCAGACCCTCAAACACAGCATAACTGACCTATGAAAAAATACCCAGACTGCTTTATGTGGGTCCTCAATCCTGTTCTTCACTGGAAGGGACTTCTCGACCAGGGTGTCCAGCTAACCCTGCTGGTATTTTAAAGCCAGCAGCAGTTTCAAACCTCCCTGGGACAGAGCTTCCAGAGAGAGGGGTGAGTTGCCATCTTTGCTGTTTTGCAGCCTTCACTCTTTATACCTTTGGCTGCTGGAAAATCTGAGGTGACGAGCGACTGGAGTGAACCGCCACCATACTGCAGCAGCCCTACAGAAAAACGGCCAGACTGTTTGTTACATGGGTCTCCAAACCCTATCTCCTCAATGGGTGGGTGCTCCTGGCCTGGGTCTCTAGCCACTCCCCATCAGGGCTATCTAGCCAGAAGCAGCTCTGCAACTCCCTGGGAGAGAGCTCCCAGTGCAAGGGGCAATTTGCCATCTGACAGCGCTTATCCTTGTTGTTTCCAGGCTTTGGAGAGTCTTTGGGGACAAGGGGCTGGTCCAGACCCCCAACATAAAGCACCCACCTCACATAAAAGTGGCCAGACTCTTCTCCACACAGTTCCTTGTCCTTACTTTTTCTCACCTGGCAGGGCCACCTGACCTGGGAATCTAGCACACCCACACTACTCCTGCCTAAGCATTTCAATTAGAGTAAGCCCAAGAGTTAAAGGAACACCCACATGCAGAAATGACAAGGAACCAATGCAAGAACTCCAGCAACTCAAATGGCTAGGGTGTCTTATGTCCTCCAAAAGGCTGCACTAGTTTTCCAACAAGGGTTCTTAACCAGACTGAATTGGCTGAAATGACAGAGAATTCAGAATATGGATAGAAATTAAGATAATTGAGATTCAGGAGAACGACAAAACCTAATCCAAGGAAACTAAGAATCACAATAAAACAATACAGGAGCTGACAGACAAAATAACCAGTATTGAAAAAGAACCTGACTGATCTGATAGAGTTGAAAAACACACTACAAGAATTTCATAATGCAATCACAAGTATTAATAGCAGAATAGATCAAGATGAGGAAAGAAGCTTGGTACTTGAAGAATGGCTGTCTGAAAAAAGATGGTCAGACAAAAAATTTTTAAAAATCAATGAAAAGGAATGAACAAAACCTCCATGAGATTTGGGGTTATGTAAAGAGGCCAAATTTACAAATAACTGTCATTTCTGAAAGAGACAGGGAGAAAAGAAATACCTTGGAAAACATATTTCAGGATGTCATCCATGAAAATTTCGCCAACTTCACTAGAGAGGTCAACAGTCAAATTCAGGAAATACAGAGAACCTCTGCAAGATTATACACAAGAAGATCATCCCCAAGACACATAATCATCATATTTTCCAAGGTTGGAATGAAAGAAAGAATGTTAAAGGCAGCTAGAGAGAAAGGGCAGATCACCTACCACGGGAACCCCATCAGGCTAACAGCAGGCCTGAATGGCGCTGAGATAACTGACTAGCCATAGGCAGAAGATTGAAACTGGACCCCTTCCTTATACTATATACAAAAATAAACTCAAGATTGATTAAAAACAAATGTAAAACAGAAAACTGCTACAACTCTAGATGACATCCTTGGCAATACCATTCTGGACATAGTAACTGGCAAAGATTTCATGATGAAGACACCAAAAGCAATCACAACAAAGCAAAAATTGACCAATAGGATCTAATTAAACCTAAGAACTTCTGCACAGCAAAAGAAACTATCAACAATGTGAACAGACAACCTCCAGAACGGGAGAAAATACTTGCAAACTATGCCTCTGACAAAGGTCTAATATCCAGTATCTATAAGGAACTTAAACTGATTTACAAAAAAAAAAAAACCGTTAAAAAGTGGGCAAAGGACATGAACAGACACTTCTCAAAAGAAGACTTACATGCCACCAAAATGGAATGAACAAAAGCTTAATATCACTGATTAGAAAAATTCAATCAAATTAAAATAAAAACCACAATGAGATACCATATCATACCAGTCAGGATGGCTATTATTAGAAAGAAAACAAAAACAAAAACAAACAAACAAACAAAAAAGGATGCTGGTGAGGTTGTAGAAAAAAGGAATGCTTATATACTGTTGGTGGAAGTATAAATTAGTTCAACTATTGTGGAAGACAGTGTGGCAATTCCTCAAAGAGCTAAAAACAGAAGTACCATTCAATCCAGCAATCCCATTGCTGGATATATACCCAAAGGAATATAAATAATTCTACCATAAAGACACATGCATATGTATGATCATTGCAGCACGATTCACAATAGCAAGACATGGAATCAACCTAAAGGCCCATCAGTGGTAAACTGGATAAAGAAAATGTTGTACATATACAGGATGAGCATACTATACAACCATAAAAGAATGAGATTATGTCCTTTGCCGGAACATGGATGGAACTGGAGGCCATTATCCTCAGCAAACTAATGCAAGAACAGAAAACCAAATACCATATGTCCTCATTTATAAGAGAAAGCCAAGTGATGAGAACACATGGACACAAAGAGGGGAACAGCATACACTGGGGCCTGCTTGAGGGCAGAAGGTGTGAGAAGGGAGAGGATCAGAAAAAATAACTATTGGGTACTAGGCCTCATACCTGGACAATGAAATAATCTGTACAGCAAACCCCCATGACTCATGTTTACTTATATAACAAACCTGCACATCCTGCACATGTATCCCTGAACTTAAAATAGAAGATTTTTAAAAATAAGAATAAAGTTTGCCTCAAAATCAGAGAAAAGATAGAACAAGTATTCTTAAATTTCCATGTACATTATTATATTGTATAAAATGTTAATTCAAAGTCAGCTTAGCTTACTCTTATACTATGGTATAATAGATCTAGGAATAGCTCCAACGTTTGAATTCAATTATCAAAATACAAGTTGACCAACAAGCTAATAAAATGTAACCTTGTCAAAGCAAATTCGCTAAGTATAAATTAAATAGCTTCTGTCTCTCTATTTTAATCAGTTTGCAACGACTACATTTTAGATAAAGCCATCATGACAAGTTAGTAACATTTCATGTGTTAGAACAGCGTGTGTTAATTTTATTGTAACCCTAATACTTTTCAAAATCAATCACTGCTTTCTAGAAAGTATAATTTTCATATGGGTTAGCATTTGACTTTTGCAGAATGCCATTCTCTATGTTGTATGTCTCACACTTGCTGTGGGGGAGTAGTTGTTTCCTTTGGCAAGGGGTGGATTTTTTTTTGTTTTATTTCACTGTCTATAAACTTTTGAGAGGAAGAATTAGATTGTGTGTTTATGACATGTTTATTACCTGTTTGCTGGATAGATTCAGTATCTAAAATGAAACATACTGCATCATAACTGTTTTTTCTTCTAAAGGTATGAATGGGTTTGATCTGCAAAAGTAGTAATAATTTTTAAGTATAGGACTATGAAAACAGAAACATGTTATTATTCTGAGGTTATGAAATAGAGCATAATGGTATTTATCTATTATGCTCAGCCACACACCTCATTTTTAAAATGAATATTGAGAGCCTACCTTATCTTAGGTATGTATCTTAGGTATATATACCCATATATATGCACATATGTATATATATATTTATATTTTGATAAAACAAGACACAAAAGAGTATATACTGTGTGCTTTTATTATATGAAATTTTAAAGTAAACATATCTAATTCTATAGTGACAGAAAGCAGATCCATTGTTAATCGAGTCCAGGGGTCAAGAGAGGTTGGAAAGGAGAACAAAGGAAACCCTTTGGGGTGATCAAAATGTTCTGTATTTTGGTTGACTCATAGTTACGTGACTGTACATAGTTTTCAAAACTGATCAAACTGTATACTTAAAATATGTTAATTTGGCCAGGCGTGGTGCCTGAATCCCAGCACTATGGGAGGCTGAGGTGGGAGGATCGCTTGAGGTCAGGAGTTTGAGATCAGCCTGGAAAACATAGTGAGACATTGCTACTCAATAAACAAGTAGTGAAACAATAAACAAGTAGTGAAACATTGCTACTTGTTTATTGGGATGTAATTTCCCCCTCCAGAGGTTTCTACAGACAACAGTATTACCACATTTTGCCATTAGGTAACACGGACATTATGTTCATAGCTTCCATGATCAGTTACCTCCTCATCCACAGAACAACCACTTAGGCCAATGCCACATATTTTAAGATTATATTATGGCATCATCCTACAGCTCATACCAAGTTCTGTATTAATCAGGTTAGTCTGCGAACAATCTCAGGGTCTTAAAGTAGAAAATATATGTGTCCCACATTACATGTCCAAAATGAATCCACAGTAGGGATTTTCTCATCATTGTGGCTCAGGGACTCAGGGTGATAGAAGCCCCAGACATGGCTTCAAGGTGAGGAGGGTTGGAAAGCTTCATACTGGCAAGGAGTTAGAGAAGTGTGAAGAGAAGAATTTGTACTCCAAATTAGAGGAGATCTGGATATTTGTGCACTTCGATATTATTTTCCTTAAGAGTACAAGGTTAGACATTAAAATTAATTACTTCCTCCTAATCACTCAAAACCTATAGCAACGCTGTAACCAGAGTGCCAACAAGAGTAATAACAACCCTAGTATAAATTCTTGCACAGTTAAAAGGCATGAACAAATTATAAATATAAGCGTTATCTTGAAAATAAAAAGGTAAACATGGCTCAACTGAGTTGGTGTACGGGAAAAGTGTTGAAGCTACTGAGTTTGAGAGAAAGGAGCAAAATGCACATAGAGAATCATACCGAAAGCCCTTCCAAGAGAGAGACACGATAAAATGCACACAAGAGCAAGTTTGTGGAGAATCATGCAAAAAGCCCTTCCAATAGATAACACTTGGCTAAACTCAACCCAATAATGATGTGGTTGAATGGCTTCCTGTGCAGAGACATATTCCTCTGTGGCTTGCTGTATTCTGCTGTATTTTTATTTTCAAAATACATGTACTTTGTTGTTAGCTGTTATTATTTGTGTAAAACATTAATATGTTGGACAGAAAAAACTGTGTATGAACAAGTGTGATCTATATGGTACATTATTGTCTCCTATTTACCAATCAAATATGTACTTATTTATATTGCAGAAATATGTATTATAGTGGAAAAGCTGTATTAAACAGTAGAGCATTATGGTGACACAGAATTTATGGTCCATCCTTACTCGACTTTGAAGAAATCAGGGAAGGCTTTCTGGAGGAAGCAACTGGAACTAAGATTTGAGGGATTTTTCAAAGGCCAAGCTGTTGCAAAGGACGAGAAGAAGGTATTTCAAACAGGAGGAAAATTTTGGAGAAATGTTCAGAGGCAAAAAGACAAAAAGCCAAAAAAAAAAAAAAAAAAAAAAAAAAAAAAAAAAAAAAGAAAAAAAAGAGAAGAATCCAGTACTTTTTTAATAGAAAAGCTAAAAGAAGTTCAGCATTTTTGGATGTGAGAAAGTGAATGGTGTGAGGTGAAATTAGAGAATTGGAACAGGGTTGAATCATGCAGGGGCTGTAGGCTATGTGGATTTTTATTTTCTTGGTAAAAGTGGAAGGAAGTGTCAAGATAGAAATTAACTAAGATTGGATTATTACAGGGGCAAGAGTGAGAGCAAGGAGACCAATGAGAAGGTTATTGCAGCTGTCTAACAAAAAGTTCATCATGGTGTGGACCAAACTAATTATAGTGGGGTCAGGAGCAAACGGATTGACAAGCTATCAAAGAGGTCAAATATGTAACAGTGCCATATGTTTGTCTGGAGTGAGGTGAGAATAGGCTGGTTGAAACGTCAAGAATGTAATGTTACTTTTGGACCTGTTACGTCTGGAACATGAGAGGCGCGGTCCAGTTGATAGATATATGAGCTTGGATTTGAGAAAACCAGTATGGGCTGAGGCATAAATTCACAGTTATTAAAACCATGCAGTGAATATGAGAATTTAGAAGGGGCTATGCTACAATTAGAAACAGGGCTGGACATTCAGGGATGTTTATCTACATTAGCTGCTCCCTGGTGGAGTGCCAGGAAGAATAGGAGGCAATCAGCACTTTTCCTTTTCAGCCCCCAAGGGACGCAGGTTGACTAAGCTGCTTTCAGTGGTATCTGTTGGGACTGTTCAAGCTGCTGGGCTGCCATAAGTCTCTGAAAATAGTAAATATGTAATATTATAGTCAGATGCGTAGGCTTAGTTTTACCACTTATTCATCATGAGAACTTGGGCAATTTCTCTGAGCCTCAGTTTACTTACATCTAAAATGAGTAGAAGTATTATAATTAACACATTGAGTTACTGCGAAGATTCAAGTATTTAATAATTGAAAATGGCTTAAGACACTGTTTAAATAAATAATACTACTATTCTTTAGGTTCAGCATGCACATAGAGGTGGAGAGCACAGAAAGACTAGGAGGTAAGAATTAGTGGAGGATGGAGCCTGTGTGCTGCTCTCTATAAACAGAGGCAGGAAATAATAAGAAGTGGTGGGTACAATTCAAGTGTGCCCATTCTCCTTTTAAAGATATACAGCCACCTGCAATATGGTTCATTACCTCCAGGGCCAGGCACTGTGCTGTCTGTGATACCCACAGTACCTTACAGAGTGAGTGACTGAGTGAGAAACTCCCTTAAAAGTGATGCTTTCTTGGCATTTTCTTTAACATCTTTATAGATTACCATTCAGGTAGGGAAATTGAAGTCCATGAATCAGTTCTTCTGAGTTGAAAGTAAAACAAATGTTTAAAGAGACAGAATTTAGTGTGTTGGATGTTGGCAGGACTTGAATCTCTAAGGCTGACGTTGTCCCGCATACATACATGGGTGAAATACCTGCATCGTTCATTCATTTACTCATTCAGTCAATAAATATTTACTGAGAGCTTCCATTGTGCAGGGTATCACTCTAGATTCTTGAGATGTATCAATGATCCAAACAGGCAAAAATGCCAGCCCTCATGCAACCTATATTCTATATTATAAGGAAGGCATAGAGAAGGTGTGTATAATTCTTGTAAAATAATTTGCATAGGTTTTCTGGAAACAAAATTCTCAATCTGACAGTTGAAATTTTTCATGAGTCTGTCTCTACTTTCTGACAAACTTTATTCCCATCCTGGTAAGCACCTCTTCTGTCTAGTATGTCCTACATTCCCAGTTCGTATATGCTTCAGAATTGTAAATATACTAGAAACCATCTGATCTAACTTCTCATTTTATAGATGTGAAAATTAAGACCTCCTCAAATTAAATGAACTTGGTTTAAGGCTTCAGAGTGAGTGGCTGTGTTTGGAAAATATGTGATTACCTGTAACAGATTTCCCCTGAAAGTTGGGTAAAAGGAAATAAAAAAAGTAATTCAGCGACTTTTTGTCTCACTGTAATGCAGGATGCTCTCACTCTTGAGTCTTCTAATATCTATTTATAACATATTTCTATGTAGAAGACATAGTACTTAAAAATGAATTTTGTACAAGCAACACTAAACACCAACATAGCAGTGGCTTAAATTAGACAGAAATTGATTTCTCTGTCATGTGAAATAAATATGGAGACAGGCAGCTCAGGGGCGATGTGGTAGCTCTGCAATCTTTAAGACACAGATCCTGGCAGTTCACCTCTCCACCACCCCTGGATTGTGGCCATTGTCCTCATGTCCACCTTGGCTCCTCTAGCCACCATATCTGTATTCTAGATAGCAGGGTAGTGGAAAGGGAGAATGGGGCAAAGGATGTGTGCCACTGTACTGGTATGAGTCAGGGTAGATCTGAGAAGCAGATCCACGAAGAGGAAAATAGAGTAACGGATTTGTTTTTGGGACTTGATCTTCCACAACTGGTTAAATTATTTATATTCTGCTCTGTTGGTTCTTTGTGTGGTGCTAGACCTGAAGAGAGCAGGACAGGCTCTCTTCGTGGCCAGTGTTATAAGTCAATGTGGCTAGGCTGTAGTCCCCAGTCATTCAGTCAAACTCTAATTTAGATGTTTCGGTGAAAATATTTTGCAGGTGTAATTGAAGTTTCTAATGAGTTTAAGGAAGGCTATCCTAGATGAGCTGGGTGGGCCTGATTCAATCCGTTGAAAGGCCTTAGGAGTAGAACTGAGGCTTTCTAGAAGCAGAAGAAATTCTACTTGACAGCAACTTCAGCTCATGCCTGATAGTCCCAGTCTGGCTTTCCTGACAGCCTGCCCTACAGATACCAGACTTGGCTCACCAACCCCGACAAGCACATAAACTTATACTTATATATATATAGATATATACAGATCTATATACCCAGTTAGCCCTCCATATCCAAAATATTGGGAAAAAAATGAATGGTTGCATCTACTGAATATATACAGACTTTTATTTCTTGTCATTATTCCCTAAACAACACAGTATAACAACTATTTACGTAGCATTTACATCGTATTAGGTATTACAAGTAATCTAGATATTATTTAAAGTATACAGAAGAATGTGCATAGGTTATATGCAAAAGCTACTCCATATTTCATAAGGGACTTGTGCATCGGTGGACTTTGGTATCCTGGGGGCATCCTGGAACCAATCCCTCACGGGTACTGAGAGATAACTGTATGTGTGTGTCCCCTCCTGATTGTTTCTCTGGTGAAACCCTAAGTGATACAGACATGATATGAGAGAGAATAATGATACCCTGGAACACATGAGGACAAAGTCGAACCTGCATCAATCTCTATCTCCAAGCCTCCAACTTTGGTGGTGCTGGTGACCTGCAGGGGAAGTTAATGCTGTTGGTCATGGTGCTAACATGTACCTTGTCCAGGATTTGGAGAAGCTAAAGGAGGAGATTCAGCAGGAGTTGCTGCAAACCTGGCCTCTATCTCATGCTGACAAGGTGAGCCAGCAGATCTGTGATAAGGTCCATGAGCTGTAACAGCACCTGACTCTACACCAACCCTCCTAGCATAAACATGGCTGCTGCTTTGCCTCTAGCATCCAAGATTGTGTAAATTTCTCCTGTGGCCTATGCTAGCTCAGAACCATATGGGGAACATAATTCTGGTATGTATCATTCTAATTTAGTCAAGTTGACACAGTAAAAACCCACCACAGTCAGTATCTTTGGAGACATTTCTTGGAATCTTCCACATGACACTTTTATAGCTCATTAGCCTGAACTTAGTAACGTAACCACACCTGGGAGTAAGGCTAAACATCAAGGGTTTTCTTCTAAAGAAGGTGAATATGGATCTTGGAGAAGATAACCAGGCCTCTCTGCCAGAGTATTACTATTTATAGAACCCAGTTCCTACCTTCTGGAGCCTAATTTTTTAGGAGGAGAAATAAGACACTGTACAAACCTGTACTGAGCTTCGAGTTTTCAGCTAACTAGAAATACTTCCCCTTCATAGCCCCTTGGAAAAATTCATGGAGTGTTTGTATGTTTAAAGAACTTTTCATATATGAAAGTGTTTTCCTCAGGACAGCAGTGAACCAGAGTAAGTGGGCGATTCTTTACCCTGGGTGTCAGAGTGTGTTTTATATGGATTAGCAGCAGACTTTTTAAAGGCCTTTGGAGGAGCTGTTTTCTTTCACTGCAAGAAGAAAATGCAGGGTCAATGACCAGGGCCCTCCCTTATACAGGGAATGACTCGGGGGATCTCCTTTAATACAATGAAAAGGAAATTAATTTATAGCATGAATTTACACTGATAAAACAGATTTTATTTAAATACCCCTTTGTACAAATTCAACCAAATCAACTGCTCATATTTGTGCAGTAATAACATTTAATACTTACTAGCTTTACCATAGGCCAGGCACTACTCTAAGTAATTTATGTAGACTACTGCCTTTAATTTCACAAGAAAGCCATGTGTTATTTACTATTACTGTCGCAGACCCTTAAGGGGGGGTCATTTGACATCAGTGGGTTATTTTCCTGCCTGGTGCTGTTCACACCAATAGAACAAGACCAGTTTCCCTGAAGTAGAGCAAAAACTTTATTTGTTGATCAAGGAATGGAGAAGGGGTGCTCAAGCTCAAAGCACCTTCTTAGGGGTCTGAAGGGGACTTTTAAGATCTCTTAGGGCATGAAGGTGGAGACTGTGGGCGAGCATTTGCGGAAAGATGTGGGGCCTTTGAGGGAGAACTGGAGTGTGTGTAGTCTTCTTTCTTTTGCACTGGACCCTGTATGTGCCTAGCAAAGTGCTTCTCCTCCCCCACCTCCGTCCCCTGCAGAGATTTTATAATGGTAGTGAAGGGAAGATTCAGGTAGGGGTAGCACTGGTGAGCTCAGTTCTCATCTTTTCATTTGGCTCATTCGTGGTTACTGGCATTCAGCCTGCCCTTGGTTTCTGTAAGCAAGCACAGCTGCCAGCACAGGTTAATTTCAAAGGTTCTGGGGCTCTTTAAAAGAATTGAGGTCATGTTATTGTGACATTACTATTATTCACATTTGATAGATAAGGAATTGAAGCACAGACAATACAGTAAATTGAACAAGATCACATAAATAGCTGGGATGAACTCAGGACATGGGCATCTCCCTGATGCACTCCCAGTGCCTGGCTGGTCCCTGAAAAGGCATGTTCAGTACCCTTTCTTTACTAGAGCAGGAAAGTGAATACAAGGGCAAAGTGCTTCAACAACAAGGAACTAAACCAAAAGGGGTTTCTACTTAGCTCATAGATTACTGGAAAGTTCCATTAATTGGAAGTCCCATTCTAGGATCATTCTGATTAAATGCAGTTAAATAAATAACTCTCACTATACTGGAATCAACCCTAAAAGGAAAACTTGGAGACTGGAAGCGAGAGGATAGGGAAGGAGGGGCAGAGGTGGGTGGCTTAGCACCACCATTCAGACCTCCCTGAGTGCCCATTTGGTGCTGTGCAAGCTTCCTTCCACAGTTATTAGAGTAGAGTCTTAGCTAAATGCTGCAAGGGCAGATGCTGTTTGTTCCTCTGTAGCTCCCAGGGCGCCTATGGGGGCTTTGCAAATCACAGAGGCTCAATACTGTTTCAGGAAGGAGTAATTGGAAGAAGGGGCTTGGGAGCAAGGTATCAGTTTAGAACCTTCCAGACTGGTACAGTGTGTTCCATTTAATACTGAAGATAACAATCTAGGCAACAGAATTTGTTTTTTTCCTGTGTCACCAGGATCCACTGCGGCCGGGAACCCATATGTGGCACCGTAACTAGTCTGTTCTCTTTGGGCGTTTGGTGGAGGGTTTGATGCAGAGACCACCTAACTGTGCTTTTTATGCAGACAGTCAGCCCTGAGACCCCTTGTAAGCAGGTAATCAGATGGCAGAGGATGTGATGTTTCATGAATCTTAAATTTGCTTCATACCTCTTTTTTGCCATATGGCTGACAGGCAAAACTTTGGACAGGTTGAGTGTTGCAGAAAATATGAAATGAGCCTGAAGCCAGGGAATCTATGGAGGATTGTTTTGTTCTTTCAGGCATGTGATAACAAAGGGGTCCCTCGCATAACAGCCCGCCGGCATTCACCTCTTGTCTCAAAATCTTCTCGGTTCCCGTTTTTGTTTTTTCAACTTGGAAATGGAATATATGAAAGACAGACTGAACAGTGGCAATCAAAATCCAGAAAGCTGGAGACATTTCTGCCATTCACAGAATTTATGAAAATCCCTTGTCTGGAAGGCTCTTGGAGAGCTCAAAATGCTCAGCGCGGCTGGTGAGTTCCCTGCAGCAGCTGGAAGTGGAGCTATAAATAGAGCGGGGAGGGAAGCGCCCTCCGGAGGGGAGCGGGCGGGAGATTCCCGGCTCTCCCCTCCGCCGCGGCGGCGCGTTCTGCGCCGGGGGAAGCCGGCTGGCGGGCGCGCGGCCTTAACCCGTGCGACACCGGGCAGCTCCTGCGGCAGCCGGGTAGGGCGTGATGGAGACCACGTTGGAAATAGGAATCAAGGCACGTTTCTAACCTTGTACTGGAACAACACATAGTCTGCGATTTCTCTCCCTCCCTCTCTTTCCTCTGCAGCTCCCTCCGGTTAACACCTGAAATTCGGCCTTAGAACACACACACGATGGAATTTGTTCCATATCTTTTTTTTTTTAAACCTTCGAGAGGCATAAATCCAAACCTAAAATTAAAATCATCCCCAAATTTGGTTTTGGGAATCATGTTGGTTTTCACCCTTCAGCGGCGTTCCCTCCCAAGTGCTGCATGCTGCTTAAGGACTGTTACTTTCTTGGGGAGGGAAGTATCGAATGAAAACGGTGTGTGTGTGTGCGCGCGCGCGTTTATTTTTGGCGCATGCACACCCCTCGGTAGCCTCAAGGTCGGCGATACCCTGAGCATTCTGGCCCCCGCCTACAGGACTCGCTCCTGCCAGCCAAGGACTCGAGAAGGAGGGAGTCCCCAGTCCCGGCGGGGCGCCTGGGATTAGGTTCAGTATTTAGCACAGTCAGTACCGAAGCAGGGGCAGCCAGGTGGGAGCTGAGCGCCCCAGAGGTGGACCCCAATCAGCAGCGAGTGGGCAGCTGGGGCCCGGCTCGCCGGCGCCCGCGCCCCGGAGCTCTCCGGCAGTCTCTCTGCGCCCCGAAGCTGGGGAGCCGGGGGCGCTCTCCCGGGCCGCAAGCAGGCACAGAATTTGACGCCTGGAGAGGCAGCTGGTCCTGGCTAGGACTCCTGATTCTTCTCAGATGGAAACAATTTCTCCCGGTGAACCTGCCGGAATTCCCAGTGGACTCGCACTTCAGCTTTGCCCACTGGCGCATTTAACCAAGGCCGCATTTACCGCTTTGAGGCAAATCTGAGTTTCAAATGGAGCGGGACTTCTGGTTGCAGAATGAGGTAAGGTCGCGACTAAGGTGACATTGACTGGGGCCACAGATTTAATGGGGACCAGCTTCCCCCAGGCAAGATACTAAAGTGAAGTTCGCCTGGGCTTTCACTCCTCCCCTCCCTCCTGCTTACTTTTCTCCAGCACCCACTCACACCTTAAAAAGAAACATTCTCCTGGATGGGGGACTCTCTTAGGCTATACTCAGCATTTTAGCGTTCTGCACTAGAGGCCATGCCACAGCGCGACCTGAAGTTCCCTATCCTCCCTTCCATCGTCCATCCTTCCCCTCTTGTCATCTTTCTCGGCTCTCCTCTTTCCTTATCCAATCTTTTATTTATTTTGCCATCCCGCTTTCTAGCTTCTCTTTCCTTTCTATGAAAATATGAACCAAATGAAGGGAGAGAGGGCAGACGGTTGTGATTTTTCTGTGTAATGTAATGCTGAGGTTATAGGGTATATGGATTGGTGGTTTATGATTTATTGATTAGGTTTTCTTAAGCACCTACTCTGTGCTGCTGTTCAACTTCTTCAAGTTGGGGGTGACCAGACTGTTTTCTAGAAAATAAATTGCCCCAAGAACGTTGTCCTACCTCCTCTACTTCTTTCTCTAGGGTGTGGGAATGGGCATCTGCAAGACCAGCGGATGCAGAGCTTGTGGGAAGGAGGAAACTTACTGAGTTCAGGCTGGTTTGGTGCCATTATGCCCTCAAGCCATGGATAGTAATAACAAAAATCACACATTAATAATAATAACAACACATTTATTGAACACCTGCAGTGTTTGTGGTATTGTTCTAAGAATTTTACAAATGTTAACTCATTTAAACATCATAACTACCTCATGGAGTAAGGACTACTATTATGTCTTTTTTACAGATGGGGTAATTCAGAAACAGATGATTAAGTAATTCATTCATAATCATACAGTTAGTAAGTTGGGAAGCCGAGATTGAAGCTCAGCCTCTGAGTCTAGAACAGAGCTCTTCATACATTGCATATCTCTGTCACTCACATATTCATCCATCCCCTCTGTGCCAGGTTCTGTGCTAGGAGGTGCAACAGTGGACAAGGCAACCAAGATCCTTGGAGCTTGTATTTCAGTTGAGGGGGACAGACTATGTATCAATAAACAAACTAGATGATTTCAGGTAGTGGTAGATACCATGAAGAAAAGAGAACAGAGTAATGTGCTAGATTGGCTACCTTCACATGTTGAGTGGACAGAGAAGTTCTCTTGGTGGTAGTGATATTCAGGCTGAGACCCTGAAGAACTGAGAAGAAAGACAAATAGCCAATGAACGTATGAAGTGATGGTTGTTACTTAAGTAATCATGGAAATGCAAATTAAGTTCACATTGAGATATTCTTTTATATGCATTCGGTTGGCCCCAGATTAAAAAGTTTGGCAATATCAAGTGGTTGAAGAAGATATGGGTCCAAAGGATGTTCAAACATTGCTGGTGGGAGTATGAATTGGTACGATGACTTTGGAAAACAGTTTGATATTATATCCTAATTTGAACATTCGAACATGTGTGAACCAACAGTTCAACTTGCTTTTAGCTTTATACCTGTGAGAAACTTTTTACATGTTCAACAGAAGGCATGCAGGTGAATATGCTTAACACCCTGGTTTCCAATAATGAAAACCTGGAGGGACCATCAAGGCCTAGCACCTTGAGCTAGTGATGAATACTAGTGATGAATAGTATTGTTACACAAAGGGATATTATACAGCAAAGATGAATAAACAAAATGACATAACAATATGATTGGCTTTTAGCAATATAATATTAAGTGAAAATTAAGTCTAAAATATTACATGTAGCATAATATTAAAAACTACTAAAATAAAAACCCAACTAGGTGGGGTGTGTGTGTGTGTGTGTGCGCGCGCAATAACGTTATATAAATGGGAAAGCAAGAGAATGATGAACATAAAATTTGTGATTTTGTGATCATGGTTACCTCAGATGGAGGAGAAACAGGGGCACCATATGGTTAGTTAGAGGCAAGTCAGTGACTGTGTTTTGGCAGGTCACAATTGAGTTTTGGCTGGTAGGGCCAGGTATGCTTGTTGCGTTATTAAAAATAACTAGTAAATAACAAAGTATGACAGGGCTAATGATGAGAGTATATGGTGGACCAGGTGTTAAGATGAACTCAGTTCTATGTACTGTGGTCCTAAGTGGAAACAGGAAAGAAAGGAAGGTAGACATTTTTGTCAGGGGGAGGGCTCTACTAGGAGAAAGAAGTTTGATGTTTTTAAGGAAGAGAAAAGCAGCCTAGAGTGACACAGTGGGTCAGCAGATGAGAGAGGTGGACTGGGACCAGATCCTGCAGGGCTTCGTAGGTCAAGGTAAAGAGTGGAAAAATTTTAAGCAGTGAAGAGACGTGATTGGGTTTAAGATTTTAAAAGACCGTTGTGGAGCTGCGTGGAGACTGGACCGTCGGAGGGGCATTTGGGAGGCTCCTGCAATGGTAGAGGAGAGAGGCTGATGGCAGGACTGCGGCTGTGTTTCTGCAGGTTACTTACCGCGCAGGAGACCAGCTCCGGGGGTCAAGTCGCTGAAATTCAGCCCCTGTTCCTGTTGCCAGGAAATGTCCCGTTGCCAGGCTGTGAAGGCCTGGAGGAAGGGCATATTTTTCAAATTGCGCAGAGAGCTCTGTAGGTCAGCAATAGCCTGTTGGTGGATCTGGGTGTTGTGCATAGACTTAAGGAGAAGTGGATAGATTCAGGGCACAATTGAGGGCAGAATGGACAAGGTTTGCTGATGGATTAGATATAAGGGTTATTAAAGGAAAGAGTAAAGAAAAGGAACTCCTGGATTTTTATTTAACTGCAAGGATAGTGGTGCTGTGTACAAAGAACAGAAAGAGCAGGGAAGATTCACATTCAAAGAAGTCATATTTTGGACATATCATATTATTTTTAAAATGCTCTCAGCCAAGTACAAATATCAGATAGTGAGTTAGACATGAGTGTGAAGCTTGAGGGAAGTTTCAGGCCAAGAGTCATGAATGTGGGAAGTGTAAGTATATAGATGGTATAGCTCAAGTTCTCTACTTAGTGGTCATTGTCAGATTGTGAATTCCTTTGGGGCAGAGAAATTATGTCTTTTTTCCCCTAGCAAAGTATAAGGAATAATAGGTTATCAGTAAATATTTGTTGAACAGATGACAGAAGGATGCATAAACAAGGGGAAGGGGAGGAACTAGCCCAGGTTTCTGATGCTGCTGGTGTCTGAAGGCTGTGACTGTGTTGTTTTCAATCCCTCTTTGGGCTGAGGCAAGTCTAATGGTAGTGCCAGCCCTTTAGGAGACCCCAGAGCTACTCGGAGCAGCCAGAAATGACAGAAACTAGAGAGTGAAGATGCAGGATGGCCAGGAGAGCTCCTGAAGGTCAAACAAGGAAGAGGAAAGAGTGTTGAGCCAGAAACAGGGTCACAACTAAGAATATGGCCGACCTCATGGGTGATGAGAGACAGTGAAATCATCGAGAGAAGATAGGACTGAAGTGGGTGAATGAAAGGATCAAGGCAGTTGATACAAGTGGAGCCATGAGGTTTGGTTTAAAGGCCAGTGTATTGCAGACATTTTTGATAGTCACCGGGTAGCTAGCTTGGCACTGGCCGAAACACTCCCTACCAGCCCTAGCCCCACAGTACCTCAGGCTGTGTGTTGTCCCTTGTGAAATCTCATTTAGAAAATGGTTGCTAAGGCATTCGCATGCCAGATATCACATCCCATCACACCGCTGTGAGTATGCAGCACTTAGCCTGCATGTGGGTTTCTAATACCTTCGCACTGGGATTGGGCAGCTGGCCCTGCCCTGCTGCATTTGGGCTTGGCATGGTTCTCCCATGCCACCACATCCCATTCCCTTGGGGACATTTATTTTGTCAGCCTCCACCCTCTCATTGCAGTTCACATCTCTTATCTGTGTTCTTTCCTCAAATGGATCCCTTTTGTCCCTTATTTACTGGTGTACCTTAGTGCCTGGCATGGTGCCTGACATACGGTGTGTGAGCAGCAATTGTGAAAGGGTGGAAGGAAGGAAGGAAGGGAGTGAGGGAAAATGAAGAATTTTTTTTTTTTTTTTTGCTTGACTTTGAGGTGATCCAGAAGAGACCATCCCATTCTAATGATAAAGTCACAAGGACCTCCCTTTCCTCAGACATTGCTGAGTATGGGATTGCTTAATAATGTAGACTTTAGCATATACTAGACCTGCAGTTCCGTTCTGGCTCTACCATATGTGACTTGGTTAGGTCACAATCTCTTAGAAACTATTAATCTGTAAAATATGGGTAATAACAAAACCTGCTGTATAGTATAGTTGTGAGTTTTAAATAAGATAAGGATGTGAAGTTTCTAGTGTAGTACCAGGCATGTAAGAAGGGCAGAGTAGAAATTTGGCTATTATTATTTTCCAAGCCATTTAATTGTCAATGCTGTCTTTGTTGACCAACTTCAAGTAATGCTTCTAATTCTTAGAATTCAGCCTCCTTACCCAGTGGGGCCAGTGCTCTGGCAGTGGAGTAGTAGCCATTTTAGGCAGATGGGGAACTATTCCTGGGCACATGGGCATTTGCTGTTCCATTTCTCACATTATGCTACATAGTATTCCATTGCGCATAATTCATGGGCAGCTGGGAGTCTGAATAATAGTGAGGATTCAGAATTTATTCATTCAACATTCCATAAACAGTGATTGAATGTCTTACTATGCAAATGGAGACGCAATGATGACTAAGACACAGTCTCTGCTTTCAAGGAAATCACAGTCTAGTTATTGGCCGGGGGGACAGACAAATAAACAGACAATTGCAATATACACATTCATGGGATCACTCCCAGTACCCTCACTCCAAGACGCTACCCCCCACCCCCACTACTGCTGAGAAGAATGGTGTGAACATAGTAATAGTGATGGTCCCTTGTATTTGTACATATACTTACAGTTTACAACTGTTACTTTCAATTATTTCATTTGATTTTCACAACTTTATGAGATAGGTAGAGATATTACACCCATTTTATAAATGAAATCTAAGACTCCATTGAGCAGATGCCTTTATAACTAAGGCAAAAGTGTGTCATGCAGGACACTGCGATGATTTGTCCTTCCAGCCCTTTTGTACACTGTTCCCACTCAGGGATCTAGTTTGCCACCTTTGTGGGCATGGAGTTTGATTCTGATTGTGAGTTCACTGCTTGGATTTGATGGCTAAGTTTAACTTCCCTGTTGGGACCTTTGTTCTCTGTAGACTTAGACAGACAACTCATCCCATTCATGTGGGTTTGTGCAACCTTTCTGATCTCTGGGACTCAATTTCAGCATTGGCTGAGAGGCAAAGCCCAGGTGAGGATCACAACGGTTTCCCTGGGAGGAGGGATTGGTGATAGACATTAGGTTGATTGTCTATGCTCATGCAACTGGGAATTGGAGGATCTGGTAGGAGAAGCTTCAGATAGCACAGTTTTACGAAGCTTGTCCAATCAAGTGGATGTTTTTCTTGACTAGAGAAAAAACATAGGAATCACTTTATCCTCCTTAAAAATTGAATGACTTATTTACATTTCCCCAAAGATGACCAACTGTAGTTGGTCATTTATGAAATAGTTAGACATCTTCTCATACAGAATACATCATTGATTAACATTTGCTTATGATTATTTAAGAAATATGGGTTCTTTTGTTTTTGTAAAATTAAGGAAAGTAAACTTCACAGACTTATTTGTCATGTAATTATAATGTGGGAAAATGAGTTTGTTGCCCAAAATAACATGTGTTTACCTAATCTACTTCTGTGTTTTTATCTTTGTGTAAGATGTTATTACAGTAAGTATTTCTGCTGCCCACAGAATATCTGGGCAGGGCAGCGCAAAGACCTCCTGCCAGGCCTGCAGTGCAGCAAGAGGATGATTTTGGCTGTAGTGGTTCAGAAGTACTGAAAGAGCACCCTACCTCCACAGATCTGTTACCACAATAACTTTGATTATATTGTCTTATGTAGGAGAAAAATAGGTTTACTGATCATTTTCTTCAACTTTAAATATGAGGTTTGTGAAACACATGAGAAATAATTTGTCAAAAGTGAGTTTTGAAGAGGGCCTTTTAATTTTCATTTGCTTCAGTGTACTAGGGATCGAGTTACATGTTAATTGACTGGTGAAGAAATCCTAGTAAGAAATTTGTCCTACATGCAGGGAGAACAGTCTGAATTAGCAAAAAGTCTCACTTACAGTGTGTGTTTGTGTTTTAAGAAATACCTTTGTTTTACTTCCAATTTATGTGTTATTATACTTAAAAAGTGTTTTGCATTAGTCTCTTCTATCATGTATAAGACCTCACATGTAGTTATTAACATCCATTGAATATAAACAGATAGGTCCTTAAAAATAACCCTGTTTTTCTTTTAAGGCAGTTAAAATTTTAGGATACTAATTTGCTAGGCAGAACTCTTCATTGCACTTAGGTAAACTTCATTCCAAGCTAATTCAAAAGAGCATAATTTCCAAATTACCAAAACCTGAATGATTTTTGCTGTAAATTCCCATTAAAAATCAAGCATCCAGTCAAAGATAATGATTTTCTGCTTAACTTTAAGAAAGAGTTTTTTCTTTCCAGGTCAGAGGAAAATTTGCTCACTTGTATTGACAGTTTTAGTGTGTCCTGAAAGAGACAGCCTTAGCAACTGCAGGCAGCTGTGCTCAGCTCCTCCCTCATTCCACTATCTAGCCCCTACTGTGGATGTAAAAAGTTTCATGCAGCCCCTCAGACAAATGACTGACAAAAACTAAGCCCCAGATGATGATTATCACGTATGTGTCTGCAACTGAGGCTGCTCTTTGTCAGGGCATCTCTGGCCAGTCAACATTGATTGACTCGTCCTGCTGTGCTTTTTATACGCCTGGTGCAATACAGAAATATGATTTTGCCATATGTAGGATAGTAGAGATAGAGGAAGATGAAAGCATGGCAGCCCTGATGAGTGCTTCTTAAATTCATGGTTTTCAAAAGAGATTTCTGTGTCCCACTCCCAGAAATTCTGACTCAGTGTCTAGAGAACTGCCCCCAACCTCCAAATTTCCATTTCTAACAAAGGCTCCCAGGTGATGCTGATGCTGCAAGTCTGTCGAGCATAATTCAAGCAGCACTGGCCCAAATGCTAATTTTGAGAAGACTCAGGTGAGGATAATGGAACTGCATTTCAGAAATAAAATTCATCAGAACATGACTACTCCACCAGAGGGAGATAAGGCAATGCTAGGCTGACCAGCTGCACCAGTTTGACCCAGACCGTCCTGATTTTAGCACTGGAAGTCTTGTGTCCTAGGAAACCACTGAGTCCCAGACAAACCGGAAAGTTAGTCACCCTACAAGGCGTACTAAGCTAGTTTATTATGGCAGCTTTAATGTACTTTAAAGTGATTGGTGTATAGCCTAACGTTTAAACTTCTGGTGTGTTTTAAGACAAGCCATTGAGCATACTGTGAAATGACAGGTAACCACATGTGACAGAGGCAATGCCAGCTAGAGCCTTCAGCTTTTCTACATCTCTTTTCTTACAAGTTATGGTAGATCAGGGGTTCCCAGACCTGTCTTCAGATTGGAATCACCTGGAGAGCTTAACAAAATGCTTGCGTTCTATTCCCAGAGATTGTAAATTAATTGGTTTGGGGAGTGGCCTGGATGATTGTAGTTTTAAAAAGATCCCCGGCTGATTCTAACATGTAGACACATTTAGGAACCCCCATGGCAGATAGTCTCCAAAGATGGCAGCTACTAATGCCTCTCACTTTGTGCAGACACACCGTTCATCTCATCAAGAGGTAGGGTTTATTTCCCGTCCCTTTGGATCCTGCTGCTTTTGTGACTTGCTTTGAACAATAAAACTCAGTGGAAGTGGCATTCTGGCCCTTCTGAGCCCAGGCCTTAAGAGGATGGTGGTTTTTGTGTCCTCCTGGGAAGCCAGTCTCCATGCTAGAGGGAGAACCATTCAAAGTCCACAGTACTGTGAGGAGGCTCCAGCTAGCTTGTGGGCAGAGCCATCATGTGAGAGAGCATTGAGACATCAGATGTGTGAGGGAAGCTCTCTTAGACCTTCTGTCCCAGCCCAGTCAATAGCTAAATTTGACCCAGTGAGTGACCCCAGCTAGTGCTACCAAGAGCAGAAGTATTCAGGAAAGGTCTCCTTTCTCCATTATTGCCTTAGGTCATTTAGCTTTGGGTGGCATGTTATGGAACACTATATCGCTGAAACACAAGTGGATTCCTTGCACTTCCTGGTAGTGATATAAAGGGGGCATTTTGAAAGGTCCTGTATAAACAAGGAATGTTTTGTCATCTTCAGCTCAAAGTGGAAAGCCAAGTTAACCCTGTGTTACTGTATATTAGAAGGGAAACATTATTAATTTCATTAATAAAATTATTAGTGATAGTGAACAAAGATATAGTAGCTTCAACAGTCTTTCCCTTGTATCATCCAGAGATCGGAGCCCAAAGCACAATGCTTAGAGTGCTATTAGTTTTTGTGGGGCTGTTCAAACCCAGAGCATCAGGATGAACAAGACAAGAGAAAATGTGATGTGATGTGATGCCATGTATTCCCGCACTGGCTACTGTTAAATAACAAGCTGGGATGGATACGCTACCAGTGTCACTTATAGAGTGACATAGTGTATGCACTTGATATTTGGATTGTGAAGAGGAACTGTCCCTTGGAGTAGTTCATTGGAGAGAAGACAAAAGAAGAACTTAGCTTTCTAGTGCTCTCCTGTTTCATCTCCTATTGATGAAGTTTTACCCCATGGGAAGCTAATGCCACATCTGGCTTCTCAGTGGCTACTTGGAAATCCAGACACCATGCCACACAATATGTTGTTTCACCCAAGTCCAAAAGTGGAAGGACACCTATGTGTACATGAAGTGCTTACCAAGAGACACAGAAAAGAAGTTGAGGAAATCTAAGGTGAATGACCTTTTTGTGTACTTTACATTTATTTATTGTTTTTTGCTGAAACACTGTAGGTGTGCCTTATTTTGATAATGCTTTTGTAGACTACATTCTAAGACTGAGAGAATCTCTTAGCCATATGCTTAGTATCAACATAAATGCAATATTAGTCTTGACTGGTCTTTTCCCTTCTAATAATCACGCCAAACTAAACACTTTCCATGGACAGTTGCAAAAGTGGTAAGTAGTAGCAGCTCTGCTTTCATCTGCAGCTTCAAGGATTTGGTTCTTATTTCACTATTTTACAGAGCCAAGTCTTTCCTGGTATAGAGGGGAGTGTGCATGCTTTATATCTTCCAGAAGGAAGCAAGACACCAGTGAGTTGTTGCTAAGAGCTTTTAACTATTCTCCTATACAGGTCTTTTTATTTTATTTTATTATTATTATTATTTTATTTTTGCAATGAGGAAAACAATTTTGGTTGTATAAACATTATGCCATGTTTAGTTATTTCGTGAGACTGGGTGGTTCTTAAATGTCGGTGGCTTTATATGACTATTATTACATTTTGCAATCCAGTCTGAGCCTGACTGTAGGAGTCATAATATAAGAGAATCAAAAGTCTATTTAACATATTGGAAGGTTTCTTGTTCAGAGCTTAATCTTTCTGGAAAAAAGGTTGTTTGCATTGGTTTCTCAGCAATCAACTTGGGTTAGCTTAAGTAGCATAAAGGACCAGATGTATTGAGGATTCAAGCAATGGTGTCATAAAGAACTTTCTTTCTCTGTCTCTAATTTTATCCCCATCTCTTGGTCCTTCTTTTGTTTATGATGGCTTTGTTCTTAGGCACATTTTTCTCTTGTGGCTCCATGATACAAACCAACAGATACAAGCTTTACCTCTTGGCATAATTTTACTTTAGGCGAAACCCTAGGGTTGAGTTTAAATGGACACGTCTAGAGTAAGTTGTCATTTTCAGATTTGGGAGGAATCTGAGAGCAATTCCCCTGGGAAAATTAAAAATGCTGTATCAGAAAAACGTGAAAGAATGCCAGGATGGCAATAACAACGGATACACAGTACTGTGAAAAAGGGGCTCACAGGCTTCCAGCTGAACGATTGAAGTGTTTTTTGTTTGTTTGTTTTTGTTGTTGTTTTTTTTTTTGGGTTTTTTTTTTTTTTTAGATGGAGTCTTGCTCTGTCACCAGGCTGGAGTGCAGTGGCACAATCTTGGCTCACTGCAACCTCTGCCTCCTGAGTTTAAGTGAGTCTCCTGCCTCAGCCTCCCAAGTAGCTGGGACTACAGGCGCGTGCCACCATGCCCAGCTAACTTTTGTGTGTTTTAGTAGAGATGGGGTTTCATCATGTTGACCAGGATGGTCTCGATCTCTTGACCTCATGATCTGCCCGCTTTGGCCTCCCTAAGTTCTGGGATTACAGGTGTGAGCCACTGCACCTGACCACGATTCAAGTTTTGAGAACTCACATGACTATCTGTAAATGGACACAAGTTTCAGGGAGTAGACTCACATAACTGAGATCAGGGAGACTGATATATAAACTGAATATCAATTTACTATTTCATAGTAAGGACATTCAAACCACCTCAGCTGCCAATGTTGACAGAACAATTCATTTTCCCCACTTAGGTAAACCACAAGGAAAACCAATCATAAGAAATGTGCTCAATGAATATGAATCAGAAAAAAGAGGAGACAGTGTCAGGGTCCACAGTAGGATCTGCCACAGGGACCAGATAATTGGGAAGTTTTGAGCCAGAGCAATATTGTTCCTAGATGGCATATAGAAAGTCTCTGAAATGTTAATGCTTTGGGCTTCCTTTTTGACCAGAATTTATCTAAGTGTGGCTCCAACCAGCTGCATTGAAATCACCTGGCAACCTGATAAAATGCAGATTTCTGGTCTCACCCCAGACTTGCTAAGTTGAAATTGATGAAATGAAGCTACATTTTCAACAAGCTCTCCTGGTTTTGTCTCTGTAGTATGAGATAATTCCTCTAAGCAAATCAAATCCCTTTGTCCATGCATCTTTAATCTAATGGGATATAAGTGATTCAATTTCTGTTTAAATTTTTAAATATTTTGTTTTGTACCTATCATAGCTAAATTGGGTATTTTATTCATTTTAAGATTCTAGTCAGAATTATAAAATAACAATTTTCTGATTAGAAATTAATATAAATATAGAAAATTTGGAAAGAATGGAAATATGTGAAGGATTAGGCAAAAGCATTCATAAATTTGTGATGATTTGTTTTATCTTTTGTATGTATGTATTCATACCCCACTCCTCCCACAGGGGTCTGTGTATACTGTCAATAGAATTTGATTTTTGTTTTATTTGCTCCAATTTAATTTGAGAACAACACTCTATATTGTTAGTCTTCACTTGCATAATATTAATGGCTATTCTAAAATTTGCCATTCAAAACATATATAGAGTTTTATCCCCTCAGATCATTAATCAGATATATTATATGAAGTTTTTTTTACAAGTATGGAATAATGAGATGTTTACTTTAGAATAGAAGGAATCACATATTTATTTTACCAACAAAAACTAGTTTTTCCAGGAGGGAGGCTTTTAGATATGTTCCCAATAAGGGACTATTATAACAAAGTCACAGAAGTCATGGTTGATGATTAATTACCATAGGACTGGTAAGTGCATTTAACCTCCTATTACTAGAGTAGTTTACAAGTTTAAGTGAAAAAATTAATTTCTACACCAAATATTCTAACAAATACTTTTCTATAACAGATAATTCTTAGCCTCAAGGTTAGAGTTCAATAGTCCTTGAAACATAATTATTAAATAAATTTCTGAATATTACATAAACTCATTTGCCGTTTTGAGAAAACAGACTTGGGCAGAAATTCAACTTTGAGCTTCTAAGGTATAGAAGAAATTTGGAGTTAATTGAACATTTATGACCACATTCAAATTTTATGTCCACACATGGTCTGCAGTTGTACCAGCCCCTGTTTATTCACTATTTCAGATCAGCTTAGCCCTGTCTACACCTTGGCCTCACATTCACAGCCAGAGTTGCCCAAGTGACAGTTTACACTGTTTCCAGGGGTAAAAAGCTCAGGCTGCTCTCATGTTCCGGGGCATACATTTCAGGGTCCTCACACATAGCACTCACTGATAAGGAGACTTCTGCACTTGCTCCTGTCTCTGCTGCAGAAGCTCTGCCTCTCCCAGTGCTGCCCAGAGGGTCCGGGGAACATAATTCACAGTGTAGGGAACTTAATGCATCATGGAGTAGACATTGACCAAGGCAAGATAGGAGAGGAAGAGACAGTGGTCAAATTACTTGCTTTTCTTTGCTTTTACTTTTCCCTTTTCTCTCCTTTCCTTTCCTTTCCTTTTTGTTTCCTTTTTCTTTTCTTTTGATGGAGTCTCTTTCTGTTGCCCAGGCTGGTGTGCAGTGGTGGGATCTCAGCTCACTGCAAGCTCCGCCATCCAGGTTCAAGCGATTCTCCTGCCTCAGCCTCTTGAGTAGCTGCGATTACAAGTGCCTGCCACCATGCCTGACTAATTTTTGTATTTTTAGTAGAGACGGGGTTTCACCATGGTGTGCAGGCTGGCCTCGAACTCCTGACCCCAAGTGATCTGCCAGCCTCGGCCTCCCAATGTGCTGGAATTACAGGCGTGAGCCAGCGTGCCCTACCAATTGCTTGCTTTTCTTCTTTCAACTGTAGATGATGCCAAGATGTAGGAGTTTGTACAGCCTATCTGGTGATGGCCTAGGAAGACTGAGCAGCCAGCCCTGGCTTTGGGGAAGTGATTGCCGGCTCAGTTACTTACTCCTTATGTTTACTCTCCTTCCCTACCTGACTTAGTCTTGCTTTTCTGGGATTACATTCACTACCACCCTCCATCAGAAGAAAAAAAAAAAAAAATAGCATGCATCCTTTTGCCTCTCATCTTTTTATGGTAATGGAGAACTAATGATTTTTCCCTCTCAAAGGCACTTGTGCCAGCAACATCTCTAGTATTTTTGGTTAAATACTGTTGAAGCCTTTAAGCCTTCAACTATAGATTTCTAAGCCTTTTAAACCATTTGGGGCTCAGGATATTTTTTTTCTTGCTAATAAGATTATAAGGTAACCTTATTTTCCTTTTCTCTAAATTATTGTGGGCTCCCAGACTGGCCACATCTATCACCAGTAATATCGTTTTCCAGGTATAGGATGAAAATCTCAAAGTTAATGAAGCTTGTTCTGAAAGGTCAGTTGACTACCTATGATTTTCCAGTTCTGCCTCTACAGGTCTTAAAATGCCTTTGGCTGTGGACTACTCTCAGCATCAGGCATGGCTACCTAATTCTCCTCTACCCACCACAATGATCCCAATCCCAACACAACTGTCATATCCTCCTTAGTTAATCTCAGCTAAAGGTCAGAGATGAAACAAAGGGAGTGCCGGTGATAATGCATGTCCCAGCTGTTTATGGGAATGCAAGAATACAGGTAAGAGGACATTTTATTACAACTGCACTGACTATCTGTAGAATTACTGAAGGTATAATATATGAATATATCTCACTTTTCTTATATGCATTCATTTCTGGGAAGACAGCTCAAACATTTTACATTGCATCCAGATATCTTTTATTTTCACTATGTTACCGCTGAAATGTGTGGAAAAACAATCTGATTAAATCTTTTACCTTAACAATGTGCACGACCATTCCTTTTTCCCTATCCTTGTCTTGCTGTGATAGTTGAGAGCAACTGCCTCAACTATCTCATCCCTGGACTAAAGTAATTGTCTCTTAACTGGTTTCTCTGCCAGTCCTGCCAGGTCCTCCTCTCTGGGGCAAATGTCCTGGCTTCAGTCCTAACTCCCCAGGAGGGGGCAGGACCCCTGCTGCTCCCCAGCATTCTTTCACTGCCCAACTAGCATGTTTTTGATGTTTCAGCTACACTTCATTACTTAATATTTTTCCAATGAGCCACGCCTTTACCCGAGCTATTCTTTATCTTTGTTTTCCTCCGTTCCATTAATGCCCATTATTCCTTCACATCTCCTCTGAGAAAGCTTCCCAGGCTGCCTCTTCCAGAGGCCAGTTAGCTGCCAGGCAAGGCCCCCACCAGTGAAGCTGGTGCACCCCTCACAGAGCAGGAGCTGGTTCTCGTTTTGCAGGTCCAGAAACATGTATTTTGCCAGTGCCCTCAGTGATTATCAGTATTCTCAGGACGGACATGAACAAATCAAACACGTGGAGACAAAGGTTTAAGCCCTAATGTTTTATCAATTTTATTTGTGAATTATGATTACAAGGGAGTGTGGTACTACACATATGTGACACTGACTGAGGCAGGTCTGAATGCTTCCTGGTGAGTGAAGGTGGGCAGATTACCAGACCTCTCTAAACTTCAGTGTATTTAGATGTAGAATTGTGGAAATTATACTTTTTTCTTACTGAGGAGTTTGAGGAATTAATGCCATTTTTAAGATTCCAGTCATTCACTTACTTCTTCACAGTTTTCAACATATTCATATATTACCTGAATAGTATTCTTTACTTTGACTACTTTTTAATATTAGCTCCATGCAAAGCATGATTTTTGTGAAATCATAGGGTTTCATATGGTAGCCACATACATATGTATACATGTGAAATATATATTATCTAAAGAAAGATAATTAATTGCCAACAGTAGAATCTACTCTGGCTAATTAAAAAAGGAAGAATTTTTATTAAAGGATGTTACATAATGGCTGTAATTTCTGAAAGGTCCAGAGAATCAGGCTTGGGTGCACTAATGCCGGAGCTGTGGCAGCTGAGAAGCACGCAGCCAACAAAATTCCCTAAACCAGAGAGCTTGAGTAGCAGCACCATGGTAGCCCCATCACAGCTGCCTCAGAAGGGCCCTCACCTCCCAAACTCCCACTCTTGGCTGTCAGATTACATTGTTCATTCTCAATTTGAAATTTTGTGAAGACATGCCTGTTTGAAAAAGCATAGGTCACATGCTTGTACAATAGATGCAGGAGATTGCAGGGAGTCTTATTTGTATTTCCAACCTCTATAGTAAAGGAAAGCAACTACAAGGGGACTGAAATAACAGTTGAGTTGATATACAATATAATCTGCCACATACATTAAAATCAAATAAAAGTTCATTGGTATATCACCTAAAATCTTCATATGTACAGAATATATGTATCACATTTTAGGAAAAAAGTGAATGAATGTATACATGGTATTGGATATGGAAAGCTCTCTCAATAGGGTGTGATATTTGCATTATTGCAATTCTCTTTTTTCATTACAGTATCTTTTATGGGCAGTACACAAAGGATACCACTAAGTTCTTATATTCACACTCATAAAGGACCATGTGCTATGGTTTGAATGTGTCCCCCAAAGTTCATGCATTGCAAACGTAATTGCCAATGCAACAGTGTTGGGAGGTGGGGCCTCATAAAAGATGATTAGGTCAGGTGGGTGCAGCCCTAATGCTTGGGCTAATGTTATTGTTGTGGGAGTGGATTAATTATTGTGAGCATGGGTTGGTTATAAAAGCGAGGTCAAGGCCTGGTACGGTGCCTCACGCCTGAAATCCCAGCATTTTGGGAGGCCGAGGTGGGTGGATCACGTGAGGTCGGGAGTTCAAGATCAGCCTGACCAACATGGAGAAACCCCATCTATACTAAAAGTATAAAATTAGCGGATATGGTGGCGCATGCCTGTAGTCCCAGCTACTTGGGAGGCTGAGGCAGGAGAATTGCTTGAACCCAGGAAGCGGAGGTTGCAGTGAGCTGAGATTGCACCATTGCACTCCAGCCTGGGCAACAAGAGTAAAACTCCGTCCCAAAAAAAAAAAAAAAAAAGTGACCTCGATCCCTTCTTGCTTGTTCACCCTCACCCTTTTTTGCCCTTCCACCTTGATGATACAGTGTGAAGGCCCTTGCCAGAGCCTGGGAAGTCCAAGAGCATAGTAATCCATACTCACTATGCATTAGCTATGCATAAAATGGCCGGTAAGAGATAAAAATAAATGTTATTAGCATATAATTAATTTAACATGTTTATAGTACTTTTAAGCAAAGTAAAAATATTACTTTTAATGCTCTTGGACTTCCCAGCTTCCAGAACTATAAGCCAAATAAATTTCTGTCCATTATAAATTACCTAGTCTGTAGTATTCTGTTATAGCAATACAGAACAGACTAAGACACCGCATGAGGTAGAATGGCATAGTGGTGAAGCACATGGACTTTGCAACTAAACTGCTTGGGTTCCAATCCTGGCTCTACCGCTAACTGGCCTTTTGGACTTGGAAATTTCTGTGGATTTCTCTCTGCCTCAGTTAATTCATCTGTAACATGGAGGTAACAGTATCTACTTTATAAGGTAGCTATGAATATTAACAAGTGAATATTTTAAAGTTTTTAAAAGTAATACTTTTCCTTTGCTTAAAAGTAAGTACTATAAACATGTTAAATTAATTGTATGCTAATAACATCTATTTTTATCTCCTATCTGCCATTTTATGCATAGGTAATGCATAGTGACTGTGGATTACTCTAAGTGATTTTTCTCTGGTCACTCATGAACAGGAGACAATTTTTGTTGTAGTTTATATGGATTGGCTCTGATATGTCATATTTGTTATGTGAAATCAAAGACGGTTGTAATAACTTCTCCTTTCCCTTAGTTAGTGTTATCATCTTTCTGTTCTTCTATTTTGTATCCTGAGTGACATTGGTCTCACTGGAATATCCCCATCAGTTGTGCCCTAGAGATGTAGACTGAGGAATATAGAATTCCCTCTGATGCAGACCCACAGATAAGCCTGTGGGATGTCTTTAAATAGCTTGATTGCATTGTCCATAATTCATTTTTAAAATTTCTTTACTTTTGAGTAACTTCTTACATGGCCGTCGTATTGATATATTCACTCTTTTCCGCTAAACCTGTATTCTAGACTTTATCCTGATGTTCAATTAGCATAGACTTTATTGGCTCCTTGTTCGTATTTTTGCTATTATAGCTTATTGTTGTAATAATCTTTTTAGAACCTGGTTCAATGTGAATTCAAAAGAGCCACATCATTTACGGTTCTTCAGGCCTGAATGATGCCCAAATCTAAAGTTTCTGTCTATGCTTACCTCCTCCTCTCCTCATCCCCACAGTCTCTTCTCTAGAAAATAAATACACATGTCAGCTTAACATCACATTTAAGACCATTCACTACTTACATTTGTCCTTGAGAGTTTGAGAGCTGGTCCTAAGCTCAGTTCATTGTTGTGTTCCCATTGTCTAGTACAGTGCCTGATCCTTAGCAGATGTTCAATAATTTTTGAAGTAAATTGAATACTACATACAAATAAAGCAATTTCAGGATAGGAGAAAACAATGTTGAGTATCTACCTCAAGTAATGGAGAATAAACTACACTTAAAACTTGCTTTAGTAGACAACTAAAAAATAGACAAAATATGGTTCCATCACTTTTGTGCACAGTGACATAGGGTTTCATTTAATATGTCTGGGTGCTAGGTATTGTTTTTCCCTTCAAGTTTCTCAGGATGGGACAACTCTAATATGTACAACTTTGAGATTTTTTCTTGGCATGTTGACTTACTGCCCTGGTTTTATTCTCTCTTCTCATTATGAAAACACTATTTTTGTTTTCTGTGAGGATCTGAGAAAGGCACTTTAAACTGATTCTTCAGACTAGGGAAAATTCTCTTTCTCTGGACATCTGTGTTGATGGGATCTATCTTGAGAGTAGGTATGCCCTACCAAAGTATCTCTCGTTATCCATCACCATCAGTAGAGCTAATTTCTTATGAATTTTAAAGGTCATGTTTGTGTGTGTGTGTGTGTGTGGTGTGTGTGCCAGAGAGAAAGAGGGAAGATCTTTAAGGTAGCCTGTTAACATGAACTCTTCCACCAGGAGACAAAGACCATGAGTTGTTATTAAACAACAACAAAATCCCCCTCACTTATGCACTTAAAGTAGGGGAAAACACCGAGAACGCTCGAAAGAACAGATTAATCACTGCCAATAGTGGACCTTGCTCATTTCAGATTTATTGAGGACCAGCTTTTGTGGATTTTTAAAGAAAAGCACTAGGGACGATGAGACTGACCTGTGTTCAGCCCCTCCACTCTGCTCCAACCCTGTGTGGTGAAGCAAGCTTCCTTTGAAGTGTTATCTAAGTGAAAGGCTGGTTCTGGGTAAGAGGAAATTGACTTAGAATTTTTTCCAACTGCCCAGAGAGATTAATGTCCTTAGAAAGAGCTCGAAGACATTGTCAGAATTAAAAATAATTTAGTGACAATTTAACAGTAGAAAGAAGAAAGTCAGTCACTTTTAAACCTTCTTCAGAGGATTCAGGCTGTATGAAAATTAAAAGTGATCCAAGGGAAGTTGTTTAAAAGTGCAAAATTCACTTTAGTTTTGAAAGTGAGTTGAAGTTGTGGAACTGCATTTCTTGTAAAAGTTATGGGTATACATCCTGCTGAGCCACCAGACACAAGAAGGCAGGTTCATTCCCTTCTTCCCTTCTTCCTTCCCGTCCCTGTGATATCCATACCCCTTAGCACTATGCCCAGGAACCAGTTAATTTGTAAGAAATGTGTGTTACATGAATGATTGGTGAATGAATGTGGCATAAAGCTCAGTTTAATTGCCAAACACAGATTGGAGACTGGAAGAAATGGTATACATTTCAGAGATATAAACATTTTAGCGGGCTGTGATTACTCATGAATTTCTTTAAGGTGTCATTGAGTGACTTGGCTGAAGCCAGGAGGAACAGCACAGAAGGTTGGGTTTTGTCAGGGCAAGAATAATACAAAAGATGCAAAAGCAAATCATCTGAGGAATTCCCTAAATTAGCATTTCTATGTATAACTTTGGAAGGAAACCAAAAGGTTAAATGCGGCTGATAACTTGCTAAAAAATTTCCAATTTCTCTTTGATCTGAAGACTCACAAATTTCATTTCTCATTGAAATTTTACTGTAAAATATGCTGCTGTGTAAAGTGCAGGACTAAATTCACCTTATTTACTTGGCAACTCAACCTGGAAATTAAAATGTCATATTGGCAAGCACAAATACGTATTTCTTTATATAGTACATTATAAAGTTGGCCACAAATCCTTCTGACCCTTCCATTCATATACTCACAACGGGCCATTATAAATCCTAATATCAAGAGGTAGGGCCCATCTCCTTATTCCTTGAATCTGGTTTGGCCAGGTGACTTGCTTTTTAGCTAAGGGGTCATTAGCAAATATGTCTCTAACAGTCTCGAAAAGTGCTTGCACATTGGGGCTTGTCTTTTGCTACGCTGCAGACCTATGCTGCTACTTCTATGTTGAGAAGCCTGGACCAGCCTATTGGATGATGAAGGAATACCTGGTGGCAGCCAGAAACAGAGCCACTTAGCTCATCACAGATGTGTGATTGAGCCCTTGTAAGACCAACAAAGAAACACCTAGTTGTTCCCAGGTGAAATTGTGATCCAAATAGTTGTTTTAAGTGTGTATTCACTAGAATTAGAATAGTTTGTTATGCACCACTACTAATAGTTTGTTAAGCAGCAATAACTAATATCTAATATGCCTTGGTACTGCTGTGCAGGAATTCCACTCTTCCTTAAATTCTTCCTCAATAGTTCTTGAAGTCCCAGGTGGATATTGTGGATGCTGTCTGAGGTGTAGTACTCTTGGCCTCCACGCCTCACCTACCCTCCTCCTCTTTGGCTCAGTGTTCCTGTGCTAATGGTATCTTTGGTAGTTGATGCCCAAAGGGACAGTTCTGCTGCTGCTGGCACTAGAGATGACAGCCTTCTTGGTATCTACCAGAGATCCCCACACTGTGATGTGTAATCCAACTCATTTTGGGATCTCTGCTATGCCGTAATTAGGATAGAATGAGAGAGATGTGTGTGGAGTGAGTGGCAAGAGGAATAATAACAAAAAGAGAATAGATGTGATTTGAGAGCTGGGAGCTGGAGGGTACTTAGACATCATGTATTTCAACTCCTCGTTTTATAAAAAGATCCTTACACAAAAACTTATGTCACTGGCCAAATCCCATGATATGAGTGTCAGATCTGGGATCAGAACAGAATCTCCTCACTCCAAATATAGCTCTTATTTCCATTTCATTTAAATCAGTTTTGTTTTTCCTAAGTCACATAAGATTTTCCAAAAGAAGGTAGGTTTTTAAATAATTTTTCTTTTCTTTTATTCTTTTTTTTTTTTTTTTTTTTTTTTTTTTTGAGACGGAGTCTCACTGTGTCACCCAGGCTGGAGTGCAGTGGCGCTATCTCGGCTCACTGCAACCTCCACCTCCCAGGTTCAAGCGATTCTCCTGCCTCAGCCTCCTGAGTAGCTGGGACAACAGGAACGTGCCACCATGCCTGGCTAATTTTTTGTATTTTTAGTAGAGATGGGGTTTCACCATGTTAGCCACGATAGTCTTGAACTCCCAATCTCAGGTGATCCACCCACCTCGGCCTCCCAAAGTGATGGGATTACAGGTGTGAGCCACTGCGCCCGGCCAAGAACTTTTTAATAGTGATAAATGAAGAACCTAAGGTATGATGATGAATTACCCTTAGAAAATAATTTGAAGTTGTAAGCAGTTGAATGGGACATTCAGTGGACACTTATACTACTATCAGTGGGGATCTGCATTAGCTCACATACTGCATAGGGAGTACACTAGGGGGAACCCCAAAACCACTCCAGCATTATCAAGACCACATGTGGAAGTGTGGCTCAGTGGGACACAGAGATGCCTAAGGTTTCTGGATGCTATATTGTGAGGCCCTCTAGTAGGGGCATAGTGTAGGGGCAGCGGGGTATACAGGATATGGGACACCTGACAACACTGGGTGCTCACATACTAGTTTCAAAAGGTGAAGGACACTGCCCTGGGTCTTGAGGGGCTGCAGCTCTTCTCTATTCTGCATATTCTAATCAGGTGGTAGATGGCCCTTTTGAAGCATTCCCTTCCTCCTTTCCCACTTCAGTATGATATTATAATTGTCACTAGCGTCATTTGGGGAATTGTGGACAAGTAGGGAACTGGAACTGCCTGAGGGAGGAGTACAGAACGGCGCTTTGCAGAAGGCCCCAAGAGCATTAGAGCAGTTACACTAAGGCGCAGACAAAGCAGGTGTTTGAAAATTGGAGAACATTTCTCTGTCCCATCTAGGGGGAGGCCTCATTGTGGCAGAGGATCAGAGAAGGCGGGTGGTGACGGCTTGCACTTCTCCTTCTCACCTGCCCTCTTTGTGCAATTTAAAACAGACTAGGAGAGACTTTATTTAGTTAGACAAATGTATTTGTCTTAGGTGTTTTTTGAAATATTCTCAAGCTTTTCTTTCTGGGCATAGTCTTTGATTTATGTTATTGGTTTAATAATGCTGTCAAAATATTACTTGAGGAAAATGATCAGTACAGTTACACTGCAGATCTGAGGAGACTATCCATTGTGCAAATGTAGTGCAGAAAAATCAGGGCGGTCTAGTCATGACATTTCAATTTCAAGCTTCTGATGGGTATTAAAATGATTAAAATGGATTTAAAAAATAATGAAAAATACCTTGAGGGTGTGGTTTTAAATTAGGAAACCCAAATTGAGACTTGCATCAGTGATTTAAGGCAAATTAGAATACAGAGCACGTATGACCAACAAAGCAATGACCTTGATGGAAAATTGAGAATGAGAGGCTGTCTCATTCTTGTCCTGCTGACACATTAACTAGGGGAGCCTTGTTTCTTGGCTTGATTTCCTGTTTACATTACTAATTCAGGGATTTGGTGTTTATTCAGCACCTGTCTTGTGTCGTCATCGAGTATGGTGCCAGGAATATCAGAAGGGAAGGTACCATCCAGGATCCTTTCCTCATGCTCTGAGCCCTGATGAAGACAGATAATCAGCAGGGCACCGGAAGTGGAACCTTCTTTGAAAATGGAGCAGAAGGAGAAATCAGTTCCTATGGGAGTGGGATTTCATAGAAGAGAAAGTAGTTTGAGTTGTTACAGCTGCTAAAAGGTGGAGATGGCTATATGTCTCATAGGGGACAGCCTGAAGAATAAGGCTTAGAGGAATATTTGGAGACTGGTTTTGTTTCCGTTATGGCTGAGACATAGGTGGGTAGGAGGAGGCAGAAAATGAGGCAAGAAAATATAGAATTAGATCATATTGCCAGAGGTTTAGTATTCCAAATCAGGAATCTGGACTTGATACATTATATTTGATTACCTCTGCCTGCAGAGCACCTGCTAATATCATGTGCAGATGAGGTATTTACAAAGATTATTAGCAGGAAAGAATATGTCATCATTTTTTTGTATGTGTCTATCAACCATATTCAGTTGGAAATTGAGTTGGAAGTTCCCTTTGTGGTGTGGGAAATTTGGGTTAGGAGTTGCTTTTAGTGACCAAAGTATATTGATTCTTTCCACTACCCCAAGCCCCAAATATACCCCAATACCTAACAATCTTTGTAAAAACCTGTACAGAGGCCTTGACTCACCAATTTCCTGGGTAAAGTCAAGGAAATTTCTATTAAAAATAAAGTTAAGTTTGTTTCTGCTTCATCAATCAAGAGAAAGAGAGTTTTAGTGATTTTTTGCAATTCAGACAATCTAGCAGAATTTTGAATGTATTCTAATAAAAACTTTGAATCCAAAGTTAGTAATTCAAAAACATAAGCAGGCAAACAACAAATATAATATAGCATTATTAGTCATAAAAAATAGACATCAGTTATTCTACTAGTGAGATATAAAATATAATCAGGATCAAGTTAAACTCTTTCTTAATTAAGCAACATAGCAGAGTAGCAATAGCATGAGCTTAAGGGTAGGGCAGACCTAGGCTCAGATGCTAGCTCTTCTCCTTTCTAGCTCTATGAGCCTTAGCTATCTATTCACTCTCTAAGTCTCAATTACTCCAGGGTAGGTATAATAATGCCTAGTGCCTAGGGTCATTCAGGAAGAGTTATTGTTCTTTTTTAACACAGTAGAACATAGAACAATACTCCATAAGGATAAATGTCAGGTTTGATTCTGCTTAACTTGGTGTCTGGCACATAGTAGGCACTCAGTAAGTGTTTAGAAAGTGGAGGGAGTCTTAAAGATCATCTACTGTAGCAGTTCCCAAATGTTTCTTGCTGCAACTGTCAGCTTTAAGAGGAAAATCAATAAACAGTAGATACTTAATATGTGTGTGTGTGTGTGTGTGTGTGTGTGTGTGTGTGTGACGGGGGGTGCCGGGGGGAGAGAGAGAGACAGAGAGAAGATGGGGATGGGGGAAAATAGAGATAAAGAGAAGGTAGGGATGGGGGAAAGAAAAATAGGAACTTCATGTGTAACTTAGGTTGTCCTAGTTCACTCTGTCTCCTGTATGATGTTTGCATTCACTTTCAGCTGGCTTCCCTCTTACTCTCCTGAGTTTCATTACTTTGAATTTCCCTGTATGGAAGGACCTCTGGTGGATTCACATGCACTTGCTATTGCTTGGAGATGATGTTAGTCCCTTGGAGCTTCTTTCCTGAAGTCCTGGGCAGAAAATGACTGGTGTCTCCTCCAGGCTCTTCTTCACAGTGCCAGAATCTAAGCATGAATATTCTATTGAATGATCGTGGATGAGACATTTGAAAACTAGAATGAGAAAGCAACTTTCTTAAGGTCATGCATTTAATTAGCAGTAGAACTTGTTGCACATTCCTGTTCTGATTTTGCTATCCAGGGAATCCTAGCTTTATAAAATGAGTTGGGAATTTTTTCTCCCTCATCCATTTTCTGAAAGAATTTGAGATCTGCTATATATGTTCAATAGAGTTTACCAGTGAAGCCTTCCGGGCCTGGAGATATCTGTGTGGAAAGGTTTTTATTTATACATTTAATTTATTTGGTAGATATAGGGCTATTCAGGTTATTTGTTTCTTTTGTGTAAGTTTTGAATTTTTCAAGGAATTTGCTCATTTTTTCTTTTTTGACAAACTCATTGATATATAATTATTTATAATCTGATCATCTCAGTTGATTTAGAAAAAGCATTTAATCATATTCAAAACCTTTCCATGATAAAAATGCTAAACAAAGTAAGAGTAGTAGGAACTATCTCAACATAATAAAAGCCATACCAGAAAAACCAATAGTGAAAATGATACTCAACAATGAAAGACTAAAAGCTTTTCCCTTATAATCAGGAACAAGGCAAGGAGCTTGCTTTTGCCATTTCTGTTCAACATAGTATTTAAAGTTCTAGGCAGAGCCATTAGGCAATAAGAAGAAATAAAAGACATCCAAATAGGAAAAGAAGTAAAATTGTCTCTGTTCAGAGACGGTATGATCTTATATGTAGAAAACCCTAAAGATTCTGCACAAAACACTCTTAGAACTAAAAGGTGAATTCAGCAAAGTAGCAGGATACAAATTTATATACAAAAACCAGTTGCATTTCTGTATACTAATAATGAATAACCTGAAAAGAAAATTACAAAAAACAATTTCATTTACAATAGCATCAAAAAGTATAAAAAACTTAGGAATTAACCAATAAGGTGAAAGACCTATATAATGAAAGTTACAAATTATGGTTGAAGAAATTAGACATAAATATATAGAAACATCTTATGCTCATGGATTAGAAGATAATATTAAGATGTCAGTTCTACCCCCCAAAAATCTACAGTCAATGCAATCCTTATTAAAATCCCAATGATGTGTTTTGCAGAAACAGAAAAACCCATCCTAAAATTTATATGGACTCTCAAGGCATCCCTAATAGCCAAAACAAAAATTGAAAAGGAAAAAAATGGGAGGACTCATATTTTCTCATTTCAAGACTTATTACAAATCTGTAGTAATCAAAAAAATGTAGTACTGGCATACAGACATACAGACCAATGGAATAGAATAGAGCCCAAAAATAAACCCTCCTATATATGTTCAAATGGTTTTTGAAAAGACGGCTAGGACAATTCAATGGAGAAAGTGCTTTCAACAAAAGATACTGGAAAAATTGTATATCCTTATGCAAAAGAATGATGGTGGACCTGTATCTAACACCATATACAAAATTTAACTCAAAATGGATCAGAGACTTAAACGTAAGACCCAAAACTCTTAGAAGAAAACATTGCAAAAGCTTCACAACACTAGATTTGGCAGTGAGTGCTTAAGTATGACACAAAAGGCACGGACAACAAAAGAAAAAGTAAACAAATCAGATTTCATGAAAATTTTAAAAGTTTGTGCTTCAAAAGACAGCATCAATGGAGTAAAAGGACAACCCATAAAATGGGAACAATTATTTGCCGATCATATTTCTGGTAAAGGATTGATATCTAGACTATGTAGGGAACTCTTAAAATTCAACAAAGCAAACTAATTTAAAATGGGCAAAGGATTGAATAGACATTTCTCTAAAGAAGATATAAAAATGTCCAATAAGCATGTGAAAAGATGCTCAAGGCTTGATGCAGTGACCCATGCCTGTAATCCCAGTACTTTGGGAGGCTGAGGTGGGAGGATTGCTTCAGCCCAAGAGTTTGAGATCAACCCTGGCATCATTCCTAGACATGGGCCGGGCATGATGGCATGTACCTGTAGTCCCAGCTACTCAGAGGCTGAAGTGGGAGGATTACTTGAGCCCAGGAGGTCAAGGCCACAGTGAGCTGTGGTTGTGCCACTATACTCCAGCCGGAGTGATAGAGTGAGACCCTATCTTGAAAAGAAAGGAAAAGAAAAGATGCTGAACATTACTAGTCATTAGGGAAATGCGAATCAAGGCTACAAGGGTATATTACCTCAAACCCATTAGGATGGCTGCAATAAAACAAAACAAGTGTTGACATAGGTATTGAGGAATAGGAACTCTTCTGCCGTGTTGGTGATAATGTAAATTGGTATACCTACTGTGGAAAATAGTATGGAAGTTCCCAAAACAATTAAAAACAGAATTACCACATGACCCAGCAATTCCACTTCTGGATATATGCCCAAAAGAAAGCAAGGTCTTGAAAAATATGTTTATAACAGCGTTATTCACGATAGCTACAATGAGGAAGCAACCTAAGTAACCATCAGCAGATGAATGGGTAAGCAAAATGTGGTATATACACACAGTGGAATATTATTTAGTCTTCAAAAGGAATGAAATTCTAATATATGCTATAGCATGGATGAACCTTGAAGACATTATGCTAAGTGAAATAAACCAATCACAAAAGATGAATCCTATATGATTCCACTTATACAAGACACTTAGGATAGTCAAAATCATAGCCACAGAAAGTAGAATGGTGGTTGCCAGGAACTGGTGGAGAGAGGAATGAGGAATTATTTTTTAACAGGTATAAAGTTTGTTTTACACCATGAATAGAAGTTACAGAGATGGATAGTAGTGACAGTTGCACAATGTTATATCCATATTTATAGCATTGAACTTTATCCTTAGGAATGGTTAAGATGGTAAATTTTGTCACACAATATAAATCTGAAAAAATATTTGTAATATAGCCTTTATTGTCTGTTTGATTCTGTAGGATCTGTATATAGTAATATATTGTAATGTCTTCCTTTTTGTTCTTAGTCTATCTAGAGGTTTATTCTTTGAAAATTTTGATTTCATGACTTTTTCACCATTTTTTATTTTGTTGATTTTTGTATTTTTATTATACCTCCTTTCAACTTAATTCATGTTTCACTTGCCCTTCTAACTTTTTAAGATAGAAGCTTAGATTGATTTTAGATACATATTTTTTCTTTCTTGAATAAGAGTTCAAAGCTGTAAATTTCCCCTCTAAATATGCTTTAGTTGAATCTCAAAAGTTTTGAAATTTTATGTTTTTATTTTCATATAATTCAGAATATTTTCTGATTTTCCTTATCATTTCCTTGTTAACCTGATTTTGGAAGTGGGTTTTTGTTTTTTTAAAAAAATTAAGACTATTTTAGAACTATTTTAGGTTTACAGGGAATTGAGCAGATAATATGGAGTTCCCATGTACCTCCTTTCTCTTTTATTCATGGATTTCTCTATTATTAACATCTTGCATGAAGTGGTTTGTTACGATTCATGAACCAGTATTGATACATATTATTAACTAAAATACATACTTTAAATTAGGGTTCACTTTGTGTTGTACAGTTCTATGGGTTTTGACAAATGTATAATGTCATTTATTCGCCCTTACGTTATTACAAATAATAGTTTCACTGCCCTAAAAATCCTCTGTGCTGAACCTAGTCATCCCTCTCTTCCCACCCCTTTACCTCTGGAAACCACTTATCTTTTTACCGTCTCTGTAGTATTACTGTTTTTGAATGTTGGAATCATAGTATGTAGCCTTTTCAGTCTGGGTTATTTTACTTAGCAATATGCATTTAAAATTCCTCCATGTTTTTTCATGGCTCTGTAGCTCATTTATTTTTATTGTTGTATGAAATTCATTGTATGGATGTACCACAGTTTGCCATTCTAGTCACTTTTTGAAGGATATCTTAGTTTCTTCTTCTTTTTGGCAAATATGAATAAAGCTGTTATTAACATTCATGTGAAGATTTTTGTTCAGACATATGTTTTCAAGTCATTTGGGTAGATATGTAGAAGCATGATTAATGTGTGATACAGCATGACTATGTTTAGCTTTGGAAAAAAACTGCCAAACTGTTTTCCAAGGTGGCCGTACCATCTTGTATTTACACCAAGAATGAATAGAAGTTCTCATTGCTACACAGTCTTGCCAAAGTTTGATATTGTCCATTTTTAATTTTAGTCATTCTGATACATACGTTATGGTATTTCACTGTTGCTTTAATGTGCAATTTCCTAATGACATATTATGTCAAGCTTTCTTTCAAGTGCTTATTTGCCATCTGTATAACTTCTTTGGTGAGGTATCTTTTCAGATCTTTTTCTCATTTCTAAATTGGGTTGCTTGTTTTCTTACCATTGAGTTTTAAGAATTGTTTGTATATTTTTCATACAGGTACTTTGTCAGATATGTTTGTAAATATTTTTTCCCAATGTCATCTGTCTTTTAGTACTCTTAACAGTGTCATTCACAGAGCAGGTAATTTTAATTTTAATAAAGTGCTACTTACTAAATTTTTTTAAATCATGGATCACACTTTTGGTGTTTATCTAAAAAGTCATCAAAGAACACAAGTTTACCTAGATTTTCTTCTATGTTTTCTTTGAGAAATTTTATGGTTTTTGGTTTTACAACTAGGTCTATGATTCAATTTTGAGTTAATTTTTATGAAAGGTACAAAACCTGTGTCTAGATTTGTTTTTTGGCATGTCCAATTGTTCTAGCACCATTTTTTAAAAGACTGTCTTCTCCTTTGAATTGCCTTTACTCCTTTGTCAGCAATCAATTGACTCTACTTGTGTGGACTTATTTCTGATGTTTATATTCTGTTCCATTGATATATATATCACATATATATACACATACACACATATATACACACACACATATATATATATTCTTTAGCTAGTACCATGCTGTGTTGTTTACTGTAGCTTTAGAATAAGTTTTGAAGTCAGATAATGTCTGTTCTTACACTTTCTTCTTCATTTTAGCTAATATTGTGCTGGCTCTTTTGGGTCTTTTGCCTTTCCATATAAACTTTAGCATCAGTTTATTGATTTCTACAAAGCAGCTTACTGGGATATTGATTTTAATTGTGTTGAATCTATGGGGCAAGTTGGGAATAACTAACATCTTAATAATAATGAGTCTCTCGGATAATTTATATCTTTAATTGCTCTCACTAGATTCTGTAGTTTTCTCCATATAGATCCTTTACATATTTTGTTAGATTGATAGTTAAGTATTTCATTTTTTGGTGTTATTGTAAATAATGGTGTATTTTTAACTTTAGTTTCCAATTGCTCATTGATTGCATATCAGGAAAAAATTGACTTTTGTATATAACCTTATATCCTACAACCTTAGTATAATTTCAGATTTTAAAAATTGATTTCCAAATAAATTCTGTTGTATGAAAAACACACTGTTAAATTTCAGCTTTTTAAAATTTGAGACATGTTGGTGATTCAGCATAAAATCTAAGTTGGTAAATGTTTCAAGTGCACTGGAAAATAATTTTGAGTTATTATTTTTGTAAATATCAATTAAGTTAATTGGGTCATTGTGGTTTTTTTTTTAAAGTCTCTTTTATATTTACTAATTTTTGTCTTTGATTCCATCAGTTACTAAAAAAGAATTGTTGAAACCTTTAGTAACAGTTACTACGTTATCTGTCCCTTTTTTCAGTTCTGTTCATTTTGCTTTATATATTTTGAAGCACTGTTATTTGGTACATACACACTGAGGATTCTTATGAATTTCTGATGAATGGACTCTTTTTTCAGCATAAAATATCAATCTTTATCCCTGGTAATATAATTAGTCCTAGAGTCTATTTTGTCTGATATTAGTATAGCAACTACAGCTTTTCTTTGATTAAAATTTGCATTGCATATTCTTTCTTCCTTTTCTTTCTTTGTCACGTTTGCCGTCTCTCCCTTCCTTCCTGTTTTTTTTTAACCTTTTGCTATGTTTGTATTTAACATGCATTTCTTGTAGACAGTGTATAGCTGTGTGTTTGCTCATTCTAAAAATCTTTACGTTTAACTGGGATGGTTAGTCCATTCTGTTTATTTACTCATTTATTTTTTTTTCAAGTTTTATTTTAGATTTGGGGATATATGTACAGGTTTGTTACCTAGGTATACTGTGTGATGCTGGGGTTTGGGGTATGAATGATCCTGTCGCCCAGGGACTAGGCATAGTACCCAATAGTTATTTTTAAGTCCCTGTCTCACACCTTTCCTCACCCCTCTAATAGTCCTCAGTGTCTATTGTTGCCATTTTTATGTCCATGAGTATCCAGTGGTTAGCTCCCACTTGTAAGTGAGAACATGTGGTATTTGGTTTTCTATTCCTGCATTAATTTGCTTAGGATAATGGCCTTCAGCTGCATCTATGTCACTGCAAAAGACATAATCTCATTATTTTTTATGGCAGGTAGTATCCCATGATGTATAAGTACCACATTTTTTTTTATCTTGTCCACCACTGATGACCCCCTAGTTTGATTCCATGTCTTCGCTGTTGTGAATAGTATTGTAATGAACACACGAGTGAATGTGTCTTTTTGATAGAATGATTTGTTTTCTTTTGGATATATACAATCCCATTACTGGGACAAATGGTAGTTCAATTTTAAGTTCTCTGAGAAATCTCCATACTGCTTTCCACAGTGGCTGAACTATTTTACATTCCCACAAACAGTGTATAAGTGTTCCCTTTTCTGTGCAGCCTCACCAGTATCTTTTGTTTTTTGACTTTTTAGTAGTAGCCATTCTGATCTGTGTGAGATGGTATCTCATTGTGGTTCTGTTTTGCATTTCTCTGATGCTTAGTGATGTGGAACATTTTTTCATTTTTGTTGCCAACTTGTATGTTTCTTGTGAGAAGTGTCTATCCCTTTGCCCATTTTTAAATGGATTTGTTTTTTCCTTATTGAGTTGTTTAAGTTCCTTGTAGATTCTGAATATTAGGCCTTTGTTGGATGCATAGCTCGTGACTATTTTCTCTCCCATTCTGTAGCTTTGTGTTTATTCTGTTGATAGTTTCTTTTGTAGTGCAGAAGCTTTTTAGTTTAATTAGATCCCACTTGTCAATTTTTGTTGCAGTTGCAGTTGCTTTTGAGGACTTAGCTATGAATTCTTTCCCAAGGCTGATGTCCAGAATGGTGTTTAATAGGTTTTCTTCTAGGATTCTTATAGTTTGATGTCTTACATTTAAGTCTTAATCCATCATGAGTTAATTTTTGTATATGGTAAAAGGTAGGGGTCCAGTTTTATTCTTCTGCATATGGCTAGCCAGCTATATCAGTACCATTTATTGAATTAGGCAGTCCTTTCCCCCTTCTTATTTTTGTCAACTTTATCTAAGATCAGATGGCTGTAGGTATCGTAGTTCATTCTTATTTATGTAATCTTTGATATGGTTGCATTTATATCTACCACTTTACTTTCTAAAATCCATCTTATTTATTTCCTCTTCCTCTTTTTGTTTTTTTCTTGCCTTCACTTGGATTAATTGAGTAAATTTAGTATTCCATTGTATCTTCTCTCTTGGCTTATTAACTGCCTTGTTTTATTTTTTGGTTTGTTATAGAGATTATAATATTATCTTTAACTTCTCACAGTCTGCCTTTAAATAATTTTATATTACTTTTCATATAAGAACCATAGAAGAATATATTTCAATTTTTTTCTCTCTAGTTCCTTGTGCTATTCTCAACTGTAGGTTTTATTTCTATGTGGGTTATAAATCTGATGTTTCTTAACATTGTTATTATTTTTTATAGTTTGCAGATTCTAGCTGATATTTTTCTTTAGTAAGATCTTCCTTTCAACCATCTTTAGTGTGATTCTGCTGGCAGTGGGTTCTCTCAGCTTTTACTTTTTTCAGGAAAAGAATCATATTTCACCTTCAGTTTTGAAGGATATTTTCATTGGATATAAAATACAGATTTATAGTTTTTCTCTTTTAGAATTTTACAAACACACATTTATTGTTTTATGGCTGGCATTGCTTCTGAAATGATGTTGGGCTGCGATTCTTATCTTTGGTCTCCTAAAAGTATTATGTCTTATTTCTCTGGATGATATTAAGATTTTTTTCATCATTTATTCTTGGAAATCTCACTAAGATTATGATGTGCTTTGATAGTATTTTTGTGTGTGTTTATCCTGCTATTTTTTTGAGCTAATTTTTCTGCCCCAACTTTTCAATCCTATTCTTCTGGGGCTCCAGTTACAGATACGTTAGAAGTCACTGAAGCTCTGTCCATTTTTTTTTTCTGCTTTTTTGTTCCTTTGAAAACACTTGGCTAGTATCTATCGTTTTTCTTCAAGTATTCTTATCATTTCTTCTTCAATATCTAATCTGTTAAGCTCATCGAGTGCGTTTTTATTTTTGTTTTTTGTTGTTATTTGTTTTGTTTTGTTTTTGAGACAGAGTCTCACTCTGTCACCCAGGCTGGAGTGCAGTGGCACAATCTCAGCTCACTGCAACCTCTGCCTCCCGGGTAAGATGATTCTCTTGCCTCAGCCTCCCAAGTAGTTGAGCTCTTAGGCATCTGCCACCATGCTCAGCTGATTTTTGTATTTTTAGTAGAGGCAGGGTTTTACCATGTTGATCAGACAGGTCTCGAACTCCTGACCTCAAATGATCCACCCACCTTGTCCTCCCAAAGCTCTGGGATTACAGGCATGAGCCACTGCGCCCAGCCACATTTTTCATTTTAAATATTGTAATGTCAGTTTTAAAAAGTTATTCTCACCATACTGAGTTTTTCTTTTTTTTTTTATAATTCCTTAAACATATTTATAATAGATGCTTTAAAATTTTTGTCTGTTACTTCTATCACCTGTCATTTTGGGGCCTGTTTTTATTGAATGAAATTTCTGTCAGTTATTAGTGATAATTTTCAGCTTCTTTTTATATATTGCAACTTTTTATTGAATACTGGATACTATAAAATGGTGTGCTACCAAGTGTTTGGATTTTGTTGTCTTCCTTTAAAAATAGTTGAATTTTGTTCTGGCAGTTAACTGCTAATGAATGAGCTTAATGCTTTTGAGACTTAAGCTTTGTTTGGGTAGATCTAGAATAACCACTACCGTAGGGCTAGTTTACCTGTGGGATTCTAGTCCTGGCTTAGTCCTATTCCTAAGATAAATGTTCCAGATGTTCAGTGTGATGTCTTCAATCTGGCTCACCAGCACTGAAATGTCTCCCAATCCAGTGGGAGCTCCAGTTGTTCAGTGTACAAAAGCCTAGGTATTTTTAAATTCATAATTGTTCTTTGGCAGGCCTCGTGGAATCTCATCCTACTCATGTGTAGTTCGGTAGTCAGGCAAAAATTCAGGAGGAATCTTAAAGAAATTTATAGAACGCTTTTCTTGTAAATTCCAAATTGCCAATTCCAGCTGCCTGTGCCCCCGTGAATTTAAATCTCTGTTTTCTTGGTTTAGAGAAATTGCTGTTTTCCTTTTGTCTTTCTCCTCCATAGAATGGGGTCTGAAACTTGCTTTAGACAAAAAGCTGAGGCAACAATACTTTCTATTTTTATTTTAATCTGTAGCTTTTGCTTATAATGGCACATAATGTGGGTGAAACCATTCCTGATAGAAGTAGAAGAATTTAAAATTGAGAAAAACTTCCAGAATTTTCTGATCTCCCTTGTACGAATCATCAGGGATCTGAGTATTTTACTTTGCTTAAAGTGTTTCTTAATAGTTTTATTGTTTTAGTGGATGTTTTACAATGTTTTCTATGTGATGTTGTGGGTGGTGTAGATATTTGTTCTCGTAATTATGCCTCAAGAAAAGCTGGTGAGCTTGGATCAATGGATATCCCTTAATTAAATAAGAAAATCTGAATTTTAATGTGTGAACTATACAATGCTGTCATTCCAAATATCATTTTATATATTTAGAACAAAGGCAATCTTATAGATTTTTAATGCCCTAAAATTTAGGAGGTGGTATTTCTTATAGTGCTATACAAGCTGGTAAGTCAGGAAAATCTCCAAATAAAGCTTTACAGTGGCAAGAAGCCTTAAGGATAAGGAAAAAATTAGGATATATTGCTTTTTTTAAGGGATCTTCTGTGGCACACTCAAGATAACACAGCAATGAGCTAAACCATCCAGAAAAAAAGAATTATCAGTACGTTTCAAACCTAGGAGGAAAAGTGGTTTATTTCTTTGCAGAGAACAGACGTAAATAATCATCTTAAATTGGAAGGCTGGACAAAATATTCACAGGTTTATGTGTTCTACAGGAAAGACTAAATTCGTAAGCATTACTATCTGTTGCTCTCTCCCTCACTCTTCCTCTCTTTCTTCTCTCTCTCTCTCTATATATATATATATACACACACACACACACACACACACACATATGTGTGTGTGTGTGTTCCCCCTCTTATATTTCTTCAATAAAGAAAATCTTCAGTTTTTTATTGTTTTTCAACCTTTTTTCAGAAGGAATTATTTCCTTAGTCAAACCTGAACAAATATTGTGACACATCAGACCCCAAATTTCAAAGTTGTGTGAGAACCAAAAACCCATCATTGTAGTCAGGCACTGTGACAAATCTTAAAAACTGTCTCATAATATACTTTCTCTTTATACTACACTTAGTATATCATTACAGTTTTTGGATATAGATATGCTATATTTAAATTGAACAAAGAACATTTGAATAGAGCTTTATGGCTTGCAATGTATTTTTCACTTTATTATTTTAATCCTCATTATACTATCCTGAGAAAGATATTGTAGCATTCTTTTGTGGAAACTTAGTACTTTTCCCTATTCCTGTTCTTCTAATACCAGTAGCCACCTTACAGTTTTCCGTTGAAGAATCTCTGCCTCTTTTTTTTTTTTTTTTTTTTTTTTAATCGAGACAGGGTCTCACTCTGTTGCCCAGACTGGACAGCCTTGACTCACTGTAGCCTTAAACTCCAGGATTCAAATGATCTTTCCACCTCAGCCTCCTGAGTAGCTTACAGGTAGGTACCACCATACCACGTAATCTATCCATCCTTCCTTCCTTCCTTCCTTCCTTCCTTCCTTCCTTCCTTCCTTCCCTCCCTCCCTCCTTCCTCCCTCCCTTCCTCCCTCCCTCCCTCCCTCCCTCCCTCCCTCCCTCCCTCCCTTCCTTCCTTCCTTCCTTCCTTCCTTCCTTCCTTCCTTCCTTCCTTCCTTCCTTCCCTCCCTCCCTCCCTCCCTCCCTTTATCTCTCTCTCTCTTAACATTTGGCTCCTTGTCACTCGTGCAAATTTCTGCAGCTGCTTGAATTTCTCCCTAGAAAATGGGGTTTTTCTTTTCTGTCACATTGTCAGGATGCAAATTTTCCAAACTTTTGTGCTCTCCTTTCCTTTTAAATGTAAATTCCAATTTCAGATCATCTCTCTCAACTTCAAAGTTCCACAGATCCCTAGGGCAGGGGCAAAATGCCACCAGTCTCTTTATTAAAGCATAGCAAGAGTGACCTTTACTTCACCTCCCAATGAGTTCCTCACTTCCATCTGAGACCACCTCAGCCTGGACTTCATTGTCCATCTCACTATCAGCATTTTGGTCAAAACCATTCAATAAGTCTCTAGGAAGCTCCAAACTGTCCCACATCTTCCTGTCTTCTTCTGAGCCCTCCAAACTGTTCCGACCTCTGCCTGTTATCCAGTTCCAAAGTTGCTTTCACATTTTTGGATATCTTTATAACAGTGCCCACTCCCAGTACCAATTTACTATATTACTCCATTTCCATACTGCTATAAAGAACTGCCCGAGATTGGGTAATTTATAAAAGAAAGAGGTTTAATTAACTCACAGTTCAGCATGGCAGGGGAGGCCTCAGGAAACTTACAATCCTGGCAGAAGGTGAAGGGGAAGAAAGGCACCTACTTCATAAGGTGACAGGAAAGAGATTAAATGCAGGAGGAACTATCAAACTCTTATAAAACGATTGGATCTTGTGAGAACTCACTATCACAAAAACAGCATGTGGAAAACCATCCCCATGATCCAATTACCTCCACCTGGTCTCTCCCTTGACAAATGGGGATTATTGGGATTGTAATTCAAGATGAGATTTGGGTGGGGACATAAAGCCTAACCATAGTATAACCTAAAGAATTTTCCCCATTACAGATATTCTCACCTCAGTTTATAGGTGAAAAACTGAGGCCCTGTAAGGTTAAGGAACCAATCTATGTATATAAAGTGTGGGAGACTTGATTAAAACCTATTCTCATTTCAGCTAAGCATTCCACCTGCCGAGTAACATGCTACTTAAGAATAAATATATTTGTTTGGGTTATTTTTTGTTTGCTTTTTTTGTTTTGTGTTATTTATGGTTGACTTTGTTTTTGTTTCCAAAGAGAGTTTGCTGTTCTGACTGTGTAACTTTCCTGCTTGCACCCTAGCAGATGGATATCTGTGTAGCTGTTTGGTGACACTCTTTACCTGCCCTGTTCCCTCAAGGCCAGATTCTGTTTTATTTCCAGGTCTTCAGCACAGAATAGATTATCTGTAGAACCACACTTACCCCACCAGACCTGAGCATTTTAAATCTGAAAATTATCGAGAAGGATCCAAGCTGAGCGTCTCGCATTATACCATTGCAGAATCTTTCAAAAGACTCGGTAGTTGTCTAGTCAGGGTAGAAGAAAGGATTCTTCTTCTTTGTTTAAACATGTGTTGGCTAGCCTACATGTCCCTAGACAGTGTCCTGCCATCCTGGAAGACCAAATGGCAGAGAATTGGGCTTAGGAGTTAGGGGAAAATCTACTGCCATGCTTTGTGAACAATAAGAAAAGGAACAAGTAAAGTAATTTTTCAAAGGTTGAATACAGTAACACCTCCTGAATTCAGCTTTGCTGGAGACAGCCGCTCCATATGTGAATTCTGAAGAAACACTTTAAGTACCAAAACCTGTTTATAAAAACCTGTTTTTGACGATTGTAAGATTGAAATCCTAAGATCTATTGCATACTTCCCTGCTTTGCTCTCTGAATCAGAGCTCTCCTAATGTCATCTATTTGCTTAGAAACTTAGGGGCCTCATTGTTGATCGTTTTTTGATGACCATACAATGGAGTACACAATGCTTTCTTATAATTCCATCCTGCTTTTTTATAATATTAGTTTTCTATTATATATTTTTAAATGATATTTTTCTCTATCAACTGCTTTTTCTTGTGGCTGTTGTTCTTTGCTGCTGCTTTAAATATTGTCTTATTTTATATGCAATATGCATGAGGCCTGATTCCAGCCCTGTCTTCTAGAGTAGAGAGTGAAGAATATGAGGCAGCTTCTTTTCTCTAACCACATAGATATATCTTTCATTTACATCTGTTGTTTCTAGGTGGTCCTGGACACAAAACATCACTGGATTTCAGGGAGAGAGAGGAAGCAGAATTTCTCTAAATAAATACCTGCTTAATAATAATAACTGTCATTTTGCTGAGCACTTGTGAGGTTTCTGGCACTGTGCCTTATCTCTTTTAAACTTCCCAACAAGGCTTAGAGGAAGATTTGCCAGGCTTTGTGCTAAATGTTTAATTCGTATTATCTCATTTAATGCTCAAACATCCCTATGAGCCTCAGGGGAAGAAGGTAACTTGGACTGAAAACAAAGGCAGATTATAACCTCATCTCACTGGATCCTGAGAAAGATTTGGCATCACAGTGGAATTACAAATTCTATCATAAAAGGTTCCATTTAACAAGATTGCCTGGAGTCACAGAGCAAATGGCAGAACCAAGATTCAATTCTGATTATTCCAGGGAGCTTGCTTTTAAGCACTGCTCACTTGCCCTTAATTTCTTATGTACATTTTCTACCTTGTTTCTCTGCTTAGTACAGCAGACTTCCTCTAGGGCTTGGCCTACCTAACTCCTTTTAGCTTGTCTTTCCTAGGATGGGACTCCTCTCCCTGCTATAGTCTACTTGCCTGTAGACAAATCTCCTTGTGTCCCCCAATAATTATTTTGACTTCCAAATTGGACTCCATATATGCACTTGCTGAGAATGATCCAGTTGTACAGGATATTTAAATTTACATTTATATATGCCAGTCTGTCTTTTTTTCAAGCATATCAACAGTACATATATTTAAAAACAGGCTACATCATATAACTGGCCTATAGAAAATGCACCTATGGATTTATAGATCCTTTGCCATACCTTGAAGTCCCCTGGGGACTGAGTCCACAGGTTGAGATCACTGTCCAGGAGATGTGTAACTTAATGTCAGAGAGCCAGGCTCAGCCACAGTCAAACAGATTTGTATTTAAGCTGTGATTCTCTAGCTGTCTAGGTTCTGTGATATTGGCTATGAATCTCAACCACTACCCAGCATGAGTACCTTTTCCTAAGGATTATTTTAACGTTTCAATGAGATCATGCATTTAAACTGCTTAACACATAATATCAATACAGCAATCTATTCCTACATGGAGGCCATGGTTTGGAGGTTAAAGATAGTTAAAACAGAACTATACACTAGCTTTGACCATGGTACACTGGATCTCTGGCTTATTTGGTAACACAATCTCAAATTGTAAGTTCTATTACATAATACAATTGAAATAAGGACTTGCACTATCTAGCGAAGAGACTTGAAACCAAGCTATATAATCATGGCCCATACATCACAGAGTCATTCCATGTGGGTATCATTCTCCTTTCTTATCTCTGTCAGGGGCTATGGTGCAGAATCCACGCCTGGACTTAAAGTTCTTATTCACCTTCCACAGATGTGGGAAATCTCACTGTAGCCCCAGGAAGGTCCCTCTCTCCCTCATGGTACTCCTCCTGTGTTCTACTCTTTCCTGCAGACCTTCTCCTCCCTGCAGACCTTCTCTTACCCACAAGTTTCATTTCTCACTGGAAAGTCCTGGAGACTCTGCCACAGAAACTCTGGTGATCCACCAACCTAATTGACAACCATGCAAACGTAGGAAAGACGACTCAAGGAGACAGAGTATTCATCTTTAATCCTTTAGAGGATGGCCAGAGTAATAGCTACTGTAACTAAACATACCATATCCCACTTAATCTTTCCATTACTCCAATGGAGCAAGTTCTGCTGTTACCTCTCTTACATAGATGAGCCTGAGACTCAGAGACACCAGGTAACTGGCCCAGGGTTACCTAACTAGTAAGTAAAGGAGCAGAGATTTGAACCCAGATCTATTCAACTCTGTGCTCTAGGCAATTACACCTCTTTCCATAAATGTATTCTGAAAGTATTAAACCCAAATGGTAGACCTACTTGAATGGTTAGATTTGATAGACATTGTTCTGGAGATATGCTTTTTATGAAGGTTCTTTTTCTTGTAGGTGGCATTACAAATTTATTATAGGTCCAATCTTAGTTTTCACATGATGGAAAGCAACCATGGTTGGGGAGGTATTTCCCACAGGGTCCAGTCAATTTCATTCTCTTCAGATTACAAACCCTCTGACCTGCAAGTTAGTTCCAGCATTTAAAAGGATAGTTAACGAGTGTTGTAATATCTGTGAAAATCCATTAGCACTGCTGGAAAAGTGCCTCTGTGTCCTATAGTTGGTGGTCACTAGTGTCATGAGTGTATGTTTAGCATTCATTCCTACCTCATGGATTATGGTGGATCTGAAGTAGCCTGAAGACAGTAGTAGGTTTCATTCACTATAGCTTGTTCACCTGGCTAAGTGTCAAAATATTTAAATGCTCTCTCTTGCCACTTCTAGCCCAGTCCTGCCATTATTGAAGGTAGCAGACAATTAAACATGAATGTCTCTCGTTTTCTTTTGCTCTTATTTTCTTCAGAGGGCAAAGCATATAAATTCCCCATCCACTTAAAGTATTAGAGCACCGACTCTTTGATTAGAACTTCTATTCCATCTTAAGCTCTGAGAGTGGCCATTAGCTCCATCTAGATTTATCAGGTGAGCCGCCATTGTTAAGCACCTTGTCCACCTCCTCCCTGGTACCTCCTGTTAATATTCTGCTAATTTATCTCCAGAGTCCTAAGCTTCCTTCAATCTCTTTTATTTGTTTCCTTTTGCTGCTGTGACAAATTACCACCAAAATAGTAGTTTAAAACAACATGTTTATTTTCCTACAGTCCTGGAAGTCAGAAGTCTGAAATGAATTTTGCATGGCCAAAATCAAGATGTCAGTAAGGCTGGTTTGCTTCTGGAGACTCTAGGGGATAATCTGTTTCCTTCTCTTTTCTAGTTTCTAGAGGCTGTGTTCCTTCCTCAGCTCATCATCTTTCTTTCTTTCCACTTCTATCATCACATGGCCTTCTTCTCTGTCTGACTTTCCTATATCCCTCTTTTAAGGACCCTTGTGATTTCAGTTGACCTACCTGGATAATCTCTCCATCTCAAGGTTCCTCACTTAATCACATCTGCAAAGTCCCTTTTACCATGTAAGGGAACATTCACAGCTTCTGAGAATTAGGACTTGGAATCTTTAGGGACCATTTTTGGTCTGTCACAGGAGTCCCCAGTGCTGGGCCACAGACCAGTACCAGTCTGTGCCTGTGAGGAGCTAGGCTGCACAGCAAGAAGTAAGTGGCGGGCAAGTGAGCATTACTGCCCAAGTTCTGCCTCCTGTCAGATCAGTGATGGTATTAGATTCTCACAGGAGCACGAACCCTATTGTGAACTGTGCATGTGAGGGATCTGGGTTGCAAGTTCCATCTAATGTCTGATGATCTGAGGTGTAACAGATTCATCCTGAAACCATCCCCACTCCCCACTGCACTATGTCCCCAGCCCCCTCTCTGAAAAAACTGCCTTCCATGAAACTGGTCCCTGGTGCCAAAAAGGTTGGGGACCGCTGGTCTACCACACTTCTCTTTTATGGAGGATTACCCAAAGAAAAAGAAAGGTTCTGTGATGTCATAGAATTAACATGAAACCTGTGGCACAGAGATTTGGCTCCAGTCTTTTTTTCCCCTCTTTTATTTGTATGAATTTATGGGGGTACAAGTGACGTTTGGTTACATGCGTAGTTTCCACAAGGGTGAATTTAGGGCTTTGACTCCAGTCTAGAATCTGACATTATACTCACTGTCAGACCGGGAACCAAGTACTCCATGTCCTTGAGAGAAGGCTTAGTTCACAAATATCCCTCCCAGCTATAAAATTGTATAACACGAAACATTTATTTGTATTAAAATATAAGTGACTTGAAGCAATTTTTACCACATATTAGTCTTTTCTCCAAAGGATTGACTTTATTCTGAAAATAAATAATTCATCAGATTTGATGTGATAAGTCTTTTCTTTTTACAAAAAACATACCCTGAACTACTGGAACCACACCACGTAGGCAACCAGGTTCTTCCTCTGGTATTAAGACCAGTTCAACTTGCAGCCAGTCACATACATAAATATGTAGGCCAAGGTTTCTCAGCATGGTTTATATATATAATACAGATTACAACATTGTAAAAATCACAAATTGCTAGCACTGAAAAGGGATACTCCCCCTTTCTCTTTCCACCTCCTTTTTCATTTTGCAGATAAGAAAACAAAAACTTGGAGGAGAAAAATTGCTTGACCAAGTCCCAATAACTACATGAGGAAAAGTTAAGACTATTATTAGAGTCTTTTTTATTTTTGTTTAAGAGACAGGATATCACTCTGTTGCCCAGGCTGGAATGCATTGCTTATTTGCAGGCGCAGTCATAGCACACTACAGCCTGAAACTCTTGAGCTCAAGGGATCCTCACACCTCAGCCTCCCAAGTAACTGGGACTACAGGCACATGCCACCGTACCTGACTTAGAGTCTTTTGACTTCATATTTAGAGTTCATTGGCAATTGTGCTATTTATGATTTTGTTTTGGGAAAACATTGTTTTTGGACCAGATTGCTTTTCTTTAGATACAGTAGCCCTACTTTTCAAAGAGTTTTAGCCAAAAAGATTGTCTATAGAATGACCATAGATATTATTTTTGAATTGATTTATATTTTTGACATTAGAGAGGTCCTCACACAAAAAGATTTCCTTTAAATAGAATATATAAAGAAAAGTTTTTATTTATAAGATATTAAATACATTATTCAAGTAAGTCTTTTGTACTTTTGTATGAACTCCACAGGATATGAGATGCTCTGTATTACTTCACAAATTACAATCTATCATGTTATAATATCTTATTCCTAATTTAAAAATCTCTATACATCTCAATCTTATAGATCAGAAATGAGTAAAATTAATTACAAGCAGTAGATGATAACAGTAGAAAGGAATGAGACCTCTCTGAGTGTAATTTTAATGTAGATTTTACTTTTGAGCCATGTTAATGTTTTACATATTGCAATAAGAGAAATAAATTTAAAAGGGTGAGGGAAAACCCCCAACATTAAATGACCCAAAATATACCACAAATTTATAAAATAACTACAAAGAAGAAAAAAATAGTAGTCCAGGTAGGTTTTATATATGGTGCTCTAGCTTTATTCCCTTAGTGGAATATATTTTAAAAGTAAAATGAAACCCAAAGAAATATTAATTTGTTAAGTTTCTTGTTGGAAGTGGTACGGGTATAGTATTGCTGGATTTTGAATATTATAGGATTAATCAAAGAAGTAAATATTTGTTCACGGAAACTGGTGTTCTCACTGCAGAGAAGGCAGAAATAAAATACAAATGAAAAGAAGAGAGGAGGTATCCTCTTCTTGGGTGTATCAGTGTGAATATATGTATCCATGTTGGTATGTGTGTATGTGTGTGTTTATGAGTGTGCATGTGTGTATGTGGGCCAAGAGGCAATGAGTCCCCAGTGACAGGGAGATCCCTGGAGCCCAGACTTTGGTTTCTAAATGAAAGGAACTAAGGCTCCTTGCAGAAATTATGGATTCTGGGTCAGAGGAGGAGAAGTATAAGCTAAACCTAAACTATTTTATTATGCCAGAAAATAAAAAGTGTTCAAAACCTGATATGGAGATGTCCATTTTGGTCAAAATTGGAACGTTTGAACAGGGAAAGAATAGTGAAAGAGTGGATTATAAAACATTTAGTTAAGAAGAATATAAGCCCACAGTTACATTACATTTTATGATATATTAATAATATATCAATATTGTAGATCTCTTTTCAAAATATATAATATCCCTATTTTATATACAGACCTATGGATATACTTAAAGTGTTTTAATAACTTTATATTTTTCACTACTATTAAAGCTTATATTTCTTACAGTTGGATATTAAAGCCCTGTCCATAAATTCTAAACTGAGTATTATTTGGTACATGTTTAAATTTTTTGGATGTAATTTGCTTGGTAGTTTTTGTTTATACCCAGCTGTGGTCCATTTTTAAATCTTTGTGAGTATTCATAGAATTTTAGTGAATATTTGGCACAATAGTCATCCATCCCATAAATATAATTCGAACTTTTACATTTTAGGCACTGTCCTGCGCAGGATTATAGTGGTCCTGGTGCAGTTTGTATAATACACATCTCTAGGTGGCGCCATTTACATAGAGGTTTATGCCAGTGGCACCATCTATGATTTTCTTTTTTTTTTTTTTTTTTTTTTCTTTTTTTTTTTTTTTTTTTTTATTATTATGCTTAAGTTCTGGGATACATGTGCAGAACGTGCAGGTTTGTTACATAGGTATACATGTGCCATAGTAGTTTGCTGTGCCCATCAACCTGTCATCTACATTAGGTCTTTCTTCTAATGCTATCCCTCCCTTTACCCCCCCACCCCCCAACAGGTCCCAGTGTGTGATGTTCAGCTCCTTGTGCCCAAATGTTCTCATTGTTCAACTCCCACTTATGAGTGAGAACATGTGGTGGTTGGTTTTCTGTTCCTGTGTTAGTTTGCTGAGAATGATGGTTTCCAGCTTCATCCATGTCCCTGCAAAAAACAGGATGCATAGTATTCTGTGGTGTATATGTGCCACATTTTCTTTAATCAGTCTGTCATTGATGGGCATTTGGGTTGGTTCCAAGTCTTTGCTATTGTGAGTAGTGCTCCAATAAACATACGTGTGCATGTGTCTTTATAGTAGAATGATTTATAATCATTCGTGCATTACCCAGTAATGGGATTGCTGGGTCAAATGCTATTTCGAGTTCTGGACCTTAAGGAATTGCCACACTGTCTTCCACAATGGTTGAACTAATTTACACTCCCACTAACAGTGTAAAATCGTTCCTATTTCTCCACATCCTCTCCATCATCTGTTGTTTCCTGACTTTTTAACGATTGCCATTCTAACTGGCATGAGATGATATCTCATTGTGATTTTGATTTGCATTTCTCTAATGAACAGTGATGATGCGCTTTTTCTCACATGTGTTGGCCACATAAATGTCTTGTTTTGAAAAGTGTCTGTTCATATCCTTCATCCACCTTTTGATGGGGTTGTTTTTTTTTTTCTTGTAAATTTGTTGAAGTTCTTTGTAGATTCTGGATATTAGCCCTTTGTCAGATGGATAGATGGTAAAAATTTTCTCCCATTCTGTAGGCTGCGTGTTTACTCTAATGATAGTTTTTTTTTTTTTTTTTTTTTTTTTTTTTTTTTCTGTGCAGAAGCTCTTCAGTTTAATTAGATCTCATTTGTCAATTTTGGCTTTTGTTGCCATTGCTTTTGGTGTTTCAGTCATGAAGTCTTTGCCCATGCCTATGTCCTGAATGGTATTGCCTAGGTTTTCTTCTAGGATTTTTATGGTTTTAAGTATTATGTTTAAATCTTTAATCCACTTTGAGTTAATTTTTGTACAAGGTGTAAGGAAGGGGTCCAGTTTCAGTTTTCTGCATATGGCCATCCAGTTTTCCCAACACCCACTTATTAAATAGGGAATCCTTTCCCCATTGCTTGTTTTTGTCAAGTTTGTCAAAGATCAGATGGTTGTAGATGTGTGTTGTTATTTCCAAGGCCTCTGTTCTGTTCCATTGGTCTATATATCTGTATGGTACCAGTATCAAGCTGCTTTGGTTACTGTAGACTTGTAGTGTAGTTTGAAGTCAGGTCGTGTGATGCCTCCAGATTTGTTCTTTTTGCTTATGATTGTCTTGGCTGTATGGGCTCTTTGTTGGTTTCATAGGAACTTTAAAGTAGTTTTTTTTCTAATTCAGTGAAGAAAGTCAATGGTAGCTTGGTTGGAATAGCATTGAATCTATAAATTACTTTGTGCAGTATGGCCATTTTCACGATATTGATTCTTTCTATCCATGAGCATGGAATGCTTTTCCATTTGTTTGTGTCCTCTCTTATTTCCTTGAGCAGTGGTTTGTGGTTCTACTTGAAGAGGTCCTTCACATCCCTTTGTTAATTGTATTCCTAGGTATTTTACTTTCTTTGTGGCAATTGTGAATGGGAGTTCACTCATGATTTGGTTCTCTGTTATTGGTGTATAGGAATACTTGTGATTTTTACACATTGATTTTGTATCCTGAGACTGCTGAAGTTGCTTATTGGCTTAAGGAGTTTTTGGGTTGAGATGATGGGGTTTTCTAAATATACAATCATGTCATCTGCAAACAGAGAAATTTGACTTCTTCTTTTCATGATTGAATACCCTTTATTTCTTTCTCTTGCCTGATTACCTTGGCCAGAACTTCCAATACTATGTTGAGTAGGAGTGGTGAGAATGGGCATCCTTGTCTTGTGCTAGTTTTCAAAGGGAATGCTTCCAGCTTTTGCTCATTCAGTATGATATTGGCTGTGGGTCTGTCATAAATAGTTCTTATTCTTTTGAGATACATTTTATCAATACCTACTTTATTGAGTGTTTTTAGCATGAAGGGGTGTTGAATTTTATCGAAGATCTTTTCTGCGTGTATGGAGATAATCGTGTGGTGTTTGTCATTGGTTCTGTTTATGTGATGGATTACGTTTATTGATTTGCATATGTTGAATCAGCCTTGCATCCCAGGGATGAAGCCGACTTGATCCTGGTGGAAGAGCTTTTTAATGTGCTGCTGGATTCGGTTTGCCAATATTTTATTGAGGATTTTTGCATCTCTGTTCACCAGGGATATTGGCCTGAAATTTTCTTTTTTTGTTGTGTCTTTGCCAGGTTTTGGTGTCATGATGACGCTGGCCTCATAAAAAGAGTTAGGGAGGAGTCCCTCTTTTTTCTATTGCTTGGAATAGTTTTAGAAGGAATGGTACCAGCTCCTCTTTTTACCTCTGGGAGAATTTGGCTGTGAATCCATTTGGTCCTACGCCTTTTTTGGTTGGTAGGCTATTAACTACTGCCTGAATTTCAGAACTTGTTATTGGTGTATTCAGGGATTTGACTTCTTCCTGGTTTAGTTTTGGGAGGGTTTATGTGTCCAGGAACTTATCCATTTCTTCTAGATTTTCTGGTTTATTTTCTTAGAGGTGTTTATAGTATTCTCTGATGGTAGTTTGTATTTCTTTGGTATCAATGGTGATATCCATTTTTTTTTTAATCATTTTTTATTGTATCTATTTGATTCTTCTCTTTTCTTCTTTATTAGTCTGGCTGGTGGTCTATCTATTTTGTTAATCTTTTCAAAAAACCAACTTCTGGATTCATTGATTTTTTTAAGGGTTTTTTGTGTCTCTATCTCTATCAATTCTGCTCTGATCTTAGTTATTTCTTGTCTTCTGCTAGCTTTGAATTTGTTTTTGCTTCTCTAGTTCTTTTGATGATGTTAGGGTGTTGATTTTAGAAGGGTCCCATATATGCTTTTCAAAGCACCAAGTGCAGCACGTTTGTTTGCAATACCCTGGTTCCTGGATATAAGCTAGTGAACAAGACAGGTTCCAGACCTATGGAAACTTCTCATTATAGAAAAGAAAAAATACATGCAAATCAGCAAATATACAAGAATGATAAAAGCAACATGACTGGATGCCGTGGGAGTGCATGAGAGGGCCGCCTGCCTCAGAATGGGGAGATGGAGGCACATTTCCTGAGAAAATAAGTTTTATACCTCTGCTGAGGTCTGAATGAAAAAGGCAGTGTGGCCGGAGGAAAGGAGGGGAAGAGAGATGGAGGAAGAATATTTAGGCAGGGTTCATTGCAAGCTCTTCAAGATAAAGAGAGAGGATTGTGCTCAGGGAGTAGAAATAGTTGTGTTACAGGAGCAAAGAGGCACTATGAAAAGCTGGAGGCCACAAGAGGTTAAGTGACTTTCCCAGTGTCACCTATTCTGTCTTCTCTTCTGATTCATTAATGAATGTGTTAAATTGCAACAGATTCATTCATCACAAGTACAATTATATACCCCAGGAAATGTTCTGTCAAAAACTCTATTACAGTGTATTCTCTGATAAATCCTTACCCTAGACTGGAGCTTGGCAGTTCTCAGATGGCAGCAACTATTCCTGCTCATCTTTGCACACCCCACAGAGCCTATTTGTTGCCTTGCACAGAGATCATCTTCAGAGGTGTTTTGGTGGTTGAGATCCCCATCAATGTAAATAACTGAACCATAAACAGTGATTTCAGGAAGATGTTTGATCCTGATTTGAGGGTATCTTCATATTCTGAAATGAAAATTTAAAAATGAAAAAACATTTTTAAAAGGCCAAGAGCAAGAGCATAACAGCTTCTTTGATAGCATCCTGTTTGCAAGTCTCATTTGCTTCTGGTATTCTTCCTGTTAGCAGTCAATACTAGTCATCTGTAAGTCAAACAAAATTGAATTGATAAAATGATAAATTGACATGAGTTGATCTTAAGGGAGTCCTAAAAACATTAAGATGTGCTTTGCTTCCATTTATAACAATGTGTATGCAATACTGCATGCATATAATCAAATTTTCTTATAATTTTATTTTGAAAAATCAAATATATTTCACATTATTTGATGCCAAAATACCAGGGTAATTTGTTGCTAATGGATTATCATATTTGCTTTCTTCTTTTATTAGGTTCATGAAATTTTCAGGAATTAAAGTTAGTCCTGAGGAAAGTTCATGAATGGCTAATGCTGGACTGTGGTAAGTCCTCAGTCTTCAGCCATTTTTGTTTGGCAATAATATATACTTAGTTTATTTGTCTGGGTTGGCTAAAAGCAGAATTTGTAATTTTCATCAATATTATCATTTCTTGTTATAGTTATTCTGAGATATTTCACATTATTTCTATAAAAAGATCATTTATCACATAGTTTTCTAATTTGTTGTAGTCATAGTGTAGTTATTCACCTTATGTTTTTCTTTAGAATTGATCATATATTAGTAGTAACAAGTATATTATTAGTTGTAATCTTTTGTCCTGATATTTTACTAATGAAAAATTTTAAATATTTTGGTAAATTGAAAGCATTTTGAAGTGAGCATTTATGTACCCCAAATCTGGTTTCTACCATTAAGAGTCTACTTATTAATCTTTTTCAGCTATTTTTTTTTTTTTACTTCTCTTGCCAAATTCTACTATTTGAATTTTGCACTTTACTCATTCTATAGTTTGCGAATGTTTGGGCTGTTTTCAGTTTTTGTCTATGATGAAGCATTCTGTAATAAACACTGTTGCATAATTTTTGTTGTACATTTACATTCATTGCTAAAGTGTGTGTATCTAGGAGTGGAATTGCTTGCTTATAGGATTTCTGCAGATGTAGATCTAGTATATATTGCCAAGGGTTTTCCAAAGTGGTTATATTAGTTGCAAAGTGGTTGTATTATTTTAAAATCACAATAGTATATAAGAGTTATAGTTGCTCTGCATTCTCACTAAGACTTGTTATTGTCATTCTTGTTTGTTTTTTTAAAGCTATTTTGGTAGATGGATACCATGTTTTGTTGTTGCTCTAATTTGGATATTCCTGGTGACTAATGGCACTGAGGATCTGGAGAATCTTTCCAGTTGGGTTTTTTTTTGTTTTGTTTTGTTTTGGTCATTTGGATGTCTTTTTGTGTGTGTGTGTGAAATTCCTGCTGCATACTTTTACTCATTTAAAAATTAGTTTGTTTTTTATTATTGATTTGCATAATAACTTCATATATTCTGGGAGTCTTCTATCAGCTATATGTGTTGAAAACCTCTGCTACTCAGTGGTTTGACTTCTTACTGTCTTAATAACTTTTTATGAACAGAAATTTTACTTTTTAATGAGGTCCAAGTTATCAACCTTTTTGTTTATGCTTGATGCTATTTCTGTCTTGTTTAAGAAATCTTCAGCAGTTACAAGGTCATGAAGATATTCTCCTATTTAACATTTTACAAGCTTTATAATTTTACCTTTCACATTTAAGTCTTTAAGTCACATTAAGTCAATCCATCTGGAACTTATTTTTATGCATGAAGTCTAAGGGTCAAGGTTTTTAAAAAATTTTTCCTCCCATATGATTATCCAATTAATCACCATCATTCATTGAGAAAACTATTATTTCTCACTGCACTGTAGTAGCATCTTTGTTATAAAGTAGGTAATCTTACATGTTTGAGGCTACTTTAGAATTCTCTATTTTGTTCCAGCAGTCTATTTGTCTATTTTTGTGCCAGTACCATAGTGTTTATTTTTACTATATTTTTGCAATAGGCTTGGTATCTGATAGTGTAACTCCTCCAAGTTTGTTCTCCCTTAAGATTGTATTTCCTCGTGTCCACTCTTTGTGTTATAACTTGCATTCTTTTTGAGATGGGGTCTCACTCCATTGCCCAGGCTGGAGTGCAGTGGCATAATCATGGCTCACTGCAGCCTCAACCTCCTAGGCTCAAGTGATCCTCCCCCCTCAGCCTCCTGAATAGCTGGGACTGCAGGCATGCACCACCAGGCCTGGCTAATTGTTTTTTTTTTTAATTTTTAAGTTTTTTTGTAGAGACAAAGGTCTATGTTGCCAGGCTGTTCTTGAAATCCTGGGCTGAAGTGATCTTCCCATCTGGGCCTCCCAAAGTGTTGGCATTATAGGCATGCACCACCTCACTCAGCCATCATTTGCATTTTACAGTGAGCCCATCAGTTTCCACCATAAATAAAACAGCTGGAATTTTTATTGGAATTGCATCAATTTTATCTATCTATCTATCTATCTATCTATCTATCTATCTATCTGTCTATCTCTCTATCTATCTATCTATAAATTTGGAGTCAATTGACAACTTTACAACATTGAGCTTTCCAATTCTCAAATATACCATAATATAAACCTTCACTTGTATATATCTTTAATTTCTCTTGGTGATGTTTTGCTGTGTTCTTGGTTGCATTACTTTCATTGGATCTACTATAAGGTGTTTCATCAAATCTATTAGAAATGGTATTGTTTTGAAGCTTTGTTTTTTAACTTTGGTAGCTAGGATATCTAATGTCCTTGCTAAAGAGTAATTTGTACTTTATGTTATCTAAAAATAATGCGTGGCTCTATGTCTCTATTTTCTATCTTTATTTCTTTTTTTGATAGCCTCTCCAGGACAGTGTTGCATAGAACTGGTTTTAGTAGACCTTCTTGTTTCATGTGCAATAACAAGAAAAAAGCTCGAAGGGAAGAATTTCTACATTTCACTATAAAATATTTACTGTAAGTTTAAAAATTCTTTATCTTTACTTTATTAGATTATTCCTAGTTTGTTGAAAATCTGTTTCCTCATCATCAAATGGAAGACATTGTTAATTTTATCTAAAGAGTTGAATTTATATTTATAAAATTGTTCACAGTGTCTCTAGTCTTTTTTTAATTGAGGCACAATTTATGCATAGTGAATTATACAGATCTTAAGTTTATATAATTTGGTAAGTTTTGCCCACATATTCAACAACACTATAAAGACTTAGAATATTTTCATTACTAAGAACTTCCCTTATGCCCTGTTCCAGTAAATCTCTAACACACGTTTGACTTCTTTCACAGATTAGATTAGTTTTCCCTTTTCCTGAACTTTAACAAAAAAGGAATAATACATCTGTATTTATTGGGAGGGGGATTCTGACTCCTTTGTCTCAACATAATGTCTCTGAGATTTATACATTCTGTTGCATGTATCAGTAGTCTCTTCTCTTCTTATTGTTGAGTAATATGCCTTTGAGTGAATAGGACAACATTTGTTTATCAATTCTGCTATCAATTGACAGTTGGATTGTTTTCAATTGGGGCTTTTGTGGTTAAAGCTGCAATAAGCAATTAAATAAAAGCCATTTTGTGTACATACCTATTACTTTCTCTTGGGTAAATAGAAGTGGAACTATTGGGTCATAAGATAGATGTACATTTGAAGTTAGAAAAATTTGCCAAAGACTTTTCCAGAGTGGTTTATTTATTTTACATTCCAGTAGCAGTTTATGAGAGTTGCAGTTGCTCTATATTCTCACCAGTTTTGTGCTGTGCCAAGCTAATCTTGGTGGAGATTAGCTTAGGGTCTCTCAGAAGTCTCAAGGTGTCACTCAAGCTTGGAGTCTCATCAGATGCTTGAATGGGGAAGCATCTGTTTCCAAGCTTGTAGTTGTTAGCAGGATTCAGGTTCTCATGGATTGTTGGACAGAGGGCCTCAGCTACTTGCTGGCAACTGTCTGAAGGCTGCTTTGAGTAATTTGCCATGTAGCTTTCTCTGTAGGGCAGCTTTCTTCACCAAATCCAGCAATGGAGGGAATCAGTCATTAAGGTCTGGTAGCAGGGTAGAAGTTACCATCTTATGTAACATACTCAAGGAAGTAACTTCTTAACAACTTTGCCTTATGCTATTTGTTAGAAGCAAGTTACAGGTCCTGCCAACACTCCAGGGGAGGGGATTGTACAAGGGCATGAATAGCAGGAGGTAGGGATAATTGGGGCCATCTTAGAGTCTGTCCACCTCAACTAGTTTCAAGGATGATTAAAGCCCTTCTCCAGAGATGCACACTTTTTTTTTTGTCTTAGTCATAACACCCTGGAGAGTAATGACACAACTGGATATGACCAAATACATGTAATAGGGTGGGACAAATTGGGAGAACTCAGGGTTTGTAGTTAGATGTGTTCCTTCATGTGGAGAAAGTTTAATTACAGTCCAACAAGGGGTTCCAAACTGTGGCTTCTTAATTTCTCAACAGAAACAGGGCACAGGTATACCTCCTGGCAGATGAGGCAGATGTACACCATCTGGGGATGTGTTCGCAGGTAGCATGTCTGTTAAGGCATGGAGATTTTCTGGTAGTGTTCCAATTCCTGGGAGGCACTTGCAACAGCATGGGTAGTGCTATGATTTGAAAGCGCCCCCTCCAAATCTCAGATGTTGCCAGTGTGATGGTAGTAAGAGGTGGGATTGTTAAGAGGTGATTAGTCCATAAGGGCTCCTTCCCTCATGAATGGGATTAAGACTCTTATAAAAGAGGCTTCACAAAGCATTTGTCTCTTGCCCTTCCTCCATGTGAGGGCATAATGTTACTCCCCTCTAATGGATGCAGCCCTCACTAAACAACTAAACCTGCTGGTGCCTTGATCTCAGACTTTCCAGCCTTGGGAACTTTGAGAGAAAAATGTCTATTCTTTATAAATTACCCAGTCTGACATATTTTGTTGTATCAGCACAAGACAGATTAAGACAGGTAATGAGCCAATACTGGGCATAATAGCAATATAAAGAAATGGGTCTAAGACATAACCATGGTGTGTAAATTATCAGAACTAAGGCAGAAGTTTTAGGAGTAGACTTAGAAATAAGAAACATAGATCTCAGGACTAAGGTACCAGGTGAAGACCAGCTCAGGTGAATCCTAGAGAATGCAGAGGTCTTAAATTCATAAATTTCTCTTGCCCTCAGACAGGACTGACTTTAGAGAATGGAATTAAATCTGAAGCTACAGGGGGAGAGAGACCCTAGAACCCAAACATCTTGTAGAATTGATCGTCAGGGGACTCCTCTAAGGCCTTGGAGGCTGACAAAGTAACTTTACTTTCAGTTTCCTTTTTTCCCACTCTCTTTTGGACACACCATTTCCACTGCCTAAATAGTCTATTGCTAAAGGACATTTCTATTTTAAGCTTCTTTCTAATAGTGGAATAAAATGCCTGTGCCTTAGTTTGCAATTTTGAATATTCTGGGATAGGTAGAAGAATTGCATGGGAAAGTTGCATGCTGTGTATATGTCTTTCTGAAATCATATCTACAGACAGCTACTTATTTTTCAAGAAAAGGATTTCTGTCCATTCGTTTGTTGAATGATGGTTGAGAAGCTACTGGTGCTATGAACTGTATTAGTGCTGGAATAAAATTAGAATTTAAAAAATGTACATTATTCCTACCTTCACAATTGGAAAATACTACTTCACAGAACTGGAAAAAAACTACTCTAAAGTTCATATGGAACCAAAAAAGAGCCTGCATAGCCAAGACAATCCTAAGCAAAAAGAACAAAGCTGGAGGCATCACACTACCTGACTTCAAACTATACTACAAGGCTACAGTAACAAAAACAGCATAGTACTGGTGCCAAAACAGTTATATAGACCAATGGAACAGAACAGAGGCCTCAGAAATAACACCACACATCTACAACTGTCTGATCTTTGACAAACCTGACAAAAACAAGCAATGGGGAAAGGATTCCCTATTTAATAAATGGTGCTGGATAAACAGGCTAGCCATATGTAAAAAGCTGAATCTGGATTCCTTCCTTACACCTTGTACAAAAATTAACTCAAGATGGATTAAAGACTTAAATGTAAGGCCTAAAACCATGAAAACCCTAGAAGAAAACCTAGGCAGTACCATTCAGGACACAGGCATGGGCAAAGACTTCATGACAAAAACACCAAAAGCAATGGCAACAAAAACCAAAATTGACAAATGAGATCTAATTAAACTGAAGAGCTTCTGCACAGCAAAAGAAACTATCATCAGAGTGAACAGGCAACCTACAGAATGGGAGAAAATTTTTGCCATCTATCCATCTGACAAAGGGCTAATATCCAGAATCTACAAAGAACTTCAACAAATTTACAAGAATAAAAAACCCCGTCAAAAAGTGGGCAAAGAATATGAATGGACACTTCTCAAAAGAAGACATTTATGCAGCTAACAGACACATGAGAAAATGCCCATCATCACTGGTCATCAGAGAAATGCAAATCAAAACCACAGTGAGATACCATCTCATGCCAGTTAGAATGGCGATCATTAAAAAGTCAGGAAACAACATGCTGGAGAGGATATGGAGAAATAGGAACACTTTTACACTGTTGGCACAAGTGTAAATTAGTTCAACCATTGTGGAAGACGGTGTGGTGATTCCTCAAGGATCTAGAACTCGAAATACCATTTGACCCAGCCATCCCATTACTGGGTATATGCCCAAAGGATTATAAATGATGCTACCATAAAGACACATGCACATGTATGTTTATTGCGGCACTATTCACAATAGCAAATAGTTGGAACCAACCTAATGTCTATCAGTGTTATACTAGATTAAGGAAGTGTGGCACATATACACCATGGAATACAATGCAACCATAAAAAAAGATGAGTTCATGTCCTTTGCAGGGACATGGATGAAGCTGGAAACCATCATTTTCAGCAAAGTGTCACAAGGGCAGAAAACCAAACACCACATGTTCTCACTCATAGGTGGGAATCAAACAATGAGAACACATGGACACAGGGCAGGGAACATCACACATTGGGGCCTGTTTGGGGGTGGGGAGCTGGGGGAGGGATAGCATTAGGAGAAATACCTAATGTAAATGATGAGTTGATGGCTGCAGCAACATGACGCATGTATACCTATGTAACAAACCTGCACGTTGTGCACATGTACCCTAGAACCAAAGTATAATAAGAAAAAAACACAAAATAAATAAAAAGGCTTCTGGGTCACATGAACTTTTCCAACAACACATTGATCCAATTTGATTTTTTTCGCCAATCATTTATGGTGATTTTGGGTCTGAGATATTTTTTGGGCGATAGACTAGTAAGTATATAAACTGAATAAAGCAGTTAGTCTCAAAGGTCTGTAAATTTCAAGAGTGTCTTTTATTTTACAAACCTGATTAAAAGCTGAAAATGCAAATAAGTATGTGGGTGGAGAAACAGGAAGTATCTATATTAAATTGTGTTTTATTTTCCAGACTGAATTAAAATAATTTCCAAAAAGATGAATAACACCAGTTATGCACATGAGAGTGAGGCCATATTACTTTCAAATGTGTTACGTTTCTACATGGTAATGGAATCTTTTTCCATCCTCTCAGTTCAGAGAAAATAATTCCTCTTATTAGGTAATTTTTATATCTGAAAACTTGAAAGGCAGAAATTAATTTAATCAAATAACCAGAGTGTGAATTGCTTCATGTTTTGACTTCAAATACTGAGAGAGGAATGCACTTATTAGAGATGGATAGTGATTCAGACAGGAACCTCATGAAACCATTGAAGGCTAGCTCCTTAAAGGGTTTTTTAAAAGTTCAGAATTTTTTTTTCTCTGCTTTAAAGATCTCTAAATAAAACCATTTTATCCCTCTTATTTGGGAAATGTTCAATGTCAACTGAGTCTGGAGTTCTTTCCCATGTTGAGTTAAAGTCTCTCTTGCTACTCTGTAAGGCTATTTTTTCTTACTTAGAATGACTGGCAGCTGCCTACAATCTTTCATGAAATAATGTTTCATATAATTGAGGAGAGTCATGAAGTCAGATCTCGGCCTCATCATCCAAGTTAAAATCACCAAGCAAAGGAGCAGTATGTAATCATATGCTTAATGTGGAGAAGAAAAAGTCAAAGGTAGTGTAGTGGAGGAGAAAAACTTTTTTTTCCTCTACCCTCTTAGGTTCATTGGCTGGGGCCCTGTAAAATAGACTGAGAAAAGACAGATTAACAGGAGAAAAGGCAAACAAATTTTACCTGACATTAGCTTTTCTTAACACAGAGGCCTTCCAAGAAGAGAAGTAAAGCTTCAAAGAAGTAGATAGGCCTGAGAATTTATGTACTATTTTTAACAAAGAATAAAATTATGGATGTGTGATAAGGCAAAGGAAAAGTTTTTTAGCTTCTGGGAGTGGTAACCTGTAGGAAGGTAGATATATAGGAGAATCTAATGGAAGACCTGGGTTATTTTAGTAAGGCTCGGTTGTGCAGGTTCATCTTGGTGCCAATTTTCTGTCTTCTTCATGGCCAAAAACTTCCTTGCAGGAGGGAATCTATGGCAGTCCTCATTGCGCAGGAGTTTCTGGTTTTAGTCAGATAAAGGAAGTCCTGGCAACTTCTGTGAAATCTCAGTTTCCTTCAGTTCAAAGTAATCCTTATGTCAAAATGACATATTTTGGGGTAGCATATTTTGGGGTGACATTTGGATCACCTTCAGTATCATAGACAGTCTGTTAGTGATAACCCACTGGGTAAACAACTCTGGCCAACTGTCCCTTTTCTTGTAAGTCTCTTTTCCAAACTTACAATGTATGTTTTTATTCTTCTGTTTTTTCTGTTAATCACTTAGATTAGAAGTGGATATGTAGAAGGACATTTCTGTGTGTGAAAAGTTAAATTGATGCAGACTCTTCTTCTTAGTCCTGGACTGCATTGGTGGAATTTACTTATTCATCAAAAAAATTTTTTTAGAGACAGGTCTCACTCTTTTCCCCAGGCTATAGTCCAGTGTTGCAGTCATAGCTCACTGTAACCCTGAACTCTTGGGCTCAAGTGATCCTCTTGCTTCAGCCTCCTGATTAGCTAGGATGACAGGCGTGCACCACTATGCCCAGCTAAGTTTTTAAATTTATTTTTATTTTTTCTGGAGACAAGGTCTAGCTTTGTTGCTCAGGTTGGCTTTGAACCTCTGGGCTCAAGTGATCCTCCCACCTTAGCTTCCCAAAGTGCTGGAGTTACAGGCGTAAGCTTTTCCAGTTCTTAGTTTGTTCTAGGTCCTGTTAAAGGTTCTAGGGATGCAGCTGGTAAAATAAGATAAACAATGAAAACATGGCTCCTCTTATGGACTTTGAATAAAATGGAGTGATTGTACAGTTTATTCTAGAACTGGAAACTGGATTATTCCTTGATAATCTATTTGTCTTCAGTTGGCACCTCAGTGTTGGTGGTTTTCTAATCAATCATCTAACCAGCATTCACTGAGTGTCCACTCCTGCCACGCATTAGGCACTTGTGGAGCTGGTAATCTAGCTAGGGAGAGGAAATCAAAATGGATCATTGCATGACAATTTTAGGCAATCAGAATGTTTCACACAGCAATACAGGATTAACAGCTTCACCTAGACTATTAGCTCAATTCTATGACTTCTCAGGAGGTGTTTGCTAAATTATGTCATGGAATATTTCCTTTTCCTTTCACAATATTAGTTGGTGGGATATATATAATGTAAAAATAATTTGATGTCTGCTTGCATACCTATCAGTTAATAGAATTGCTGTGGTGACATGGTGAAGTTCTAATTCTCTTTCTTCATTCTGGGAATCTCTTTGCTTTGAATTTAGTAAGATGTCAGGCTTTTGTTGAGTTCACTAAGCCTGGTGATTATTCCATATGATTGATTTTATTAAAAATAAGCTTACAAGCAGCAAAATGTTGACAGTAATTTAGATGTTCCCAAAAATGTCAAACTTTTCTAATTTATGCAAATAATTTTTCCTTATTAACTTTTTAAGCATCGTATTAAATACCAACCATTTGTCACCTGTAAAATGCTTTTACTGCTCCTCAGACCATAGCTAGCATTGTGCAAGTTTTAAAGACAACAAATTAAGATTCTATGCTGTGGGTTAACTACTGGAAACCTTGTATAATGGCATTTGATTATATAAGGCTGATGATTTAGTCTCATGAAAATCCTACCTAATTGCTTGGGTAACTTTCATCATCTTTCATAAAAGAAGATGACATGAATGCCAATGATGATAGGGAAATGTCAGATTCTCTTTCTAGCAGCTGTTTGTACCCAGACTTCCAAAGATTTGACACTTCGTTTGAATCCTAGTAAGCTCTCTGCACTTGAGAAATTATCATTCTGGGTGATTTGGGAAATGTTGGCCCACTGAGGGAAATAAAGGTAAGATTGAGAGGGAAGAAGGAAGTTGCAGTAGAAATCTTTTAGGGTATCATCCAGCTAAAGAATCTGCCCTTTCTTTTGGTGTTTGATCCCAGATTTGTGAGGAATAAGCCACCCAAGTTTGTATTAATATAAGCCCCTATACTCTTGGTGATAACTCCTTGGTTTCTTGTTACATACATATATGTTGGTAGGAATTTCTTTCTTGGGCTTTTGGAATCAGAATGCAAAGACAACTGGCATACATTTAGATGAGAATGGGACAGTAACAACATAATGTAGGAGCTAAGAATAAAAACCTCTGCCCTGTGAATAAAGGAGGGAGAATGCAGATCTACAGAGAACGAAAGAAAGGAAGCAGAATTTAGCAAGCAGAAGAGATAAGAGATGAGTTTGCTGGGTTCTTATTCTGTCCAGGTGAAGTGGTAGTGGAATACTTATCCTGGAGCCAAGTGGAAAGTGAGACCTCCCCAGGTCACAAATTGAGAGAGTGGGAGAGAGGTGGATCTCCATGGGAAGACCAGAGGGTCATTGCCGGAGGAGGGGAGAATGAATGTCAGGAAAACAAAACAATGGAGGTTCTCTGCAGTCAGAGAGGCAAAGGGAGAATTTTTAAATAAATGAAAGTTTTTCTGATTATCTGACTAAAGTTACAAGTCATTGTAGAATTGGAATTAAAATTGTTTGAAAAAAATGTTTAAATGTAAATGATAAGTACACTACTATTTTCTTGATCCTTATTAACATTGATTTTGTGATCATTTGATCAGGATTAGGATGATATTTTCCCTATATAGTATATGTAGAAAGGATTCTTTCTAATGAACTGTGAACTTGTGACATAAGAGGGTTGCTGTTTACCCACTTAAGCAAATGCTTCAGGAGACAGTTTAGCAATATCCATTACTTCATGCATATATTACTAATGATTACAAATGTGTTTTTGTGGCACACTTTGAAGGGTAAAACAATATTTAGTAATTTAAACCTTCAGGTGGCATTTCGTGCAGGTATTTTGGTTTGGTGAATTCCTACTTGGCCTTCATCCATTTTTGATTCTCTAGCAAGTTGTGGGAGACTTTGGTTTTGAACAACTGTCAAATAATTTATGCTCTTTAAAGAATTATTGGATATTAGGGATCAGGATATGTCCTCATCTTTTGCTTCCCTGGACAATTACCCATTTCTATTCATCATAATATTACCATCTGCTTCCATGAGTATAAAAAGCCATGCAGGGAGAGAGTCAGACAGGTCCTGTTTGATAATGGTCATTTGTGGCCTTCTCTGCTTGTAAGAAGGCTAGGAGGGCTCTGTGACCTTCACAATGGTAGACATTTAGCCACAGAAACAATGTGAGTAGAAAACATAAGCAGAGAGCCAAGAGGGAAATTTAATTTCTGGCTTAATTTTTACAGGAGAGATCAGGACATGACTAAGCATATCGCCTGAGCTTGCTTACGAGTATCCAGATAGACACAGACCTAGGATCCAGTTGAGAGTTTTCTAACCTGGTCACTTTTATACCTGCATTGGGTGTGGCCACTCTGAGAACCACAGTAGCTTTTTTCACCTAGTCTTACAGAGGGCAGCCTGGATCATGTTCAGTGTTCATTCTCCTGCCTAACCCACTCTGACCACTCTGGTAACCCTCTGAGTGCCTCACCCTTCCATTTCCTAGTCAACATAGTGGATACCACAGATTAGTCCCTGACAGGGGTCCTGTCTGAGGGGCCACCTGGTAGTAGTCAGCACCAGTGCCTGGGCCTCTGTTTCTTCAGCAATGGTAGAATGTACTTGGGCGACAACAATCTGCCTTTGAAATGACTGGAAAGCAGTGAATTGCTCGAGCCATTGATTGTCTGCATGCAGATATGGACCCAGGCATCCAGAAGAGACAGCCCAGGAGGCCTGGAGGAAATAAGATTGGACCTATTTAGGAAGGAGTAGGAGCATTGAGAGGGAGGTCATTGAGGAGAGGTAGGAAAGCTTTCAGTGGGAAGAAATGCATGACCCAATACAGACCTGGAAATATTAACAATATAAGTAGTCCTTGAGCCCTCATGTCATGCAGGGCACTGTGCCACACATTTGGCATGCACTATCTCATTTAGTCCCTTGTTCTTCAGTCCAAGGCTCTACCTCTGAGCTATACCCTTTCCTTCATTTAATCCCTATAGGGAAGTGCCCTTATCATTCTCATTTCAGTGCAGAGGAAAGCTCAGGGAGGTGAATTGGTTTTCCACATATCACAAAGTTCATAAGGGGCAGAGGCTGGAGTACATCAAACAGATATAGCTACAAAGAGGAGGAAAGGCTGGCCTTGCTGTCACCAAGAGTTTGTGTCATATAGAACTGCCCTGCAGTAATAGCTAGCACAACTGTACAGCTACAGAAGTGTAAAGCTGTACAAAGAAGGATTACCTGTATAGCATTTCCCCAGCTTAGTGAAAAGGCAAGTCTTGAACTCTCATGATTTCCAGGAGCTGCAGTGCTGTATTGTTGAATCATTTGAAATTCATTTTCACCCTGTTCCCTGAAACACCTCAGTAATATCAACACATCAGTGCGTGCACACACACACACACACACACACACACTCTCTCTCTCTCTCTCTCTCTCTCTCTCTCTCTCTCTCTCTCTCTCTCTCTCTCTCATTCATGAGAAAAAGAAGGATTTATTGCGAGGAACTGGCTCATTCCAATTATGGAGGCCGAGACATCCCGCAACCTACAGTCTGCGAGTTGGAGACCCGGGAAAGCCAGTGGTGTAATTCAGTATGAGTCTGAAGGCCTGAGAATCGGAGGTGTATATCCCAGCCCAAGGTTAGGAGAAGATGATTTGAGTGGTCCCAGCTCACCAGTGAGGCAGAAAAAATAAGAGGGCACAGATGCCTCCTTCCTCTGGCTTTGCTTCAGGCCCTCAGTGACTGAGTGATGCCCACCCATACTGGGGAAGGCAGGCTGTCCTATGAAGTACGCTGATTTGCATGTGAATCTCAGTCAGAAACACCCTCATAGATGCATCTAGAAATGTTTATTCTTGGCATCCTGTGGCCCCGTCAGGTTGACACATAAAGTTAACCATCAGACATACCTATTGGATGCCCGTGATCTGTTAAGCAAAACCAAACCCACATTGTCCAAGGCACAGCTGATGGTGTCCTCACTTTTCCTCACTCAGGAACTACTGAAGGAGGTGGCACCTTCAGAGACAAGATGGAGGCAGGATAGGGGAGGGGATGAGGATATAGACCATGGAGACTGACAGACCTGGGCCTTGATTCCAGTGCCTCATTTTCTTCATATAGAAGAAGGAGGAGGAAAATGCCAATTTCATGGGGGTGGATATAACAAGGAACGAACAAAACCCCCAAAGGTGTTGATGCCTAAACAGGCAGTACATTAAGTGCCCAGTAAATATTACTAAAGCAGTATTGCCAGGAGAATCAATTCATTCCTTTCTAAGTTTGGTTAGAAGTGTTTCCAGGTTTAGTCAAAGCAACCAGTGGGTTGGCCCAGGAGCAAGTTCTGGAGCTCAGTGTTCTGATGTGCAGACCACTGACTGTTCTCACTACCTCACGCTCCATTATTGAAGAGTCCCAGAGAGGGAGAGCATGTTCAAATAACCGATGCACAAAAGTCTGATAAATTAGGAAAATTAGGGAAGTATAGTGAATAAATTAGGGAAGTATAGTGAATGGTCCCATTTATAACTATTTTCCATTGACTTCCTTTAGATAAGAAGCTTTTTTGTGCTTTAATTCTTTTTCAAATTAAAGAACATGAATTTATGCACACCAGTTTTCTAATCTGTCCTCAGCATATCTAGCCAGTGTTATTTTTAACCACCATTATTTGGCACATCATCTAATAAAGGTGGGCTGCTCATCTCCCAGGCCCCCTCTATTTTCTGTGAAGTTCTCTCCTCTATACCCTGAACATTCTAATTCCTCCTATTGGAAGCATCCATTCTTCCTCCTCTCTGATCACATCCTCCCTTTTCTTCAAGACTCTGTTTAAGATCCACGTGTTCTAAGAAGCCCTCATTGTGGGCCTGAGTCCTCTCCACCTGCTCTGATCTTTGAAAATTGCATATGATTTTCTTGAAATCTCTAGAGCTCCAAAAAAGCCTTCATCACTAAGCAAAGTGACTGTAGCTCAAAGGTTCTGACTATCTGTGTGGCTATGCTGAACAAGAAAGACTGAGGCAGGTTTACTCTGTCTTGGTGTATCGCATAGGTTTTGAGGACAATTGAAATGCTGGAGATCATCAGCATCATGCCATTAGGAGATAGAAAGTCACCGAGAGCGTAAAGAAACACAGCATGCACATATGTGCGAAGTTATTTATTTACTCAGTAAAGGGCATATAAAAAAAAATCTATGCCAGGGAAGGTCAACAAGGGTAGTATACTCTACTCTACTCATTTATCCAGGAAGCTCTTGATTTTTTTAAAGAATAAAGCCCTAAACATTATGGAAATGAACCTGTTTTCATTAAATTACTCTTACATTCATTTTTCATGTGAAAAATGAGCTTCAGGCTTCAATATGATGAATCGTTTCCTCCTGTGTGACAGTGGTGGAGGAAGTTAATTTAGTGCTGCTGCAAGGAGTCCTGGTTGTCTCCTATTTTATTCTGAGGCTGTTGATTAATAGGATTATTACAGCTGCCAATTTGTTTATCCCATCACTGGGGTCAGTGCTGAGGATCTTATTTCAGGTTTCTCTGGTTTTGAAACCTGGTTTGTCATGTTTGTAATGTAATAAACTTCTGCTGTATCATCACTCCATGGAGTGTTCAACTAAGCTGAATGAACTCTCGAGCCATCCATGTTATGGGAATTTGAGTCATTTGTTCACAAAGTATTGATTGAGCACCAGTGGCGAGCAATATCTTGTACTATGCTGAGAAAATCAAGGCCAATGCACTTGATGCAAAGGGGGAGGCCAATTTATACTTTGGGAACCTGAATATTGGCAAAGTGTAAGCAGTGGGACATGGGGAGGTGAAATGGTAAGTGACTAATACCTATCTAGGCTTTAGTATCATCAATAATAAAGTAAATAATTAGACCAAATAATTTTTTTTTATTTATTCAGATTGTGGAACACTACCATTTTGTGGAATGTCAAGAAATAATGACACTTAGTTCCACTATGTAAACTAGGAGATATTTTATAAGTATGTATCTGCTGTATGATCCTGAGCATGGCATACTTAAAAATATGAGCTACTCTGGCTACTGCACTCCAGCCTGGGCGACAGAGCGAGACTCCGCCTCAAAAAAAAAAAAAAAAAGAGCTACTGTGTCTAGGCAGCAGTGCTTCCCTTAGACCTGGGCAAATGGGGCCTCTGCTCCAGGCCTTATAAATTGGGGTGTCTTGTGCTTTGACTGTGTCTTTCTTGAAATTTTCTAAATTCCCCTATGATGTCTGGAATGGTCCAGCGTTGGTAGTGCCATCCAGTCAGGGTGCCCTGAGCCTGGGTTGGAACATGCATGGGCCTCCGTCTCATTTTTTCCTTTTGGAAGTATTTGGAGCTGTCTACTACACATGACAGATTAACCAGATATCCTGAGGACCTGTGTAATTTGCACCTATGGGAGCATCCCAGGGTTCCATGGCTGGATTCAAATGGCAGGACTCTGGCTTCAAAGGGTAGTTTGGTAAGTTGATCACTCCTGCAAGCCTATGTAGTATTTCCTTTGTGAGCTCACACAAGATTAGGCTACCAGCATGGTGCCCATGTGATTGATGTGATCATCCCAGGTAACTCTCACATAGGTATACAGGAAGAGCTCAGGGCCCTGGGGTACCCCTGGTACACTAACATCCCTTGGACCTGAGCCATGTATAGGGACCCATGTGTTGGCTCTTACTTACCCATGTTGTGACTGCAGATTCATCTCCATTCTGCAGTACAGAAGGCAGCAAGATTGGAGACAAGTGTCCTTTACCCATAACTCCCCAGCAGCTGACAATAAGGACAGTTGGCCCACCCTCTCCATAGGCTCCATACTACATGTTGGGCCACCCCTGGTAGTGGCTGCACCTATTTCCTCATAAGCATTTTTAGACAGTGGCTCTGCAGTGCCAATGGGTCCTCCCAGTTGATGTCCTCTCTTGCCTCTGATCGATGTGGTGACATCATGCTCTCCCAACTTGGTCTTAAGGTATGTTGGATAAGGGAGAGACATTTCTTGCCCCCATGGAAACACTCCTTTTACCCCCACCTGGGTGGCCGTGTGTGGAAGGCAACAGTGTGGTCAACGCTGAAAAGGATCACACTCTAAGAATGCCAGGATTATGTTCTTAAGAGTTCAAAGAAGACAAGGGATTGGAGGATGTGTTGTTTTGTTTTATATCATACAATTTTGAAGACTAAATTTAACACAATCAAACAAATTATCATTTACATTTTTGTGCATCGTCTGAGTGAGACTTGCATGTGTAGGCATTGTCAATAAAGCACAATAACAACTTTTGTGAGATCATTAGAAGCCAATATTTACAGGCAGCACAATGAATGAGTGTTAGGAGTAATAATGTAATCAGCATTAAATAAATGGAGTTAGGGAACTCAAGAGGCAAGCAGGCCTATATTTTTAAGAAATCTGAACAGGTTTGAAGAGCCATGGCATTGTGAGTAATAAGAGCATTGCTACCTTTTTCTCCCAGGAGGCAGTATGAAAGAGCCAGGAATTATGCCTATGACAATAAAGAATGTGAATTGATGATTCCTATTCCTGGACAGGAAGAGATGGTGCTTGGACACTAAGAAGAATTGTCATATGCACTGATTGGAAAAGAAACCCATATGTTTCTCTTTTCTACTCATTATTCTGTCCTTTCACTGAAAAATCACTATACCTTATACAAGCCCATGAATTCATATTACATTTTAAAGATCAAACTGCTAGTGTAAGACAAGGCCCTGCAAAATTAATTGCCAAGTGCCCCTCACTCCCTAGGGATGGCCTTGTTGGGTAGGATACTTAGTGGTACTCAGGAAATAAGATGCTTTCTGTGCTGCCCATTGGATAATTTGTTTTGAGCTTGGACTCAAAGCTGGAATTAATTCTCCCCAATAAAAAAGGAAAGGAAAGTGAAGCACCCTATTTCTCAGCAGAAAGAGACAACAAAAGAGGAAGAGGATGAGGGATAGAGAGAGGAGGAAACACATGGAACAGAAGGCTGCTCAGCTGCAGACATAGAAGAGAAATCACCTCTGGGATGAGAAGTTCTTATTTATCTAAGAACATTGGAGGAAAGCAAATTCTTGTAAGTAGAGGAAGAACACGCTATATTTTAAAATATCTGCATTACGTAGTTAGGAACACAGAGATTTAGCATTTTCTGTAACTTGTAACCAGGAGGTTTTGGAGAATGACATGTGCATCTATTCTAGAGCAGACTTATATGTGACAGATGACAATGTGAGAGACAGTATATAAGGATGGTAGAAAATGAATAATGTGACACAAAGATAAATCCATATTATCAGTGCACCAGGCACCACTCTTACTGAGGCAGTGGTTTTTTTTTCTGTCCATATATCTTATATCTCTAATTCACTGCAATTTTTCAAGTAATTATTGACAGATTCTTTACTCACATTTGCTGCTGTATTGTATCCACTTTTTTTTCTGTGCTTGGAGGTTTGCATGTATTCAAAGCAAGCAGGTGCATCCTTAGTATAACATCACTTACTTTGAGTTCTAATACTATAAGAGGTACATTTTCTTAATTTTTTTTTTGTCAGATCAAGTTGAAAGGTCCCTCTTGTCTTCAGCCTTTTTCATAAGCATCAGCTCATTTTTGACTTTGATCTTCTAGATTCCTGTCAGTCTGTTTTATTTCTCTTAGACTGTATGCTCCTACTTCCTTTTTAAAATTCGTGCCTGTGAAACTTTTTCCCCTCGGGGACTCCCTTTGCAGCCACCCTGGTTTCTTGATGCTCTTACTAATTGGAATTGTGGGCTATACCAGGTCTTGTCAGTTACACAGCTGCTTTTTCAACTTGACTGACACTTACTGCCTTCTTTCTTTCCCAAATTTTTGCGACAAGAATGTTCTTTTTTACAGAAAAAGCTAAATCTCAATAATCAAGGTGTCATAAATACCTCATGCTTGTTGTGGTTCATAACATATATATTTGGCTATAGTTTTCATTGAATTCCTTCATTTTCTGCTAGTTTTATCAGCCAAGTTGTTTGCCATCATAAAAGCAGGATTGAGGCTAGGATGATAAATGGATTGAAATTATCAAAGAGATAACTTCAAAAAGGTTTTGGACATTCAAATAAAAGGAAAAGAAAACCTTTAGGTGACTCTTCATAAAACAGGTTATTTCCCCAAATCACAAATAATTCTTGAACATTTGTTACTTTTCTTCAGAGACCTAGAAAGGAAAAATCACAGAACAAATGCCATGGATGTTTGTAAAACTGGAGTTCACGGTGGGCAGTGAGGTAAGGGACACCGTATGGACCTTAGAGAATCTTTATAAGTAGAAACTGCAACCTCAAAAACCATGATCTGCCCCCTGGAATTTCCTGCGGGTGGTGAAGTAAGGGACATTGTGTGTGCCTTGGGGCATCAAAAGTATTACAAGTAGAAGCTCTCACCTCTATTAACTTCCCTCCCCACCACGTTACCTGTCTGATGTCATCTCCCGTTACTTTCCCTTGTCTCTGCTCCAGTCCAGGCAGCCCAGGCGGCATTCTCCCTGGTCTTTGGAAGACAGTTTGCCCTCAGGATGGCGCAATTGCTGTCTCCTCTGTTCTCAATGTCTTTGTCCAAGAAATTTGCACTGCTTGCCTTCTCATTTCTTTCTGGTCTTCTATCAAATTGCTCCAGCTCAATGTGACCTTTTTTTCCTGTCCACATTATATAAAATTGGTATATACATCTAACACACACACTTCGTGTTATTCTTCTTGGCTTTATTTTTCTTCTCACTATTATCACATCTATCAGTAGAAATACTTTATTTATTTATCTTGTTAATTTTTCCTTCTCATTCACCAGAATGAAGATATTTTCTGTTTTGATCACTGCTGTGTCCTCAGCCAATACAGTAGTATCTGAGACACAGTAAGCCCTCAATACATGTTTGTTGGATGAATAAATAAAACCTCAACTAAAAGGGGCAATTGGTTACCTAAAATTTTGCTTTAATTTGTATATATTGGAGAAATAGTGTTGCAATAGAATACGTTAAACTTAGGGGTTTGTTCCCCCCAAATTTAACTCTTTATACCCTCATGGTAGATGTTAGACTAAAAGTTAAACAAATAAAAACTCCAGTGTTTACCCACCATCTTTATAAGTCTTGATGAAACTATCTAGCACTTTTCTTTGGAGGGCGGGACTACTTTCTCACTGCAGTCTTGGAGTCTCAGCTGAAATTAAGACAGGAAGTTTCATTTTATATCCTGTTGCATTAGTATTAACATATTCTTAAATTCATGCTAATCAGCATCATTGGTTTAAAATGGAATAAAATGAAGTTGTGGGGAATGTTACTCCCACGCATATTCTAAAGCAAATAGGAAAGGTCTCCATTTTTATCACCTTGCTTTCTACTCTGCAACTTCCTAAAAAAATCTATTCTCCCATAGTTCTAGAGGCTGGAAGTCCAAGATCAAGGTGTCAGCAGGGTCATATACCCTTTGAGACCTGTAGGGTGCATCAGTTTGCTAGGGCTGCCGTAACAAAGTACGACGGATGTGGTGGCTTACACAGAGATTTATTTTCGTATGGTTCTGGAGGTTAGACGTGTGAGATCAGCGATTTGTTTCTTCTGAGGCCTCTCTCCTTGTCTTGTAGGTGGCTGTCTTCTCCCTGTGTCTTTACAGCACCTTCCCTCCATATGTGTCTGTGTCCAAATTTCCTCTTATAAGTACAGCAGTCATAGTGGATTGGGGCCCACTCTAGTGCTTCATTAATTAATTACTTAATTACCTCTTAAAGGCCCTCTCTCCACAAAGTCACAAAGGTACTGGAGGTTTGAACTTCAGCACATGAATTTTGGGAGGACACAATTCAGCCCATAACAAAGGGCATCCTTCCTATGTTCTGGTGGTTTTCTAGCAATCTTTGGCATTCCTTGTGTTATACATACATCACCCTAATCTTCCTTCTTTATGTGATATTCTCCTGGTGTCTCTTCACATCATTTCCCAGCTGTGAGCATCTGTTTCTCTGTTCAAGTCACCCCCTTTCATAAGGACACCAGTGATCCTGGATTAGGTCCCATCCTAATGACCTCATTTTAACTTAATTACCCCTGGAAAGACCCTATTTCTGAATAAGGTCACTATACTAGTCTGTTCTCAGGCTGCTAATAAAGACACACTCAAGACTGGGTAATTTATAAAGGTAAAAGTTTTAATTGACTCACAGGTCAGCATGGCTGTGGAGGCCTCAGGAAACTTACAATCATGGCAGAAGGGGAAGCAAACATGGCCTTCTTCATATGGCAACAGCAAGGAGAAGAATGAGTGCCCAGTAAAGGGGGAAGCCCCTTATAAAATAATCAGATCTCATGATAACTCACTCTCATGAGAACAGGATATGGGAATCTGCCCCCATGATTCAATTATATCCACTGGGTTCCTCCCATGACACATGGGGATTATGGGAACTACAATTCAAGATGAAATTTGGGTGGGGACACAGCCAAACTATATCATTCTACCCCTGGCTTCTCCCAGATTGCATGTCCTCACATTTCAAAACCAATTATGCCTTTCCAACAGTCCCCCAAAGCCTTAACTTATTTCAGCATTAACTCAAAAGTCCACAGTCCAAAGTCTCAATCTGAGACAAGGCAAGTCCTTTCCACCTATGAGCGTGTAAAATCAAAAGCAAGTTAGTTACTTCCTAGATACAATGGGAGTGCAGGCATCAGGTAAATACACCCATTCCAAATGGGAGAAATTGGCCAAAACAAAGGTGTTTTGCAAGTCCAAAATCTAAAAAGGCAGTCATTAAACCTTAAAGTTCCAAAATCATCTCCTTTGACTCCATGTCTGACATCCAGGTCGCACTGATGCAAGAAGTGGGATCCCATGGCCTTGGGAAGCTTTGCTCCTGTGGCTTTGCAGGGTGTAGCCTCCCTTCTGGCTGCTTTCATGAGCTGGCATTGAGCGTCTGAGACTTTTCCAGGTACATGGTGCCAGCTGTCAGTGAATCTACCATTCTGGAGTCTAGAAGATGGTGGCCCTCTTCTCACAGCCCCACTAAGCATTACGGTGGGAACTCTGTGTGGGGGCTGGGGACTCCAACTCCACATTTTCCTTCTGCACTGCCCTAGGAGAGGTTCTCCGTGAGGGCTCTACCCCTGCAGCAGACTTCTGCCTGCGTATGCAGACATTTCCATACATCCTCTGAAATCTAAGTGGAGGTTCCCCAACGTCAGTGCTTGACTTTTGTATACTTGCAGGCTCAACAACACGTGGAAGCTTGCACCCTCTGAAGCCATGACTTGAGCTGTACGTTGGCCTCTTTTAGCCACAGCTGGAGCAGCTGGGATGCAGGGCACCAAGTCTCTAGGCTGCACACAGCAGGGGAGCCCTGGGCCTGGCCTACGAAACCATTTTTTCCTCCCAGGCCTCTGGCCCTGTGATGGGAGGGGCTGCTGGAAAAATTTCTTATGTGCCCTGGAGATATTTCCCCCATTGCCTTGGTGATTAACATTCAGCTCCTTGTTACTTAATGCAAATTTCTGCAGCTGACTTGAATTTCTCCCCAGAAAATGGGTTATTTTTTTCTATCACATCATCAGGCTGCAAATTTGCCAAACTTTTATGCTCTGCTTTCTCTTCAATGCTTTGCCATTTAGAAATTTCTCCCACCAGATACTCTAAATCATCTCTCTCAAGTTCAAAGTTCCACAGATCTTTAGGGCAGGGACAAAAATGCCTCCAATCTCTTTGCTGAAACACAGCAAGAGCCACTTTTATTCCAGTTCCCAACAAGTTTCTTATCTCCATCTCAGACCACCTCAGCTTGGACTTTATTGTCTATATCACTATAAGCGTTTTGGCCAAAGCCACTCAACAAATCTCTAGGAAGTTCCAAACTGTCCCACATCTTCCTGTCTTCTTCTGAGCCCTCCAAACTGTTCCAGCCTCTGCTTGTTACCCAGTTCTAAAGTCGCTTCCATTTTTGAGTATCTTTATAACAGCACCCCACTACCTGGTACCAATTTACTGTATTAGTCTGTTCTTGTTCTGCTAATAAAGACATACTCAGGACTGGGTAATTTATAAAGGAAAGAGGCTTAATTGACTCACAATTCGGCGTGGCTAGGGAAGCCTCAGGAAGTTTACAATCTTGATGGAAGGGGAAGTAAATATGGCCTTCTTCACATGGCAGCAGCAAGGAGAACAATGAGTGCCCAGTGGAAGGGGAAGCCCCTTATAAAATCATTAGATTTCATGAGAACTGACTCACTATCATGAGAACAGAATGGGAGAAACTGCCTCTGTGATTTGATTATCTCCAACTAGTCTCTCGCATGACATGTGGGGATTATGGTAACTACAATTCAAGATGAAAATTGGGTGGGGGCACAGCCAAACCATTTCAGTCACATTCTTAACTCTAGTGGTTAGGATTTCAACATATCATTTTCAAGAGATATAATTTAACTCATAAAAGCAATTGTAGTAATTCATGTTTTATTTGGAACTCAAGCTGAGACCTCGAAGCTATGTTTAGGGTCTGCCTGCTTTCTCTTACGGGATCATTAACACTAAATTAGTCTGGATTCCATACTTGGGTTATTTTCTGATACTTAAAATCAGAGAATGAAATAAAAAAAAATCCCAAAGACAATTTCAGTAAATCTGTATGTTATTTGAGTTTAGATTCATTAATTCCTACAAGCCTACTCCAAATTCAGATTAATATTTAATTTTCTTATCTTGGAAAAGTAAAACTGGGGTAATTTTCTAGGTAAATAAAATCATTGTGTTATGCTACATGTATTGGTCAAGGTCCTCCTTGAAAACAGTTAATACATTCAAATTAGGATAATTATAGGAGGATTTAATAAAGTGTAATTTATAAAGATAAGGATTTGATAGCCTGGGCTAACAACAGTGGAGTTGTTACCACCCCTAGATCTTAAGGAAGGTGAAGTACTGGAGTCAGAAGGAAAGAGTAGCAGTAGTCTTTGTTTGTGGGACACAGAAAGGAATGAGGAAGATAGGTACCCCACCCCTTACTCTCCTTTTCTCCCTTAACTCCTGCTGTAACTTTCCATTAGCCAAACCCAGCTGGCATCCAAAGTAAATGATGTAATCCATACACATCAGGTTTCTAAGACAGAGGGTGAGGAAAGACTTCTGTGTGAAACCCAACAAAGAGAATACAAAAATTCCTTCAGCTACCTTATCAGGAATGATTCCAAGATGGTCATATTTCCACTTAAAACCTAAAGATGAGCTGCCATTGATGCTCTTCATATAAGGTAACAAGAAGAAAAAGGGAAAGAGGGTTAGGAAAACATAGCTGCTAAATTCCCTATTTCTGTCTCTGGTCACACAGCCTTCTTCCATCCTAATCATAGAAGTCTTTTGCACTATCCATTCCATGTTCCCCTTAACTCTTCTATAACTTCAGCTGGATGGTGTTCTGTGTACCCATCTGGTGACCCAGTCCTACAGTATTGAGAACAGGATTGGACAAGGAAAGACAGAGATGACCTAGTGAATACCTGGGTTTCACACGTGGTCCTCCATTGTGTGGCACCAACCCAATTTCCTCCTTGTCAGGGTTAATAATCTTGGCCATTATGGAGACCTGCATCATAGACTGTTGGTTCAGTGGCTTGAAGAATCCAAAATGGATCTGAGGACATTTGTTTTCATTTGATTCTTCATAACTGTGCTTCCTGGTAGAATCCCTTCTTCTGTGGAGCCTAGGACCTCCAAACACATCAAGCCCAAAATTCTTCCATAGGGTTATTAGGTATAATTGCTAGAGGAGTCACTCCCATACTACTCTTGTTTCTAACCTCATTCATTCTGGCAGTGGGGGAGAGAGCACTGAATGTTGGCTATTGCTTTAAGACATAACCTCATCCTGTAGAATATCACCTTCCTCCCTAGTATGCCAGCTCCTGCTATCATTTAAGAATGCAAAGCACTTTCTTTTTATCACTTTCTGGTTTTCTGGCATAGAGTTTAATAAATATATTCTTTTATTTTTTTGCAAGCTATTTTTTTTCTTTTACAGAATGGTTCTATTTCTTTCTGCTTTTCAGATTATATATCCTTGATTCGGTATAGATCTACTCAAACCTGTATTTCTCTAAGAGTAGGATGGTATATTTTCCTTAGCTTGCCTTCTAGTTACTTAAGCACTAGTAGAACTTCAGTAGGGTCCAAAATGTGGCTCATGCCATCATTTTATTCATTCAAGAAGTTGAGGACATGGGAGGAAATATGGGCTTTGGATCTTCCCGTTGGAATTACTTCAATAGGATCCAGATTTCTCTTGCTTGTCTACCAAAATTTGGACTTATTGCCTAGTTCTGGTGGATTAAGATTCTGTAATTCTGCTTGTTTGACTATATGCCTGGTTGTTTTGCCGTCTCAGCTTCATATTTACTGCCACCTCTTACTTGCAGAGTTAGATGTAGAGTTAGTCTGTTTTTGTGCCTATAGTCCATCTGGATCTTTTTATCTAGCTCTGTCTCTTCATCGCTACTCACTGCATAAGAAAGATTACATACTTCACATTTTTTTTCTCTTATAGCCCAACACTAATATAATCCATGCAGGTATAAAGCCAACGATAAAGGCAGACAGCCTCAATGCATGTATGTAAACATATGTGTCAAACACTGTGTGTCTATTGATGCACATGCTTTTATTTAAGGCCTTGCACAACAGTCATTCAAAAAAGCTCAGTGTTTTCATCTGACTACTTTATCTGCATCTTATAGCTCGGAGAATTTGGCCTGAGTCTGGGACAAACTTTAAACTATGGTAAATGAGCAAACAATTTTCTGGGTCAAAAATAAAATGTGAACATCCAAAAGTAAATAGAAAACCTTTATGGTTATCCTGACAGGGTTCTTTTTTTCTAAGTCATTGAAAGCACAATTTTATTTTCTCTGAAAGCTCTTATTTATTTTATTTTTAAATTTTATTTTAAGTTCTGGGGTACATGTGCAGGATGTGCAGGTTTATTAAATAGGTAAACATATGCCATGGTGGTTTGCTGCACAAATTAATCCATCACCTAGGTATTAAGCCCTGCATGCATTAGCTGTTTTTCCTAATGCTCTCCACCCCTGCCACCAACAGGTCTCAGTGTGTGTTGTCCCCCTAACCCCCATGTGTCCATGTCTTCTCATTGTTCAGTTCCCACTTATAAGTGAGAACATGCAGTGTTTGGTTTTCTGTTCCTGATAGTTTGCTGAGGATAATGGCTTCCAGCTCCTTCCATGTCCTTGCAAAGTATATGATCTAGTTCTTTTTTATGGCTGCATAGTATTCCATGGTGTATCTGTTCCACATTTTATTTATCCAGTGTCTATCATTGATGGTTACTTGGATTGATTACATGTGTTTGCTATTGTAAATAGTGCTGCACTGAACATACACATGCATGTATCTTCATAATAAAATGATTGAAATTCCTTTGGGTATATACCCAGTAATGGGATTGCTGGGTCAAATGGTATTTCTGGTTCTATGTCTTTGAGGAATTGCCACACTGTCTTCCACAATGGTTGAACTAATTTACAAACCCACTAACAGTGTAAAAGTGTTCCCTTTTCTCCACAACCTCACCAACATCTGCTGTTTCTTGATTTTTTAATAATCACCATCTGACTGGCATAAGATGGTATCTCATTGTGGTTTTGATTTGCATTTCTCTAATGATCAGTGATGTTGAACTTTTTTTCGTGTTCTTGTTGGCCACATAAATGTCTTCTTCTAAAAGTATCTGTTCGTATTCTTTGCCCACTTTTTAATGGGGTTGTTTGTTTTTTTCTTGTAAATTTCTCGAAGTTCCTTGTAGATTCTGGATATTAGACCTTTGTCAGATGGATAGATTGCAAATTTTTCTCCCATTCTGTAGGTTGTCTGTTCACTCTGATGATAGTTTCTTTTGCTGTGCAGAAGCTCTTTAGTTTAATTAGATCCCATTTGTCAATTTTGGCTTTTGTTGCAATTGCTTTTGACATTTGTTGTCATGAAATCTTTGCTCATGTCTATGTCCTGAATGGTATTGCCTAGATTTTCTTCTAGGGCTTTTATGGTTTTGGGTTTTACATTTAAGTCTTTAATCCCTCTTGAGTTAATTGTTGTGCAAGGGGTAAGGAAGGGGTCCCGTTTCAATTGTCTGTACATGACTAGCCAGTTCTCCCAGCTCCATGTATGAAATAGGGACTCATTTCCCCATTGCTTGTTTTTGCTGGGTTTGTTGAAGATCAGATGGTTGTAGAGGGGTTGTCTTATTTCTGAGTTCTCTATTCTGTTCCATTGCTGACAGGATTCTTAAAATTGTAAGTTTAAATCATGACAATACACTTTACTTTTCTTTTTATAAAATTAAGGAAATAATTTTGGATGAGAATATATATAATTTTTAACATCTAACATCTTGGTTTTTAAAGAAGCATAGACTCTAATGGTTCATTATTATTTCAAATTGTCTTAATGGAGCCTGGCAACATAAATTGAAATGATTGAGGGATAAAAGCATAATTATAAACAGTAAAAGCATCAAATTAAATGCCATAGAAAGTAGTCTTAGGTAAGGTCTTGTTTAATGTCTTTATGTATACTGTATTAGGCAGGAGAAATGGCTTGCTAATAGAATTCATGCAAGCTAGTACATTTTGCATCATGATTAAGTATACGAATCAAACATAACTGCAGAAGATCAGACTTAGTTAATTTATGATCAGACTATTGTAAAAGATGCCTCTAGACATGAGCATTGATAATGTATTAACAGGAACCTTTTATATACTCTGATCAAGTGGGAATGGAGAGAGAAAGAAAGGGATTCTTCTACCCATATTCCCAAAGTATCCAATACTGATTAGGGTTATTTCAAAATTTGAGAAACCAAAGTTATTTTTTGTGGTTTTACTGAGCCTAAATTTAGGAAACATAATTAATGAATTTCTATGTAATTAGGGCATTAGTTGAAGTCTGATAATTATCAGATTCTATAATTTATAATAATTTCTGATTCCCATCAGACTGTTTTTTTATGTGGGTTCCTCTATTTTTATTTTAAAACCACTAGAGGTATAACGTACACTAAAGAGTAGGCTGATACAGTCCAAGGAATTTAATTTTTATGATTCTTTTCATACCATGTGATTTAGCTGCCCTTTTACTTTTAAAATGCCTTCTTAAAAATTATAATGATAATAGTCATAATTTTTCTTTGCATAGGCAGTGACTAAGCTTAGGGTATAATTGCTGATGTTCCTTGTAATTACTTTGTTTGGGGGCCAAAAATCAGGGAGCTCAACTCTGTGTGTTACCCGGGCCATTAATCCATCCTGTAGCACGGAGATAGTTAGGGAAGTGAGTACTGTGTTGGCCACTTCTCTGGAAGCATTGTTTATTGGGATTCCAGAATCCCACAGCTTCCATTAGGGCTGGTAAAAGCCTCATCCTTTTGGTTACCTCTTGGCTGTCACTTTGTGATCTGTAAAAGCTGCTCTAGAGTTAGCTAAAAGCAATTCAGGTCTTCATATGGGGAATCAGATTATAAATAAGTGAAGGTCCTAACAGTTACAGAAAACAAATGTTAACACTGACACCACATTCCTCAGATTATCAATGCTTACCCTTGCTGTATGTATCTTTACCAAGTAAGGAGTCCGATGGTATTTTACATATCATTAAAAATGCATAGATTCTGATTTCTGTATCATATCATAAGAGAGCAAATATATTTATAGTTTGTTATTGTACAGAGGCAGTTTGTTTAATTTGGTCTTTTGAACCCATTTAAGGGCCGCATTTGCCTAATTATACAATTATATTGCTTCTATTCTGCAGTTCATGAGGAGGTCTCTTCGCTGATTTCCACATGGCAAGTGGGCCACATGTATCCCTGCTCCTAAATTTATCTTGAGATATTATTTTACCAGCCCCTACTTCCCACCTGGTACTAGGGGAAGCTCAGGGGTAAGGCCTGCTTTTTTTTTCTCTTCCCCTCTTTCTCCAGCCTACTCTATCCTAGGAAGGATTTTTTAAATTACCATATAATATAGCAGGAATTTCACAGCTTATAGGAAAAGCTGTACACTTGGCCCTCTTAGCTTTGGTCCTTAATATTTATTGGGAGACTTTTTGAATTTAGAAAACTTTCTTTTTTTTCTGGTGAGTATAAGGGTCTAGCAATTGAAAGCTTGACTTATTTGTTGTTTCTTCTGAAATAGGCTAAATTTAAGAACCTATTTTGCAATACTTTTCCTTTGCATTCCAGCCATGATAATTTTTTTTTTTTTTTTTTTTTGAGATAGACTCTCACTCTGTCTCCCAGGCTGGAGCGCAGTGGTATGATCTCGGCTCACTTCAACCTCCACCCTCCGAGTTTAAACGATTCGTCTGCCTTGACCTCCCAAGTAGCTGGGATTACACGCACCTGCCACTGTGCCTGGCTAATTTTTTGCATTTTTAGTAGAGACAGGGTTTCACCATCTTGGCCAGGCTGTTCTTGAACTCTTGACCTCGTGATCCATCCGCCTTGGCCTCCCAAAGTGCTGGGATTACAGGCGTGAGCTACCGCACCCAGCCGAGCCATGATAATTCTTATCTTCCTCACAGTAATGCGTTTCTCTTGCGGAACAGAAGGAAAGCCAAGAACAAGAAAATGTGCAAGAGTAAAGTACATTATTCAGGGTAGCTCTATTCCAAAATAATAGGAAAAGCATGGAATTTGAAGATTCTATTTAAAGATAGGGCACGAACCCATGTATCTAGCATACATGTATAATACATACCTCTCAAATTACTTTCTAAAACCCTAGTAAAATAAATAAATGTAAAAGATTTTTAAAAGGCATAAGATGGAGATGAAAAAGAAAGGCAACAACATCAGAAGCATTTTAAGAATCAGACAAGGAGTGTAGATCTGGGATAGCCGAAGCTTAAGCCAATAGTGAAGAAACACAGAAAGCACCCTAATTTGCACAGAAGGTCCCCAGAATGCTCAGGAATTGGTAGACTTAGATGTCCAGAAAGTGAGGGTGAAGGTGGAGATAAAAACAAGAGAATTGGATGAAAGGCTCTTAAGGAAGCAGTTTCACTCTTTATTCAACACTGTCCCTACTCCAACCCAACAGTAAATTGAAGAATTTTCTCTGTAGATAATAAACTAGGTGTTGCTAAACTGGGCACATATGAAGGAAGAGAACCAAACTGAAAGAGGATTATTTAATGAAAGTTTACATCTGAATATTAAGACCCCCCACCCCCGACTCCCTGCAGTCATCTTTTCCCACTAGATTCCCAAAATCTGAGTAATTAGAAATTATTTTCTGGGATTTCCAACAAGCCTAACAAACAATATCTAAAAATACCAAGATCAGGATTTCTTAAATGAAACAAACTAGCTACATACCCCTATATAAACCCATGGTTGAGTATCCATCCCACAGAATTTCCAGTTAGTTTTTCTTATGTGAGCAGATAGGCAATAATTAACAGACATCGGAGGAAATGTCAAATGTTAAATATGGAAATTAAACAAAAAGAAATCTTTTGGAAACAGAGACTAATTGTGAAAGTGAACACTTTGAAATATGGATCATTAATATTCTCAGAGATAAGAAAAAATACTGGATCTGTGAAACATGAACACGATGTCATTTTTAAAAGAATATTCAGAGAAAAGCTCTTGGAAATTAATATATATATGTGGAAAATTGAAGATAAAAGAAATGTAAGTTTAGGAATTCAGTGGTGGAAAGATACTGTCTGAATAATAAGAGCTATATAAAGAAGGAACAGAGAAAATGGAAGGGAGGAGAACACTGAAATTAATTCAAGAAAAATTTCCAGAATTAAAGAATTGAGTTACCAGATTGAAAGGGCCAATTGAGTTCCCACAAAAATAGATGAAAATAGACTCAAACCAAAGCATAGCATCATGGAACAGAATAGTGGAGACAAATAGAAGGACCTTGGAATAGCTTAATGCTCTAGTTTAAGAGATGGGAACACTAAGAGGTGATTAGGCAATGAGGGCTCTGCCATCATGAAGACTAATGCTATTATCATGGGAATGGGGTTGTTGTATCTTCAGAGTGGATGTTTAAAACTGTGAGTTCAGCCCTCACATGCTAGCTTGCTCTTGTCCTCTTTTGCCTGTCTGCCTTCTGCCATGGGATGATGCAACACAGAGGGCTTTGCCAGATGCTTGTGCTATGCTCTTGGACTTCCCTACCTTCACAGCCATGAACCAAATAAATTTCTGTTTGTTACAAACTACCCAGTGTGTGGTATTCTGTTATAGCAACATGAAATGGATCAAGATGGTCCTAAATGCATTGAAATGGGTGGGATGGTGATTGCAGCATATAAAGGATCAGAAACAAGAACAAGTTCAGAGTTCCTCACAGCAAAATGGAAGCTGGAACACAGTGGAGTAATGTCTTCAAAATGTTGAAGATAATATCTAACCTAGCAAAACTATCAATTAAGTGTGAAGGAAGACTAAAAGATTTTCAGACATACAAAGCTCCAAAAAAAAAAAAAAAAAAAAAAAAAAAAGGAAAAGAAAAGAAGAAGAAGAAAAAAAACTCCTGAGAACTCTTTCTTGGGAACCTACAAGAGATGTTGCTCCACCAAAATAAGGGAATGCATGAAGAAAGAAGAATTAATGGGATTTGGGGAATAAGCAATCCAACTTGAGAAAGACATAAAAATAATATTCTGGTTGATTATGAAGATAATGTAGGGGGTAAACACTGTGTGTCAGCATGAGGGGGCCAGCATCCAGAGGAAAAAGGTTAGTAAACTGAGAGAAATGTCTTCAATAGAGGTCACTGGTAAAAAACAAACAAACAAACGGGTATTTTTGGATACATTGAGAAGACATTTAGAAAATTGGAGGAGAGTTTGGAAACATATTAATTAATGGGAAGCACATGGGAAACTAGAAAAATTATTAAATTTGAAGAAAACAAAAAGTTGCACAAGACAATAAATATCAAATTACACTACTTAGCAACAAATGTTCAATAGTCATAATAGCGCAAACACTGAATGTAGTATATTACTATTTGAGAAGGACAAAAGGAAAGGGAAGTAAGTCAGAATATAGGAATGGTTCAAGAGTCCTTGATTCTCACTTTTCATTGTGGAAAGAAATAGTTAATCCCAGTCTGCCTTGCATGAATCTCCCACCTGCTGATCAAATTGTGTACTATAAATAGGATTATTTAATGAAGTAAATACCAAAAGAAACAGCTCCAAGATGGATAGGCAGTTCATGCGAGAGAGTGGAACCTGGTGGAGGGAAGATCTATAAGAGACTGATATTTTTCATCATAAGTCTTTTAGAATAATTTAACACTTAAACTCTGTATATCATTAATTTAAAAAATTGAAAACAGAAATAGCATAAAATTGGGAATAAGACAAAACTGTATTTCAATCACAAGACTGTTGTTTCTTTCTAGTGTGGCTTAACCTCTCTGAGCCTCCCTTTCTTCACAAGAAAAAGCATGACTAAATGCGATAGTTTCCATAAGGCACTTAATTATAGTAAGTGAGAACCTTAAATAAGCTTTAGCAAGTGGCAGGCATTCAGCTTTGCTTTATATGTTTTCTAGCCTCTGAGAAATAAAAGCTTAGGGTTAATGAGGTTCAATAATTTCTCAAAGTCACACAACTAAAAAGTATAACAGCCATGTTTGATTCAGGGAGCCTGAGCTCTGTGCCCACATTTAACCACCATATTGCCTTATCTTTCCTACTATTCCTGGTAGATAGAAACTACTTTCATCTTTATCTAAAATATCTAGTATAGTGCAATTAATCAATATTTGAATTAATATTGTTTCACTGTGATTTAAATAGTCCTCCCCCTGTGCTCCCTGCTGCCACTGTAATCATTGGCTCTTTTGTTATGCACAGGTCATGAAGTCCCCTTGTTTTAATTTGCATATTAGAGATAAAAATGTCTTCAATGTGGGTTGCAATACACTCTATTTTAAAAAATAATAGTCAACCCATTCCAAGCCTTAAATATATGCCAAAAATATTTCTTAAAACTTGATGGCAATTATGTTTTAGAAAGATATGCAAAATGGTAGTCCTCTTTATTCCTCTGTTCCTTCTCCTGAGTATATACTTAGTCCTTCATGTACACATCACAGGGGGAGGATATCATAGTCACTTGATATATAATCTTAAGTTGTATTCACTTGAAATAATCACACAAACACTATCATGTGTGAGAAAGTTGCCAAAAAGGACCTAAGAGTAGATTAAATAATAAAGTACTTTGCATAGCGTAATGAAGCCTAGATATGTTATTTTGTTTTATATGCAGAAATGGCATGGCTTAGAACAGAGTGGCAATAATTCTTATCTGAGACTTGGAGAAATGCAGCATACTGAGTACTGTTAGGTTCTGACTGCCTCACTGGCTCTAGAAATCTACAAGAAATCAGAAAGTAGCTCCAAGAATGGTAAGGAGGTGGCAAATGATTTATGAAAAAAGATGAGAAGAATTAAACAAGGATAACTGATTAAATAATGTAGAAAATAATATTTTATATGGGAAAAATGGAAACTTTTGAAGAAATATTTGGGAAAACAATATGAAGTGTAATTATAATGCCAGGGAAGTATTTGTTTTTAACTAGTTGCTATAAGTGGTATGTGGAAACATTAAAGAATATTTTAAATAGAGCTAAGTTAAATTTTTCCAAAGAGCAGAATTCTAGGAAAATAACATACTGCTTCAACCTTAGATATTTACCAGGTGGTCAAAATTTGCAGTAATCCTTCCAGTTTACTGTAGTTGATATATTTCATCAAACATGGAGAAAATTTTAGACCAACCATTGAAAATCTGCTGTTTATTGTAAAAAACAAACAAAAAAACCTACAACACAATTGACAGTGAATCCAATGAATGTTCTGTTGTTAAATTTGTCTGAAGGAATCTTCTTAATGTACTCTAGGTCCCAAGAGAGTATTTTGTAAGCATATTTGTCGTCTTTAGGCAGGGCACGTGTCTATTTTATTCATATCATATCTCCAGCATTTAGCCCTGTGCTTGATACCTAGAGGGGTTTAATATTTTTGAATTAATTAATGAGTTATATGATTTTGTACTTGACATTCCATCTGCACAGTTTTATCAGAAGTCAGACAAAGTTTCCTTAAGGTCATATATATTTCTGTATAAATTGGGTGAAATTTAGAAACCACTGTAGAACCCAAATCTCTGTTTCTCTTTGGAGCTAGATACTGGTTGTATATTTTTACTTGAATATCCAGTAACACTGTTATTAACTTGATCTATTCATCTAAGCCACCTCCCTTTAGAGCAGGGGTTCTGTCATACCTGGATGAGAAACTTTAAGAAATGCAGATCCATTTCCACTGTACCCAGATATCTGTAAGGATGGGAGGCAGAGGAAGGGGAAGAGGAGAGTTTCATAGATGAGGCTAAAGCCAAGGCAGAATGAGAAACATGGTATAGATATAAGCTACCAATTTGCAGTTTCCTTTTAAGATTTTCTTTATGATCTGTAATGTGTTGGAAGTGTTGCTTATTTGATTTCTGGTCACACATTATGGCAATTGCACTAGTGCTAAGGAGTATTGCAAAATAAAAAGGAAATAAATACTATATCTTTTATAGTTTCTACAGCAGAAGTTATACCTGCCCCAATATCTATTTTATATGCTTTTCTTGAGTAATTGGGCTGCCGTATTATTACTTGAAATATACAATGTCTCATAATGGAGGACAGCATATTTAGTAACTAATCCATTTACATGGCAACCTCTCTGTTACTTGATTCCTAATTTGGAGTTTTCTGTCTTACTTGGCTAGAATACATCTTAAAGTATTTTTGAAGAAGACATGTGGATAGTGTTTTCTGCATACTTGATAATTTTGTGGTGTTGTTTTCTCATATGAGTAAATGATTTGATAGGAGATTTAGAATAGAAAAATTTTTACTGAGGACTGTGTAAGTGTTCTAATGTCTTCTGGCATTATATGATGCACAGAAGTCTGAAATTGGTCTGGCTTCCTCTCCACTTCTTCCTTCTTTTTTTTTTAATTTGCCAAGCAAAGGAACACACACTTACACAACACCCCCCCCACACACACACACCAGAAAGGAAAATATATCCATAATTCACATATCATTTCTTAAAACACAGCTTCCAGAGGTTATTATAGTAGTTAAATAGATACTATAGTAATAATTTAATGAATAATATTTACATATTCTATATGCTATATAAAAATATGGTTTTATAGAGGCTAAATAATATAGTATTTACTTTCATGAACAACATCTCCTATGCTTATACAGCCATGTCTACGTAGTCACATATACACTTGTATTTTTTTTTTCAAAAATCAGAACTGGCTCTACATATTGATCAACCAGGCTTTTTTTTAGTTAAAAATATATCATAAACTTTGTTTTATATTTGTTTATATACATGTTTATGTATAATATCCACAATTAAATGGAACAATTAAAATACTTCTGCTTTCCAACTGCATATCTGGGTAAGACTGAATTTTTTTTCATAGACTTCAACCAAAGTAACATATTTAAACAGATTGAAGACAGAAATACATAGTTGCTTTCTATTAAGAAAGATACTAGATTTGCAAAATATGTGAAACAATGACATTCTTCTTACCTACTGTTTTTGTTTTACAAATCAGTTATTTTTATGTAAATATATAAGTTTTTTCATATAACTTAGTTTTCTTGTTATTGGAAGTGAATAAAAACATTTTAAAAGTTTTAATTTCCTTCATGGTAAAAAATAGTAGATATAACTTATATAAACAAAGGGTTTCTTGGAATTGTCAATAAGTTTTAAAGTTGTGAATGGATCTTGATACTGAAATCTTTGAGATTTTGCTGACATATAGTATGAAGTTTATTATCAAGTAGCTAAACTTCAGCTTGGTGATCCTACTGGCCTGCCAGCCTCTACACATTTCACTGAGTTACGAGCTGTGCTGCTTTGCCTTCTACACCCTGTCCCCACCTGCTGTCTCTGATCTGTTTACCTTAGAAAGATACTTTGACATAAAACCAATGGTTAGAAGTGGAAGAATTAATCCCTAAAAGATGATATAAGTAATTTGATTCTAATATTTAAATCAGCATCTACATAAATGCACTTAGCATTTTACCACCTAAAATTAGATGGACATTTCTAGTTTGATAAGGAAAATAACTGAAGGAAAAATTTTTTTATGAATAACTCAAATTCTGTAAATTGATATTGATTTATGAGCATTTTAGAATTAGGATTTGTTTTTTTTCTGTGTATTTATCAATGGCTGTCAAAAAAATAAAACCAAAAATGTTTTCATTGATTCATATAGATTAGTCTATTGCAAAACATTACTGTCATCCTTATTATTATTGTTATTATTATTATTTTGAGACCGAGTCTCATTTTCTCGCCCAGGCTGGAGTGTAGTGCCATGATCTCGGCTCACTGCAACCTTTGCCTCCCGGGTTCAAGCAATTCTCCTGCCTCAGCCTCCTGAGTAGCTGGGATTATAGCCCACGCCACCACACCCATCGAATTTTTGTATTTTTAGTAGAGTCAGGGTTTCACCATGTTGGTCAGGCTGGTCTCGAACTCCTGACCTAGTGATCCGCCTTCCTTGGCCTCCCAAAGTGCTGAGATTACAGGTGTAAGCCACCAAGTCTGGCTCATTATTATTATTTTTAGTGTCTCAAAAACCAGTAAAAGTTTCTTCACGTCCATTCTTTTGCCTATAATAGAAAAGTAGAGAAAGTAAAAATATTTGGTTTACAAAGATAAATGGCCTCTTTAACCAAAGAAAATTAAAACGTCAAGGATAGCATGAAAGACCAAAGAGACCTCCCCACATTCCCTGAGCTGACCCTTGTCATCTTACACAAAGCCTTTGGTCCACTGACCGGGGCCCTATATTTGGCCAATTCAATATGAGGGCTTAGGAATCAGACCCATCTGTTTCTGTGACAAAAGGTCAAATGGAAACTACACTAAGGGCTGAGTACCTGTATTTTACAGAACTCAGGAACTAGGCAGCTTCTTGTAAAAACCAAATAAACAAGGCTGGTCGCGGTGGCTCACACCTGGAATCCCAGAACTTTGGGAGGCCAAAGTGGACAGATCAGCTGAGGTTGGGAGTTCAAGACCAGCCTGACCAACATGAAGAAACCTCATCTCTACTAAAAATACAAAATTAGTCAGGCATGGTGGTGCATGCCTGTAATCCCAGCTACTCAGGAGGCTGAGGCAGGAGAATTGCTTGAACCTGGGAGGCAGAGGTTGCGGTGAGCTGAGATAGCACCATTGCACTCCAGCTTGGGCAACAAGAGCGAAACTCTGTTTCAAAACAAACAAAGCAAGATTCCTTTCAGGCACAACGTTTTGTTTTGTTTTTGAAGTATTTTTATTCCTTAAAATCAAATACCAATGAGAAACTTTCAAGTGTAAAACAGATCTGTTACATTTGGGTAGAGTTGAGAAAAAATGATTCTTTTGGCTTTCTCTTTCTGGTAATAGAAATCACAGAGCTTAAGGGATCTTAGAGCTAACCCTGTCACTCATTTTTTTTTTGATTTTTTGAAACTATTAGTAAGTTAAAACATGATTAAATGGTAGTGGGTTGGGGACAGGGCTCAGGTACCCCCAGTCCCTTCTTTACTCCAGTGTTTTCACTCCACCATTCTGCCACTCCAGCTCCCTTCCTTCACTTGGTGGGACAGCAAAGGGGTTTGTAATGAGAAGAGTTGGGAAAGTCAGCTTGGGTTAGGGTTGCTTATCAGCTCTTGCTTTTCATGGCAATTTCAGTTGCAGCTAAGCACAGAAAAGAGAGAGAGATGTCCCAGAAAAAAAAAAATTGGTCAATTCAATGACCTGTTTTGATCAATCATATTGAGCATGTGATGTTATGTGGACACACTCTCCTCCAAATAAAAGGTTAGTGATTTTTTTTTAACTTATGAACTAGTGAAAGAGCTTTTCTAGAGTCACCACCTCAGCCGCTACTGACACAGACTTTGAGTTTGAAGTAAGATAGAGAGATGTATTTCCAAGGAGTTATCCTGGTGTTTGACTTTGGAATTGGTGGAACTGTCTAGAAAAAAAAAAAAAATCTCTCCATGGTACTATAGGGAAGATGCTTTTTCTTTATAACATTTTTTAATGAAATAGAAAATGAAAATACTAATGCTTGTGTTCATGCAATGTTAATACTGTACCTTTATAGATAAAAATGAGGAAATTAAACTGTTCCTGTTCTTAGAGCAATGAGGCAGTGCCAGATACATTATATTGTGTTTTTACTCATGTGGAGCTAATACCTATTTTTCAGTTTATGTATTTCTTCTTAAATATTAAAAATAAGGTGTTAAAACTAGGAATTCAAAGCTCAGATGTTACAGATGAGAATAAGTGCTTTGGCATAGCAATGAAAATATCTCAGTTGCAGTTCCAATTACCATTTTGTTCCTACATTAATTTAGATTCAAATTTTTATAGGGGAAATGGTGTCCCCCAACCCTTTAAGTGATGTTTTCGGATTCAGAAAAATATTGATAATATCATGAAAATATTTGGATAGCAAATCTTCATTTTAGCCCAATAAACACTTAAAATATATTTTATCTAATGTCATACTATTCTTTAAAATATTTGTTTGGTTATTTTCCTGTCTTGTTAAAAATCACCAAACAAGCTCAAAAAAGATTCTCTAATCCATCGTTATGTTTAGTCAAGTTATTTGCAAATATAATTTTTCATTAGACCAGGAAAACTGTACAATAGGTGTGCTTTTTAGTATTTGAAGGGTGTTTTATTTGACTGTGACTTAGCCCTATGTTTTATTGTAGTAATTCTTCTGATGTATTTTTATGGGAGCTTATTCTATAACAGGCATTGTGTTCCAAGCTGGGATTATCATGGTGAACAAAAATAAATTAGTTTCTACCCTAATAGAGAACACAGTCTGGTGGGGAAGCAGACATGACCACACTGGAATGGTCAGGGTAGCTATCTCTAAGGAGGAAATACGATCAGAGATCTAAACGATGAGCAGGAGTTACTCACACGGAGAGGAAAGGAAAATATGTGTAAATAGGCATGTGGTGGGCGGGAGCAGGGCTAACATGAGGAACCATAAGACAAGGTGGCTAAAGTATAGAGAGCACTGAAAGGGAGATAGGATGAGGCAAAAAGCACGAGAAGCCTTGATGGAGTAATCTGAAAAGGAAATGGTGTTGGCTTGGACAAGGCTGGTGATAATAGTGATGAAGAGAAATAAATAGATCAGTGATGCATGCGTATTGATGAGGTAAGATTTGGGGAGTGAGCAGTGAGACAAGAATAAAACACATGTTGGCAGCTGGACAGAATGTGGTATCATTCCGTGAAACTGAAAACGTTGGGACTTTGAGACATCCATGTGAGAGCCAGTGGGCAATTAGATATATGAGTCAGAAGCTCAGAATATATTCGTGCGGTCAGGTCTGGAGGTACTGTTTTGACAGTGAGGGTGTAGCATTTAGATGATCTGACAAATATACTACACTTGCCCCTTCAGATGCACTTCTCACCCACCTCCACTTTGTTCTCACTGCAGGAGGCTGACCTCCATGGATTAATCAACAGATTTCCCTGCCCTCTGACTTCAGGTTATGTTCTGCCAATAGGGACCCCTGTCAACAACTGTGAAGGGCCTTAGAATTTACCCTACTCGTTAGCAAATGAGTTAGTTTGCCACAGTATCACAGATACCTCCCTGGTCAGAGACAAAGTAACTGTATCACTTACAGCAATAGCAGTAGCTAGAGTATATCTGTTTCTTGTGTCTGTTTCCCAAACCCTAATGTCCACAAGGCACTGTGAAAAAGGCTGGGTAACACCTGGTGCAGACAGGAGAAGCTTGACCTTAGCAAACATTAATCTTATGGTGGATAGTAAGCAGCCATCCTTATCTCTGGAAGGAAATGCTATCATCTTGCCAGATTATTTGCCATACAAACATCCTTGAAAAGATGGAAAAAGACATCATTGCCTTGGCTCTCAAGACAGGCAGAAAGACAAAACACTCATGGAGAACTTCTCCAAACCATCTCCAGGAAGAGATCCATGGGAGTGAAGAGACTGTGGTCAAATGTATTCATTTCCCTCCCTTGGAGGTTTAGTTGGTCTTGTTTTCCTCAATTGAAGGTCACTGTTTCTCTTAAGGTGATTTTCTGCACAACTCTCTCCTAAGTTGCAGTCATTACTCTCTCCTAGTCCAGTGGGTATAGAGATGGTGACAGCTCTTCCTATGTCCTGGCACCAGGTTGTTGCAGTATCACATGCCATCTCCTTGTATCACGTCTGCTTCTTTATAATAACCCTGCATGGTTTACTCCAGTCCGAGGGTGCCACCTGTTTCCTATTGGGATCTTGAATGATACCAGCATCGCTGAGTTATGGGAGTGGATAAGATGGCAACAGGAGACTGAAGAGTGAGAATAAAAAGAGAGCAAAGGGAAAACCCTGAGAAATACCAGTGTTATGGCATGTGCAGAGAAACATGAGCCCCTAAAGGAGATTTTAGTGACCACAAAAATTTGGCTTTCGGATTTTGTAGTATAGCCTCTCTTTTAAGAATTTTAGCATTGAAGCTACTCTAGGGCTCTGTGTGAGATGGAAAGTGTGCAGCGAAATGTGGGTGGCACTAGAGAAACATCAGCAGGACAGAAACCAGAGACCTTTGGATTGATTTTGTTACCTACTCTACAGGCTCAGAAATTTGATTTTGGTAGCATACTGCAAGTACTTCTGTTTCCAGAAATGCTGTAAATGCCCTTTTACTTATTTTCAGTGAGAAATAATACTGTCATCCAGATGGACTGTATGAATCAGTATAGTCTACTTGTAGGCATGTCTCTGGGTCACCAAAACTTGCTATTTTGGGTTGTTAAGCAAGATGTTTCTTAAGCCAGGTTCCTTTGAGATGGTCAACCATCTCTACTCTCTAGCTGTCATTTAAGCACGGTGTCTCTAGACCACCCCTCCTGATTGTCATAGAATTTCTTTGGAATCATTACTAGAGTTGATCAGAGTATGGCTGTATTCTTACTTTTCCTACTTGTAGCAATAGAAATATTTTGCTCTAGGGAACATTCTTTTTTTTTTTTAACTTTTATTTTAAGTTAGTGGGTAGATGTTCAGGTTTGTTACATAGGTAAACTTTTGTCTTGGGGGTTTGTTGTACAGATTATTTCATCACCCAGGTATTAAGCCTAGTATCTATTAGTTGTTTTTCCTGATCTGCTCCCTCCTCACACTCCCCACCCTCAAATAGGCCCCAGTCTGTGTTATTCCCCTCTAGGTGTCCATGTGTTCTCATCATTTAGCTCCCACTAATAAGTGAGAACATGTGGTATTTGGTTTTCTGTTCCTGTGTTAGTTTGTTAAAGATAATAGCCTCCAGCCCATCCATGTCCCTGCAAAGGACATGATCTCTTTATTTTTTTATGGCTGCATAGTATTCTGTGGTGTATATGTACCACATTGTCTTTATCCAGTCTGTGATTGATGGGCATTTAGGTTGATTCCGTGTCATTGGTATTGTGAACAGTGCTGCAATGAACATACATGTGCATGTGTCTTTATGAGGGAACAATTTATATTTCTTTGGGTGTATACCCGGTAATGAGATTGTGGGTCAAATGTTATTTCTATTTTTAGGTATTTCAGGAATTTCCACCCTGTCTTCCGTAATGGCTGAAATAGTTTACACTCCCTTCAACAGTGTATAAACATTCGTTTTTCTCCACAACCTCACCAGCATCTGTTATTTTTTGACTTTTTAATAGTAGTCATTCTGACGGTGTGAGATAGTATCTCATTGTGGTTTTGATTTGCATTTCTCTAATGAGCACCGATATTGAGCTTTTATTATGATTGTTGGCCACATGTATATCTTCTTTTGAAAAGTGTCTGTTCATGTCCTTTGCCCACTTTTTAATGGGGTTATTTTTTCTTGTAAATTTCTTTAAGTTCCTTAGAGATGCTGGATATTAGACCTTTGTCAGATGCATAGTTTGCAAAAATTTTCTCCCATTCTGTAGGTTGTCTGTTCACTCTGTTCGTGGTTTATTTTGCTGTACAGAAACTCTTTGGCTTAATTAGATCCGGTTTGTTAATTTTTGCTTCTGTTGTAATTGCTTTAGCTGTCTTCATCATTAAATCTTTTCCCATGCCTGTGTCCCTAACAGGATTGCCTAGGTTGTCTTCTAGCATTTTTATAGTTTTGGGTTTTACATATAAGTCTTTAATCTATCTTGACTTAATTTTTGTGTATAATATAAGGAAGGTGTCTAATGTTTCCATCTTCTGCATATGGCTAGCCAGTTATCCTAGCACCATTTATTGAATATGGAATCCTTTTGCCGTTGCTTGTTTTTGTCAGGTTTGTCAAAGATCAGATGTAGGTATATGGTCTTATTTCTAGGTTCTCTATTCTGTTCCATTAATCTATGTGTCTGTTCTTGTACCAGTACTATGCTGTTGTGGTTACTGTAGCCCCGTAGTATAGTTTGAAGTCAGGTAGCATGATGCTTCTAGCTTTGTTCTTTTTACTTGGCATTGCCTTGACTATGTGGGCTCTTTTTTGGTTCCATATGATTTTTAAAATAGTTTTTCCTAGTTCTGTGAAGAATGTCAGTGGTAGTTTAATGGGAATAGCACTGAATCTATAAACTGCTTTGGGAAATGTGACCATTTTAATGTTATTTATTCTTCCTGTCCATGAGCATGGAAGATTTTTCCATTTGTTTGTGTCATTTCTGATTTCTTTGAGCAGTGGTTTTTAGTTCTCCTTGTAGAGCTCTTTCACCACCCTAGTTAGCTGTATTTCTAGATATTTTATTTTTGTGGCAATTGTGAAAGGAATTCTTTCATGATTTGGCTCTCGGCTTGACTGTTGGTGTATAGGAATGCTAGTTATTTGTGCACATTGATTTTGTATCCTAAGACTTTGTTGAAGTTGTTTCTTAAGCTGTTTGTTTAGGAATCTTTGGGGCTGAGATAATGGGGTTTTCTAGATGTAGGATCATGTCATCTGCAAACAGGGATAGTTTGACTTCCTCTCTTCCTGTTCAAATGCCCTTTATTTATTTCTCTTGCCTTATTGCTCTGGCCAGAACTTCCAATACTGTGTTGAATAGGAGTGGTGAGAAAGGGCATCCTTGTGGCAATTTTCTCTGGGAGAATGCTTCCAGCTTTTGTCTATTCGGTATGATGTTGGCTGTGGGTTTGTTATATATGGCTCTTATTAATTTGAGGTATATTCCTTTACTACCTAATTTATTGTAAGTTTTTAACATGAATGGATATTGAATTTTATTGAAAGCCTTTTCTGCATCTATTGAGATCATCATGTGGTTTTTGTCTTTAATTCTTTTATATTACCCTCATGTCCATTTTATATAGACTCTGATGTTTACTGCTTTCACTGTTGTTGCCCCTTTATCCAGGACATTAGGTAGTTTGTTTCTTCTTGCCCTCTCTGGTGGTCCTGATGTGCATCTCCTGGTAATCTGGGGAGGAAGGAAGTGTGTCCTGTTATACACATAGTTTGCATGGCTTTGAGACAACCCATATGAAGGTGAAATGTGAAGAGGCATATGAAGTGCTTTACAAAATACTTAACACACATAAGTAGCCAGTAAATGGTTGCTATGGCTGTTATTAATGAAATGGTTAGAAGATATTCTGCTGCTGAGATGTTAATGAGAAGTTAAGAAATATTTTCTGCCTTTTTAGTAAGTATGCTTCACATTAGTCATGGGTGTAGAATGTTGAGACAAGAAGATGTTTTCATGATTTAACGGGGGTGGGTATCTTCTTTTGAAACTCATGGAATGAACCTGATTGTCAATATGAGTGAATTGGTAATTTCCAATGAATTGTGCTATGTCTTACAAGAAGGATTACAAAAGTATTCAAAAGGGTACCTGGGCATTACTCTCCTGTGAAATGTAGTATAAGAAATCCAACTTGCAAGTAAGATATATGTAGAACAAATTCATAGTACAAGAATTACCATTAGTCAAGAAATCTATTTTTAATATGCATTAGGATGAGGACAAACATTAAAGTAAGAAGTACTTGTACCAGGGAGTGTTAAGAGAAATATTAATGTATCCTTTAACTGAACTAAGTTTATTTTTACTTTAGCTATAACCAGTTTTGATTTAGCTTTCCATTTTAAAATTAAAGTGAAGTGCTGTAGTCATTCCCATAAAAAATTTAAACTCAATTTGCTGTATTTTTTTCATGCAGTTGCTAATTTCAATAATCAAGAATATTGGAAACTAATTTTGGACAGCCTGTTGAGGTGACATGTGAATGGAATGGAATTAGAAAGTGTCCACCTTGGAAATTTACCAAGTTCAAGTTATCCAACAATAATATAAGTGTCTCCAAGAAAAATCAAATACAACACATCCTAAGGAAGGGCCAGAATGTGTCCATTAAAACTGGAATTCTGTGAGTGCAACTGAGTACCTGAGATTGCAGATGCACATTTGGGATATACATATTTAAATATAGTAATGTGACTATCCTATAAGTTGTAGAATAATTTAGTTCCCTTTTCTATTAAGCAGTATAGCTAATTTATAATTGTAATTAAATCATCAGATGAAGGCTTTTTATACTAAGATTTATTTGGACCGTTTCTATTACTAATCATAGTTAGCACTTATTAGTGCTTATATGCCAAGTACTGTTTTAAGATTTTTGCATATAATAATTAACTTAATGTTCCTAATGATCCTATGAGGAAGGCACAATTGGTTTATAGGTGAGAAGAGTAAGACACAGAAAGTTTAAGTAACTTGCCTAAAGCCACACAGCAAGCAAGTGTTAAAGGTCAGATACAAATCCAAGTAGTCTGGCTTCAGGCTCTGTGTTCTTAACCACTGTTATAAATAGTTGATTCCTGAACAAAATCGGTTTGAACTGTGCAGGTCTACTTATATGTGGAGTTTTTTCAGTAAAAGTTATGCCAAGTGTGCCTGTGCCTCTTGCTTCCCTTTTCACCTCCTCCACGTCTTTTGCCTCTGCCACCCCAGATATTAAAAGACAGATCCGTCCTCTTCCTCCACCTCTTCAGCCTACTTAACATGAAGACGAGGATGAAGTCTTTGCAATGATGCATTTCCACTTGATGAATAGTAAACATATTTTCCTTATGCTTTTCTTAATATTTTCTTTTCTCTAGCTTACTTTATTTAAGAATATAATACATGTAACATACAAAATATGTATTACTTTACTGTTTATGACATTGGTAAGCCTTCTTGTCAACGGTGGTCTATTAGTAGTTAAGTTTTGGAGGAACCAAAAGTTATACATGGGTTTTTAACTGTGTGGGGGTTGGTGCCCCTAACCCCGCATTTTTCAAGGGTCAACTGTACTCGTTCTTATTCTTGCCAATGTTTTTTTCTTACTAACTTTGCTAGTTGATAAGAATAAGCTGCCTGTATGTCTTACCGTCTATAAATCCTCATTTTAAAAACATTTCTTCTTATCAAACTTAATTCTATGATTCAAACACGACACTCTTGATAATACTCCAAATTCTCTTTCCCCTCTGTCTTTTGCATCTGGCAAAGCCTCATTCCTAATGAGCCCAACTATTTGTTTCCTTAGTATTTACTCCATAACAACCAAGAACAGCTGGACAAAGTTACACAGTAGAGCAAATGTTTCTACTGTGTATTAGATATCACCACCCTCGGGCGGGTGTTACATGCTGCCTTGGCAGTATGTCTCTGATCAACTTATTCTCTCATTTAGAGTGGCCTTTGCAAACTCTGGCCAATTGTGTTTTTCAAAAAATGGCCAGAACAATATCCTACTAGCTGGTAAAACAGTGTGAGTTTGCTGTTTCTTTCATTAGAGTGTTACCTTCTTTTGAATATAGACAGGCATGTTACTTAAGAAGTGGCATTCAAGGAAGTCATAAAAGCTGGTACAGTTTTCACCTGGTTCTCTTGGGAGGCTGTCTTCCGCAACCCAGGTACCATGCTGTAACAGAGCCCAAGCAGCCTCCTGGAAAGCCTCCAGAACACATGTAGATGTTTGCTATGGGCTGAATGTTTGCATTTCTTCCAAATTCATATGTTGAAATCCCAACCCGTAATATGATGTTGTTAGGGGGGTAGGGCCTTGGGAGGTGATTAGATCATGAAGGTGGAACCCTCATGAATGAGATCAGTGCCCTTTTAAGAGACATGGGAGCTTCTGTACATTCTGTCTCTCTCTGCCCTCCACTATTTGAGGATACAAATAGAAGCTGGCTATCTGTAAACCAGGAGTTGATCCCTCATCAGACAGTGGATCTGCCAGCAGCTTAATCTTAGACTTTCCAGCCTCCAGAATTGTAAGAAATAAATTTCTGTTAAGCCATCTAGTCTATAGTATTTTGCAATAGCAGCCCAAACTAAGATAATGTTTCAGCCAATTGCCTCAGCTGAGATCCTAAACAATAGCCAGTACCACTCTCCAGATATGTGAGAGAGTGAACTTTTAGATGATTTCAGGCCCTAGCCTACTACCAGCCTTCACATCTTCTCAGCTGAGGTCATAGACATTGTGGAGTAGAAATAAGCCATCCCTGAAGTGCCATATTCATATTCTGGCACATAGAATTTTAAAGAATGGTAAAATGGTTATAATTTTATGCTACCAAGTTTGGTTTGTTATACAGGATTAATAATAGTAACTGAAATACATTCTCTATTGTTTTTTAAACTTCTCTCTCCTCACTTGGAGCGTGTAATCTTACCATCAACTTCAGAGCAAATAGAAGTGATCAAATGAGAATGCCTTTTTATTTTTACTAAAAAGCATGCTGACTTACCTGTATATACACTCATTCTCTTCTTTTTGTGTGTTATTTTAGAAGAGTAGTTTATCCTACCTAAGGCTAATAATCTCTGCTTGTCCTATGTAACCTATCCCATCTTGCCAATAAACTAGTAGGAGTTACTATCTCTTCTGTTATATTTTGACCTCTTCCCTTTGGAGTGGACCTGCCCCATTTCAAAAAGTATTGAGCTATAATTGAAGTAGATAAACCCAGATATGAAAATGTACAAATTGATTGGTTTTGACTTATGCATTCACCTGAGAAACCATCACCACAATCAAGACAGTGAATATTTAACCCCAAAAGTTTCCTAATGCCCATTTGCAGCCCATCCTATACTTTTCAAGCAACCACTGACCTTCTTTCTGTCCCTATAGATCAATGTGTAAGTTTTAGAGGTTTATATAAAGGGAATCATGCAGTTGGTACTCTTACCTGGCACTTTTATTTAGCATATTGATTTTCAGATTCATTCATGTGATTGCAATTATCAGTTGCTGTTTACTTTTTATTGTGAGTGGCATGTGAGTAGTATGCCATTGTGTAGCTAGTTCCTGATTTATATTCACTTGTTGATGGGCTTTTGTTTCTAGATTTTAAAATTATATTTAATTTAATTTAATTTATTTTTTATTATACTTTAAGTTCTAGGGTACATGTGCACAAAGTGCAGGTTTGTTACATATGTATACATGTGCATGTTGGTGTGCTGCACCCATTAACTCATGATTTATATTAGGTATATCTCCTAATGCTGTCCCTCCCCGCTCCCCGCACCCCACGACAGGCTCCTGGTGTGTGATGTTCCGCACTCTGTGTCCAAGTGTTCTTATTGTTCAGTTCCCACCTATGAGTGAGAACATGCAGTGTTTGGTTTTCTGTTCTTGTGATAGTTTGCTGACAATGATGGTTTCCAGCTGCATCCATGTCCCTACAAAAGACATGAACTCACCCTTTTTTTATGGCTGCATAGTTTTCCATGGTGTATATGTGCCACATTTTCTTAATCCAGTTTGTCATTGATGGACATTTGGTTTGGTTCCAAGTCTTTGCTATTGTGAATAGTGCCACAATAAACATACATGTGCATGTGTCTCTCTAGCAACATGATTTATAATCCTTTGGGTATATACCAGTAGTGGGATGGCTGGGTCAAATGAACTAGATCCTCAAGGATCCCACCAACAGTCCCACCAACAGTGTAAAAGTGTTCCTATTTCTCCACATCCTCTCCAGCACCTGTTGTTTCCTGACTTTTTAATGGTCGCCATTCTAACTTGTGTGAGATGGTTTCTCATTGTGGTTTTGATTACCATTTCTTTGATAGCAAGTGATGATGAGCATTTTTTCATGTGTCTATTGGCTGCATAAATATCTTCTTTTGAGAAGTGTCTGTTCATATCCTTCGCCCACTTTGTGGTGGGGTTGTTTGTTTTTTCCTTGTAAGTTTGTTTAAGTTCTTTGTAGGTTCTGGATATTAGCCCTTTGTCAGATGAGTAGATTGCAAAAATTTTCTCCCATTCTGTAGGTTGCCTGTTCACTCTGATGGTGGATTCTTTTGCTGTGCAGAAGCTCTTTAGTTTAATTAGGCCCATTTGTCAATTTTGACTTTTGTTGTCATTGCTTTTGGTATTTTAGAATTGAAGTCCTTGCCCATGCCTATGTCCTGAATGGTATTGCCTAGGTTTTCTTCTAGGCTTTTTATGGTTTGGGGTCTAACATTTAAGTCTCTAATCCATCTTGAATTAATTTTTGTATAAGGTGTAAGGAAGGGATCGCATTTCAGCTTTCTACTTGTGGCTAGCCAGTATTCCCAGCACCATTTATTAAATAGGGAATCCTTTCCCCATTTCTTGTTTTTGTCAGGTTTGTCAAAGATCAGATGGTTGTAGATGTGTGGTATTATTTCTGAGGGCTCTGTTATGTTCCATTGGTCTATATCTCTGTTTTGGTACCAGTACCATGATGTTTTGGTTACTGTAGCCTTATAGTATAGTTTGAAGTCAGGTAGCGTGATGCCTACAGCTTTGATCATTTGGCTTAGACTGTCTTGGCAATGCAGGGTGTTTTTTGGTTCCATATGAACTTTAAAGCAGTTTTTTCCAATTCTGTGAAGAAAGTCATTGGTAGCTTGATGGGGATGGCATTGAATCGATGCATTACCTTGGGCAGTATGGCCATTTTCACGATATTGATTCTTCCTATCCATGAGCATGGAATGTTCTTCCATTTGTTTGTGTCCTCTTTTATTTCACTGAGCAGTGGTTTGTAGTTCTCCTTGAAGAGGTCCTTTACATCCCTTGTAAGTTGGATTCCTAGGTATTTTATTCTCTTTGAAGCTATTGTGAATGGGAGTTCACTCATGATTTGGCTCTCTGTTTGTCTGTTACTGGTGTATAAGAAGGCTTGTGATTTTTGCACATTGATTTTGTATCCTGAGACTTTGCTGAAGTTGCTTATCAGCTTAAGGAGATTTTGGGCTGAGACAGTGGAGTTTTCTAGATATACAATCATGTTATCTGCAAACAGGGACAATTTGACTTCCTCTTTTCCTAATTGAGTACCCTTTATTTCTTTCTCTTGCCTAATTGCCCTAGCTAGAACTTCTAACACTATGTTGAATAGGAGTGGTGAGAGAGGGCATCCCTGTCTTGTGCCAGTTTTCAAAGGGAATGCTTCCAGTTTTTGCCCACTGAGTATGATATTGGCTGTGGGTTTGTCATAAATAGCTCTTATTATTTTGAGATATGTCCCATCAATACCGAATTTATTGAGAGATTTTAGCATGAAGGACTGTTGAAGTTTGTCAAAGGCCTTTTCTGCATCTATTGAGATAATTATGTGGTTTTTGTCTTTGGTTTGTTTATATGCTGGATTATGTTTATTGATTTGTGTATGTTGAACCAGCCTTGCATCACAGGGATGAAGCCCACTTGATCATGGTGGATAAGGTTTTTGATGTGCTGCTGGATTTGGTTTGCCAGTATTTTATTGAGGATTTTTGCATCGATGTTCATGAGGGATATTGGTCTAAAATTCTCTTTTTTTGTTGTTGTGTCTCTGCCAGGCTTTGGTATCAGGATGATGTTGGCCTCATAAAATGAGTTAGGGAGGATTTCCTCTTTTTCTATTGATTGGAATAGTTTCAGAAGGAATGGTACCAGCATCTCCTTGTACCTCAGGTAGAATTCGGCTGTGAATCCGTCTGGTCCTGGACTTTTTTTGGTTGTTAGGATCTTAACTATTGCCTCAATTTCAGAGTCTGTTATTGGTCTATTCAGAGATTCAACTTCTTCCTGGTTTAATCTTGGGAGAGTGATTGTGTCTAGGAATTTATCCGTTTCTTCTAGGCTTTCTAGTTTATTTGCATAGAGGTGTTTATAGTATTCTCTGATGGTAGTTTGTATTTCTGTGGGGTCGGTGGTGATATCCCCTTTATCATTTTTGTTGCGTCTATTTGATTCTCCTCTCTTTTCTTCTTCATTAGTCTTGCTAGCAGTCTATTAATTTTGTTGATCTTTTCAAAAAACCAGCTCCTGGATTCATTGATTTTTTGGAGGGTTTTTTGTGTCTCTGTCTCCTTCAGTTCTGCTCTGATCTTAGTTATTTCTTGCCTTCTGCTAGCTTTTGAATGTGTTTGCTCTTGCTTCTCTAGTTCTTTTAATTGTGATGTTAGGGTATCAATTTTAGACCTTTCCTGCTTTTTCTTGTGGGCATTTAGTGCTATAAATTTCCCTCTACACACTGCTTTAAATGTGTCCCAGAGATTCTGGTATGTTGTATCTTTGTTCTCATTGATTTCAAAGAACATCTTTATTTATGCTTTGATTTCGTTATGTACCCAGTAGTCATTCAGGAGCAGATTGTTCAGTTTCCATGTAGTTGAGCGGTTTTGAGTGAGTTTCTTAATCCTGAGTTCTAGTTTGATTGCACTGTGGTCTGAGAGACAGTTTGTTATAAACTTCTGTTCTTGTACATTTGCTGAGGAGTGTTTTACTTCCAACTATGGGGTTAATTTTGGAATAAGTGCAATGTGGTGCTGAGAAGAATGTATATTCTGTTAATTTGGGGTAGAGAGTTCTATAGATGTCTATTAGGTCTGCTTGCTGCAGAGCTGAGTTCAATTCCTGGATATCCTTGTTAACTTTCTGTCTCGTTGATCTGTCTAATGTTGACAGCAGGATGTTAAAGTCTCCCATTATTATTGTGTGGGAGTCTAAGTCTCTTTGTAAGTCTCTAAGGACTTGCTTTATGAATCTGGGTGCTCCTGTATTGGGTGCATGCATATTTAGGATAGTTAGCTCTTCTTGTTGAATTGACCCCTTTACTATTATGTAATGGCCTTCTTTGTCTCTTTCGATCTTTGTTGGTTTAAAGTCTGTTTTATATCAGAGACTAGGATTGCAACCCCTGCCTTTTTTTGTTTTCCATTTGCTTGATAGATCTTCCTCCATCCCTTTATTTTGAGACTATGTGTGTCTCTGCACGTGAGATGGGTCTCCTGAATACAGCAAACTGATGGGTTTTGACTCTTTATCCTATTTGCCAGTCTGTATCTTTTAATTAGAACATTTAACCCATTTACATTGAAGGTTAATATTGTTATGCGTGAACTTGATCCTGTCATTATGATGTTAGCTGGTTATTTTGCCCGTTAGTTGATGAAGTTTCTTCCTAGCATCGATGGTCTTTACATTTTGGCATGTTTTTGCAATGGCTGGTACCAGTTGTTCCTTTCCATGTTTAGTGCTTCCTTCAGGATCTCTTGTAGGGCAGGCCTGGTGGTGACAAAATGTGTCAGCATTTGCTTGTCTGTAAAGGATTTTATTTCTGCTTCACTTACGAAGCTTATTTTGGCTGGATATGAAATTCTGCATTGAAAATTCTTTTTTTAAGAATGTTGAATATTGGCCCCCACTCTCTTCTGGCTTGTAGTGTTTCTGCCAAGAGATCTGCTGTTAGTCTGATGGGCTTCCCTTTGTGGGTAACCTGACCTTTCTCTCTGGCTGCCCTTAACATTTTTTCCTTCATTTCAACTTTGGTGAAACTGACAATTATGTGTCTTGGAGTTGCTCTTCTTGAGGAGTATCTTTGTGGTGTTCTCTGTATTTCCTGAATTTGAATGTTGGCCTGCCTTGCTAGGTTGGGGAAGTTCTCCTGGATGATATCCTGCAGAGTGTTTTCCAACTTGGTTCCATTCTCCCTGTCGCTTTCAGGTACAGCAGTCAGCCATAGGTTTGGTCTTTTCACATAGTCCCATATTTCTTGGAGTCTTTGTTTGTTTCTTTTTACTCATTTTTCTCTGAACTTCTCTTCTCACTTCATTTCATTCATTTGATCTTCAATCACTGATACCCTTTCTTCCAGTAGATCGAGTCGGTCACTGAAGCTTGTGCATTTGTCACGTGGTTCTCCTGCCATGGTTTTCAGCTCTGTCAGGTCATTTAAGGACTTCTCTACATTGGCTATTCTAGTTAGCCATTAGTCTAATCTTTTTTCAAGCTTTTTAGCTTCTTTGCGATGGGTTCCAACTTCCTCCTTTAGCTTGGAGAAGTTTGATCGTCTGATGCCTTCTGCTCTCAACTCATTAAAGTCATTCTTCATCTAGCTTTGTTCTATTGCTGGCGAGGAGCTGCATTCCTTTGGAGGGGGAGAGGCGGTCTGATTTTTACAATTGTCAGCTTTTCTGCTCTGTCTTTTCCCCATCTTTGTGGTTTTATTTACCTTTGATCTTTGATGATGGTGACTTACAGATGGGGTTTTTGTGTGGATGTCCTTTCTGTTTGTTGGTTTTCCTTCTAACAGTCAGGACCCTCAGCTGCAGGTCTGTTGGAGTTTGCTGGAGGTCCACTCGTGATCCTGTTTGCCTGGGTATCAGCAGCAGAGGCTGCAGAAGAGTGAATATTGCTGAACAGCAAATGTTGCTGCCTGATCGTTCCTCTGGAAGCTTTGTCTCAGAAGAGTGCCCGGCCATGTGAGGTGTCAATCTGCCCCTACTGGGGGGTGCCTCCCATTTAGGCTACTCGGGCATCAGCGACCCACTTGAGGAGGCAGTGTGTCAATTCTCAGATCTCAAACTCCGTGCTGGTAGAACCACTACTCTCTTCAAAGCTGTCAGACAGGGACGTTTAAATCTGCAGAGTTTTCTGCTGCCTTTTGTTTGGCTATGCCCTGTCCCCAGAGGTGGAGTCTATAGAGGCAGGCAGGCCTCCTTGAGCTGCAGTGAGTGCCACACAGTTTGAGCTTCCCTGCCACTTTGTTTACCAACTCAAGCCTCAACAATGTCAGGTGCCCCTCCCCCAGCCTTGCTGCCGCCTTGCAGTTAGATCTCAGACTGCTGTGCTAGCAATGAGGGAGGCTCCATGGGCGTGGGACCCTCTGAGCCAGGTGTGAGATATAGTTTCCTGGTGTGCCATTTGCTACGACCCTTGGAAAAGTGCATTATTAGGGTGGGAGTGACCCAATTTTCCAGGTGTTGTGTGTCACGGTTTCCCTTGGCTAGGAAAGGGAATTCCCTTACCCCTTGCACTTCCTGGGTGAGGCAATGCTTCACCCTGCTCTGGCTCTCACTCGTTGGGCTGCATCCACTGTCCTGTACGCACTGTTTGACATGCCCCAGTGAGATGAACCCGGTACCTCATTTGGAAATGCAGAAATCACCTGTCTTCTGTGTTGCTCACACTGGGAGCTGTAGCCTGGAGCTGTTCCTATTCGGCCTTCTTGGAACCATCCTCTCTTTTTTTTAAATTTTAAATATATATAGCATTTTATATATATATGTGTGTGTGTATGCAGATATATAATCCTATATATGTGAATATATATATACACACACATACAACATCTAGGCAGTATGATAAATACACACACACATAGAAGTCTGGTTACAGGTTTTGTATTTACTTTCAATGGGATATTTATCATTCTCTCTGCTAATAACATGTTTCACTTTAATACAGCAAGTTCCTTGTCTTTAATTAAATACTTCAAAATAGGGCTATTTTTGCCTAAAAGACACTACTTTATCTCCTCAGATTCATAAATCTCCGGTTGGTTGAGCATTTCTTCCAATGAGTAAGCCAGCTTTGTCCTTGACAAATCATAAGCCTGTTTCTCAAGGCTAATATTCTTCATGAAGAATAGGCATTAGTTATGTCAGCTTGCTAATATTAGATTCATTTGCAGTAAATTTTGTTGAGAACAAGCTAAAATTTTATAGTTTTTATTTATATTTTCTTTCCATTTTATTATATGGTCAGGATATTTTATTGGCTAGGCTCTCTGTTCTCAGTGTCAGTGGATTGGCACAATGACGTGTTGTGGTCTGTTCTGTAGCATGTAACAAGACCATTTCTTGTCCTAACACTAGCTGAAATTATGCCAAATATTTTGTCTTAATTATTAATGATATATGGCTAGTGGACCCAAGAATTCTGGCTTTCTACACCACCATTATCTCTCCTCACTCACTAAAAGAATCCCAAGGAAGATGTATCTCTACATATAATATGGTTTGGCTCTGTGTTCCCGCCCAAATCTCATGTTGAATTGTGATCCCAAGTATTTTAGATAGGGCCTGGTGGAGGTGATTGGATCATGGGGAGAGATTCCGACCTTGCTGTTCTAATGATAGTGAGTGAGTTCTCATGAGATCTGGTTGTTTGAAAGTGTGTAGCATTTCCTTCTTTACTGCCTCTCCTTCTCTGTCTTTGTAAGGTGTGCTTGCTTCTTCTTCGCCTTCTGCCATGATTGTAACTTTCCTGAGGCCTTCCAGCCATGTTTCCTATTCAGCCTACAGAACTGTGAGTCAAACCTCTTTTCTTCATAAATTACCCAGTCTTAGATAGTTATGTAGAGCAGTGTGGGAATGGACTAATAAAAGATACAAGGAACAATGTCAATGTCAAATGGGAACTTCTCATTGTAACCTAGTTCACTTGGCTTGGAAGACGGGGGCAACCCAGAGGCTGTTGGTGGGAACTCTATAACTCTATCAGACAAAATTCTAAGACAACATGGAAGAGTAAGAGCCAGAGTGGGAGAGAGTAGTACAGGACATATGAAAAAGCATGCTAAATTTCCCAAAAGAAAAAAGACGTTCTGGCTGCAAAGGATGAAGCAGAGACAAGTGGGAGAAATAAATAGACATATTCTGGGGATTAGTTCCTGGAACTTTTATCTCCTCTGCAGTTTAGATACAAGACAGGAAGAATGCGAGAGAGCCATTATTATGTGCTCCATCTTTTAATGTACTGTAACCTCTTGGTTGCAGTATGGTTCAGTATGAGTTTTGGAATCTGACAGGTTAGTTTCATGTTCACCCCTTTTGGTGAGAAGTGAGGTAGAAAGAGATATTGAACAAGGACATAGATGTTTGTGTGTCCCCTATTCTGGAAATAGTTGGGATAAGTTATAGAAGCTTAATATAGATTCCAGGTTATTGATGTATTTATAGAACTGAATATTTAATATGTCAGAGAGGAGATAAGGACTGATGAAAATGTTTCAGAGAAGATGATAATTTTGAGCAGTGTGAAATAGGAATATAATTTAGGCCCCCTTCTTATTAACCAGCACCTTAGTGAATTATTTTAATTATTTCTGGATTGGTTTGATGCACACCTTCCTGCTATTGTAAATGGAAAGATGATTATTCTTCTTCCCTACTTACTATGTTATATTGTCTCTAGGAATAATCTCAATAGATAATTGATTGTCATTCAATCATTGTCAACAACTGTCACTAGGAATAACCTCAACAGATAATTGATTGCTGTTTAACGTCAAAAATTTTGCCTTGAGCTCAACTGTCCTACTTGAAAAGCATAATTTTGGTGGCGTTCTTCATCACATAATTAACTTATATGTAACACTCTTACAGAGCAGGTCAAAACATTCCTTTACCTCACAATATATTTTACAACTAAATGATTTTTAAGGATTTGCTAAGAAACTATTGTGCATAAATAAGATCCTATATGGGTTTTATTGAAATTTTGTTAAGACAATAGTGGCATAATATTAATGACTAGTAAAATTTTTTCATAAAATTACTTTCTTTGGCTATGCTTTGTGGTGCGTAACACTGCACATCATTTAATCTGTGTGCTGGGATAGACCAGAACTTTTTTCAAAGGAAAAGCTTTACCCTATCTGCAGATACCTATGCATCACACCTCCACATGAAGTTGGGGCCGCCATATTTTCCTGCATACAGTGGACACATTTTCCTAAGAGGATGACAACAATATCCAACTTTGCATATGTCGAAAGTTGAACATTTATGGCTCTTCTCTCAATTGATAACCTTAAATATTTGTATGCAGTGTCAGAAAATACAAACTTAAAATCTGTCTCAATTTTTTTTCTAAAAACCTACTCATTTACCTATGTTTGTATTTGCTTTTAAGCTTTGTATTTCTTTCAATGCCCTAAATTACATTCTTGAATTCAGGCAGACCTTTAGAAACCAGCTTACCTGGACTACATCGTTGTTCCCTTTGTAAAAAATCCACCAAAAACAAACACATTTCTCCATTATTTCAAGCTATGCTTTTCCTCAGAATTAATTCTTTTTTATCACATAGGTGTGGTGAGTGTATTTCACTTTTGGCTTCAGTCTGCGAGGCTCAAAATTATATTTGTTACCCAGCTTTAACAATTGAATAAGACTTGTGGTCTGACTTTTGAATACTGATCCTGACTATCTTTCCATTCTGATGTTCCACTGTTTTTTTAATTTTTAATTTTTAAAATTTAATATTCTTATATCAATGACCATGTCTAAAAGTACCAAAGTAAAAGCCATTTTTAGGAAGGAAGCATGCATTCTAGTAGCTTTGTCTTCAACTTGGAGGCCACATTAGATGTTACAAAATAATAACAACAACATAAAAGAAAACCTTTGCAGTTCTCTTAAATATGACACATACCTCATAGGTACCATGCTCTCTGAGTTGGAGGAGAAACACTCAAATAGTTGATACTTCATTTGTTTCTCATTGCCTTGTAAAATATCAATATTGTTCCTTTGACTAAAACATTTTAGAAAATCAGTGGAGGAATTTATTGAGATTTACTAATTATTCAATTAATATTTTGTTTTCAAAACAACACTCTATTTCTCCTTCACTCCTCCTGCTCCTTGGGAGCAGAACCCAGACCCATAGTATATGTTTAGGACTTTATCACTCTCCTTATAGCATGTATGGGCATACACTAGTCCCTCATTAAGGACTTTCCTCTCTAAACTTTAAACTTATTTAAAATTGTGGAATTCTAGAGCGTTGCTTTTCTTATGTGCTTTTTTTTTTTTTTGAGAATTGTGCTCTCTCCACCTTCATATTTTTCCCTTGATGCCTAATGCTAATTTTGAATGAATACCCTGAGGGCTACTCACTAATGATTTTGCCTGGTAACTATAAATGTACTCTTTGACCTGTGGAATGTCACTTTATGGCTGCTTTACCATGTGTTTATGACTTTGCACTCATGTAGCCTGAAAGTGAGCTAAATTGTGTGTGAGGAAGGTGTGAACTTATCGGTATAATTATCCCAGTTTTCAGGGTGTATAGTATGGAGCCCTCTGGTTGTGATAAAGCAGTGAAGATGAAAAAGATGGAATCTACTCTGGGTTTTAGGAACTCAGGAAGCTTTATTGATCATATGATGCTTCCAAGCTTGACCAAGGGAAGGGAAGTTTCTACAAAGATATTGAAGATAAGCCCTTGGAGATGACCATATATGGTTTCTCCAGTTGATTCTCAGTTTTGTACAACCCTTACTTTCATCCCAACCTACCAATTTACACCACAAAGTGAACTACCAGCACCACTTGTTAATTCAACAAAGATTTATTTAGTGCCTATTATAGGCAAAGTATCATGCAAAGCACTTAATAAATATTAACAAGGAAGGTAGGAAGATTGGTTCCATTTCTAGGGTTTTCACCTTATTTTTTGAAATTCTAAGACTTATACTATTACCTGTTAAGCCAACATCTTCAACCATTCCAGCCTTCTCATCCCTCACCAACTTACCAACTTACGTGTTTCCTCACCTCTATTTTAGCTATCACTGGGATGTTCATAAGTTCTTAACAATTAGAGAATGACCTTGTCTTTCTGGAAATTAAAAAAACTTTACAGTATGTGGGAGAGTTATACTGCATCATGGAAGCTTTCAAGTGGGAAAATATAAGGGGATGACACATATTTAGTAATATATATATTATAGTTTATATAACATATATCTCATGTATTATAATATATAATATATATTATATTGTTATTTTGATTTGCATTTCTCTGATGATCAGCGATGCTGAGCACCTTTCATATGCCTATTTGACATTTGTATGTCTTTTGAGAAATGTCTATTCAGATCTTTTGCCCATTTTTTAATCTTATTAGATTTTTTTCTGTAGAGTTGTTTGAGTTCCTTATATATTCTGGTTATTAATACCTTGTCAGATGGGTAGTTTGCAAATATTTTCTCTTATTCTGTGGGTTGTCTCTTCACTTTGTTGATTGTTTCCTTTGCTATGCAGAAGCTTTTTAACTTGATGTGATCCTATTTGTCCATTTCTGCTTTGGTGGCCAGTGCTTGTGGGGTATTACTCCAGAAATCTTTGTGCAGACCAATATCCTGGAGATTTTCCTCAATATTTTCTTTCAGGAGTTTTGTAGTTTGAGGTCTTAGGTGTACATCTTTAATTCATTTTTATTCAATTTTTGTATATGGCAAGAGATAGGGGCCTAGTTTCTTCTGCATAAGAATATCAAGCTTTCCCAGCGCTTTTTATTGAAGAGACTGTCTTTTCCCCAATGTATGTTGTTGGTACCTTTGTAAAAAATGAATTCACAGTAGGTGTATGAATTTGTTTCAGGGTTCTCTATTCTGTTCCATTGATCTATGTGTCAATTTTTATGCCAGCACCATGCTGTTTTGTTTACTATAGCTCTGTAGCATAATTTGAAGTCAGGTAATGTGACTTCTCCAGTTTTGTTCTTTTTGTTCAGGATAGCTTTGGCTGTTCTGGTTTTTTTTTTTTGTGTGTGTGTGTGTGTGTGCATGTGATTCCATACAAATTGTAGAACTGTTTTTTCTATTCTTGTGAATGTCATTGGTATTTTGATAGAGATTACATTGAATCTGTAGATTATTTTGGGTAGTAGGAGCATTTTAACTATATTGATTCTTCCAATTCATGAACGTAGACTGTCTTTCCATTTTTTGGTGTCCTCTTTAATTTTTTTCATCAGTGTTTTGTATTTTTCATTGTATAAATTCTTTAGTTCTTTTGTTAATTCCTACATATTTAATTTTATTTGTGGCTATTGTAACATTTGATGTTATAGAATAGTTTTACTATATTATTTTTATTTTTCATCAATGATCATGTCTAAAAGTACCAAAGCAGAAAATGTCTGAGAAAATCATTAGTGATACTAGCAATGAGATGGCAGATTCACTAAAAATTTAGTTATAAAATAATGTTTTTTATTTTTTTACTTTTTTTTTGCACTCAACCTCCAAGCATGTTTTTTATTTTAACTTTTCTGAAATGTCATCATGACAAAGTATGATAATGAAAGAGCCTTTACATGTCTAATTTTCACAAATAAATTCTAAATCAGTATGTTTCCCCCAAAGTGCGTTTTTAGTTAAATATTTCTAACCCTAACCCTAACCCTAACCCTAACCCTAACATTATTTTCAAACTCTTCAAGTGGCTAAAAATTATTTCAATTGAAGTAAAACTATCAAAAACAAAATGAATTTAGAAAATCCAAGGACAGCTGGCAAATTTTGTCCCCCAGTATAACCCACTGGGTAGCTGTCATGGCTTCATAAGATACATGAACCCTGCTGGAGACAGTGGTATCTTAGAAAACAACACAGAAAGTGTTTCTGAAGAATTGCCTCCCATAGTAAGTTTGCTTTCTGGCTAAGCAGTGACACAAATAGACCTACTGCAGATGGATAATGGTTGCCTTATAGAGTGTGGCATTAGTATAGACAAGAGCATTTAGAGTAGATTATGGAAACTGACCTGCCCATTGTCTCATTTTAAGTTTGTAAAGCCTAAGTTTTCTTGTATCTCTTACTTCACTTCTGAACTGACCTTTGCCTGAAATGGAAGATTCTCTATCATACAAAACTGGAAGAATTTATTCTGCGTTGCATGTCCTTTGATGTATATTTCAAAGATTTCAGCTGCATCCAGTCATGCCGTGTTTGCTCAGGTGCAATGAAAAACCTCTGTGTTTGGCATACCCTTGTAGGTGAATTTGTATATTTCCCTTCTCAATAAAACAGGATGTTATGAAATTTAATTCCTGATTAATTCCAAAAGGCCTGCTTCCTCAGGTATGGATTAAAATATAATAATCTATCCTTGGGATAATTTTGGCTGCCACAACAGCTGCCAAATATCAATTAAATGAACTGGATTTTCTGTCCAAGGCAAGGCAGGAAATGGGAAATTATCATTTGAGCCCTTAGTATATGTGAAACCGAAGCTGCCCCCAATAGACTATGTGAGTTGTGCTGTGTCCTCACATCAGGAAATAACTAAAATTCTCAAGAAATAATTAAAATCCTTAGTCCCTCCAACACTGCATCACTTTTAACCACTGATACTATTTATTTGTTGGGCTGTTTTCTTTTAATTATCAGCATGTTATGACAGTTTGGGCTTGTTTAGCAAGAGGTATTTATAAGCTGTGGTTTCAGAAATGTTTTTCTAAAAAGATTAGAATGATTAATACTGTAATGTTAACAATTGCTATCTCTTTAGGATTATGAGGAATTCTTAGATTTGATATTATTCTCAAACATAAAATGTTATAACTTGCCACGTATATGTATTATAAAGTTTCTTACTAAGGATTGGCATCTGTGCTGCCAATATCTAAAGATTTTGAATTTCTGCAACATTAAGTTGTGCTCTTTCTAGGCATAGATAAATTTGTTTCCACCGTTTAATATAATGTACTCTTAAATTTCTGAATAGACTCTTGTGCATCAGGTATACACGTCAAAGGTGAAAAACATTTATAATCACATATGGTGGGATCTGCATCACTTTGAAAGGGTGAAAATTTTGTTATATACTCAAAGAGAAAGGCCTGATAGTAGTATTTTTATGCTGAACATCTTGAAAAACAGGTATAGTTCTGTAGGTGAAATAATTTCTGAAATTCTAATAGTGACGGAGGGAGATGTAATGTATAGGCACACTCAAGGACACATTTTACAGGGAGAAAATAGACACTTTGCACAAAAATTCCGGTAATAAATGACCAAAAATGAGATTAAATCTACGAAATATTTTAATTCTTTTGTGACTTAATGTAGCCCATAAACTAGTTGCAATTGCACTTTAGTTGAATTGCTGTATAATTTGTCATTTTGCCAGTTACTGTAAAAAATGAAAAGAACTTGATATTCTTAATGTTCTACATCAATTCTGAAAAGAATTGCAAGCTTTATCTCCTGAAAACAGTAGATTTCAAAGGTAGTTGCTATACAGTTATTTCTTAGGTTAATATGATAGTCACATACATATTTTTATTGGAGATAATTACATTTCATCTGTAATTGTTTTCTTTTTTGTTGTTGCCCGATAATTTCTCAAATCACTTTTCTTTGCTACTGTAGACCAGTGTTTCTTGACCTTAGCACTGATGACATTTTCAGCTGGAAAATTCTTCATTGTTGGGCCTGTCATGTGTAATGCAGAATCTTTAGCAGCATCCATGTTCCTTAACCACATGATGCCAGTGCACCCATTCCCAAGTGTGGCAACCAAAAATGTCTTCAGACTTTGCCAAATGTCCCCTGGAGGGAAAATTGATCCTGGGAATCACTACAGACAAAGCTATAACACCGTTTATAATCATAACTTTTTTTTTGGTATTTCTTCCTTAGTTCTTTGTTTTTGGGGAACATAATCTGTTATTCCTGTCAAAGAAAGTGATCTATTAAGCCTGTATTTCCCAGGGTTCAAAAGACTTTGGCTCTGTAAGGCTGAACATCTAAGTTTATAAAACATTGTATTCGTGGGCTAGAATTGCTCAAATACTTTACATTCTAATATCATTAAGAAAACATCACAAGAATGACTGAGAGGAATGGAGTTGCTTTTGGATGATGCATTAATAAAGAATGCTATTATCATTATTACTAGAAGCCATTAGTCACTAGTCATGACTCTCATGCAGATATAAAATAAAAACATGTCAAAGGTGTTCTTCTACATATTTATTAATGAGAGTACCAGTAAGGTGTTAAACTAATCCAAAGAGCATTTGAGGAGCTAGGTATTCATAAGCAATTTAATAAAGTGATATTAGATGCAGAACTCTTTAATGTTTTATGAGGGCAATGAATAATAACTTTTGGAGATTTATTTTTTCACCAAACAAAAATGATTTGCATCTCTACAAGATAAAAATATGTAAGTTAATATAGAACTTTACCTTAGTCTCTCTCCAGTATGCAACCTCTTCTTTACTTCCTTTTTCTTCTTAAAGGAGGAACAGATTTATTTTTTAAACCATAACTCTCTACTCATCTCTGAAAAACTCACAGAGTAAATGGCCTACAATCACTTCATTCATTTTCCACACCCTAAAATCAGGCATCCAACATTTTTGTGTTATTAAATATGAGATATCAAGTGTTGGATAATAGCAACATGGCTAACATGCTGTTTTCTATGCATGTCACACATCACAAGTAAATTCATATGTATTTTGTACACACACACACATATATATATATATATATATTTTTTTCCATTAGCCTTGGGAGACTTGTGAAATAATTTCATACAATTGTTGGTGACCTAAGGTAAAATTTGCAAAGTTAATTATGAAATACACCATATAAAGCATTAATATAATTCCCAAAACATAGATATTTAATAAATATATTAACAATAATAATTAGAGAATTTTTATAGAGTAACTAAAATTGTGCTAACTCTGTGAAAACCTAGAATAACTTTGAAAGTTAAAGTATGAGGTAATTAATCAAGGCATTGCAATCCTAGTATTCTGTTTTAAATTTAAAACATTAATTTAAAACATTATCTTTTCAGTTAAGGAAAAGAGAAAAGACAAGAAAAGAAAACAAACAATTTTGGTCAATTAGACATCAGGTTAAATCAAATAAAAATAAAAATAGATTTGAGGTCTTTGTAAAACAGCATATGTTAAGACCCAAATTCAGAAACCTGTATTAAGCCTGTCTTAAGCTTTGAGTGCCTTGCAATTTTAACATATGACATTGTTTTTAATTTAGTCATGAAAGACAATGAACGTCTTCTTAAATGTGATATCTTTTTGTATTTTTCCTATTCACTGCCCTTTCCTCTCCACCAAGGAAGAAAATGAAGATAATAAAACATGCTGAGATAAATCGGTAAAATTTTTTTACATTTTCATCAGTAATTAAATAAGAAATATATAGACTTCCCACTGCATGTGTATTCTGACTTCTATAAAGGCTCAACTTTTCCCATAACTTAAAAAATATAATAAATAAATGGAAGGTGGCCAAATGAGAGTTCCATAAACTATTTACCATCTGGCAGTTGCTTTCCACTTTGATCTGATTTGCTTCATCTGGTGGTAGAATGTGTCCATCTGAAGATAAATTCACACACAGCTCAGCTATGTAATTATATTACATTTCAGGAAAAACTGTATGTGGTCAAGCTTGTTAAAGATAGTCAGTTTCTATGGAAGTACACACATTTTCAAAACTGTTGGAAGATTATCAGAAACTGTAGGTGACAAATTCCAGATACAATTACCCATTCCCTCTCCAAAGCCTGATCTCTTTATTTCCCTTGCAATAGGAACCTCTACAATGCATAATTTTCCCACTTCAATTCATTTAGCCTTTTAGTGGGGCTCCTCTTGGTTTTATGTAACACTATTCTTTTGATATTTTTAAGTGCTTCTGTTTAACAGTTCCAAGAATAAAGCAGTTAATTTCCCATTGCATTTTATCTCACTCTAAAATTAAGGTTAGTCATAGAGTTAGGGTTTCATTTGTCATTTTGCTAAGGAGGCCAGATCATGTGAATGTATTCCATTTAAATTGCACTTTGATGTCTGGGTTGACATATTTTCTCAGTTAAGACCAGAAACACTTGGCAAGTAAATTAGCTTTCCTGTGACCTTCAATCTTTTCTAAATCTGTTTGTAGTTTAAGAGGGACTATGAATATGGTCTAGCCCCTGGAGACTTTGAATGCAAAGACATTAGCATCTGTAGGCTCTTTGAGATCCCTCCAAGACAGAATTCATTTGGTGGAACATAAACTTGGGGAACTGTATTAGTTATCCATTGCTATGTGACAAATTGGGCCCAAGCTCATCAGTTTGAAAACAAGTATTTATTTATTGTCTCACAGTTCTTGATGGTCGGCAATACAGATATGGCTTAACTGAATGCTTCCAGCTCAGATTCTCTCCCAAAGTTTTACTTAAGCTGTAGGCTGGAGCTGCAGTCATCTCAAGGCTTACTGAGCTACAAAATTTATTTGTAAGCTCACTCAAGTGATTGTTGTCACGCCTCTGTTCATGCTGGCTTTGACTGGAAGCTTCAGTTCCTTTCCACATGTGCTTCTCCATAGGGCTGATCACAACCTGGGAGCTTGCTTTCCCCAGACTGATATAAGAGAAAGGAAGGAGAGAACAAGAACATGTCCAAGACAGAAGCCATGTTTTTTATAAACTAATATCAGAAGGAGCATGGCATCACTTCTGCGGTATGATATTGGCTACACAGAGTAACCTTTGTTCAATATAGAAGGGAACTAAACAAGAGCTTTTTCACTCGGCATCAGAGGTATTTCAGCTCTCATTTATTAGAGGCCTACCAAGTGTTTTAATGAGAAAGTACCCGCACTTTTCCTCCTCATTGTGCTTTCAATCAGAGGTTATTATGTCCATTTAGAAAGTAAAGGCACAGAGAGGGTCAAGGACTAGCCTAAGGTCACTGAGCCAGTCAGTAGGTAAAGAGCCCATGCTCCTTTCATTATACTCTCCTTTCCTTATCTTGGGAAACTGCCCTGTCTACTTTTAGACAGTGTTTGGACTTCTCAAAGAAAATGTCAAACTTTTTTTTTTTTTCTAAAGCTTTCTTTGGTTTATTTTTACCTCCCCAGGCACAATCGTCACTCCCACAGCAACACTAGCTACCCATTTCCTCACAGTAGAGCGTTGAAAACCTTAAAATAAGACTCAGCCATATAGTAGTTTTTAAATTTTTCATCTTAATTAAACACATTTTTGAAATTAAATACCACATTCTCACACCGTGATAGAGACTATGCAAAGAATAGAAAGTATGGATATTATCTTCAAGGAGCTTAAAATATTTAGAGAGATAAAACACAAGAAACATTTACAGCCATTCATCTTTATTTTATTAATCCTAGGTTTTTCACCCTTTGCTTCAACCTATTAAATGTATTTTTAAAGAAGATTGAACCTGACTTCTATAGGTCAAGGGATATTGGTCAAATGTCTTTTTCCTGAAGCACGAGGGTAGGTGCACTCTGTGGACAAATATAACAAGACAAAATGGAGTATAAGTTAAATGTTGAATAACGAGTGATAAGATAGTTTGAGTGGATAAATTCATCATACTTGGGCTATGGTTCCTACCTCCCAAATCCATATGGACATTTTTTTTTCTTTGAATCTCAATTTGAGCTCATGATCTTCTCTACACAGAACTTCAGTCACTACTACGGAGTCTCATTTTGTATACAACTAAAACTACTGTATTTAAGGCTTGTTTTTATTCGCTTACTGGCACAATTACAGTTAGCAATACATTTCATACAATATTTATAGCCCTAACAATTATATTCTTCCTTAAATTTCTTGCCTCTATGTTTATAGTTAACACTATAAAAGTGCTGAATTTTGAGGGCTTTGCTTTTAATCAAATTCTTGTGTTATTTTAATAATTTTAAAAGAAAAATATAAGAATTATAATCTTTTAAATAAAAGCCATTCTATGCAAAAATCTTTTTATTATCTATTATTATATTAATGTCAAATAATTGGGCTATATATACATATATATGTATGTAGATACTGGCATACGTTGTTTAATTGCCATTTGCTTTATGAGCTTTGCAGATATTGCATCCGAGGGTTTGTGGCAACCCTGTGTCAAGCCCTAATAAAATACAGAATATAGCCATCACCCCAAAAAGTTCCCTCAGCCCCCTTCCTAGTCCACTTTCTTACAAATTCCTCAGAGACAACCACTGATTGGATTTTGTCTTACTATTTCTGCCTGTTCTAGAACTTTGTATCAATGGGGTCATACAATTATCTACTCTTTTGTGTAATGCTTCTTTCATTCAGCATAATGTTTTAAAAATTCAGACGTATTTTGTTACACGAATGAGTAGTTGGTTCTTTTTTATTCCTAAGTAGTATTTCATCATGTATGTTTATGTTTCTCTAATTTCTTATTAATAGATAACTTGGCTATTTCCATTTTGGTTTATATGAATAAAGTTGCTATGAATACTCTCATGCAAGTATTTTTGTGGACATATGCTTTCTTTTCTCTTGAGTAAGTACCTAGTACTGAAATTGCTTGGTCATAGGGTAGATGTAGGTTTAGTTTTCCAGAAATTGCCAACCATTTCTCCAAAGTGGTTGCATCATTTTTATGAGAGTTCAATTGGTCTACTTTCTTGCCAATGTTTGATCTCATTAGTCTTTAATTTTAGGCATTCTGTTTTGTATGTATTGGTATCACCTTGTGGTTTTAATGTGCATTTCCCTGATGGATAAATATATTGAGTGATTTTTAATGTGCTTATTGGCAATGCATATGTCTTATGTAGAAGTGTTTTCAAACACTTTGCTGTTATTTTTTGGATGGTTATATTCTTATTACTGAGTTATGAGTTATTTTACATTCTATACAGCAGACATTTGCCCATTAATTTCTCCTTGTATTGAGTACATGTGTATTCATTTTCCTAATGATTTTTTAGACAGTTTTACATTTTAATGAAGTCTAGTTTATCAATTTTTTCTTTTATGATTGTTGTTTTCTGTTTCCTGTTTAAGAAATCTTTGCCTAACTCAAAGTTGCAAAGGTACTCTTCTATGTTTGCTTCTAAATATTTTTGTAGTTTTAGCTCTTATGTTTAGACCTGTATCCACTTCGGATTAATTTTTGTGGGTGAGGTGTGGTGGCTTGTGCCTGTAAACCCAGCACTTTGGGAGGCTGAGGTGGGCGGATCACCTGAGGTCAGGAGTTGGAGATCAGCCTGGCCAACATGGTGAAACCCCATCTCTATTAAAAATACAAAAATTAGCCCAGCATTGTGGCATGCGCCTGTAGTCCCAGCTACTAGGGAGGCTGAGGCAGGAGGATCACTTGAACCTGGGAGGTAGAGATTGCAGTGAGTTGAGATCAAACCACTGTACTCCAGCCTGGGCAACAGATGGAGATGCTGTGTCAAAAAAAAAATAATTTTTGTGTATGTATGGTGTGGGTTAGAGTTGATATTTTTTTAAATATAGATATCCATTTATTTCAGGACTCTTTACTGAAAAGTCTATTCTTCCCCCATTAAAATACTTTGGATTCATTGTGGAAACTCAAATGACTTTAGAATTACGAGTCTACTTCTGAGTTCTATTTCATTGATCTAGTTGATCCTGCCTGTTGATTTGTCCTTATTACTCTAGAAGCCTGAAAATCAGGTAGGATAAGTCCTTGAACCTTATTTACCTTTTAAAATATGGGTATGAGATGTATGTTTCTTTATATTTGCATATAGAATTCAGAAGCATGTCTTGAGTTTCACAAAAATAATTGAAAATTATGGGGATTTCATTGACTTAATAGAGAGGTAATTACATCTTAACAATATTGAGCCTTCCAACCACTAAATTATATATTTCTTCATGTATTTATGGTTACTTGAATTTCTTTCAGCAATATTTTATGGTTTTTAGTATAGAGGATTTTTTGATCTCTCCTAAACCTATCCCTAAATGTTGTATGTGGTTTTGCAGAACTATGTTTCTAATTTCATATTCCAGCTGTTAGCTGCAATTATGTAACAATACAACTTGTTTTCATATATTAGACTTGTATCTTTCAAACTTGCTAAATTCATCTATTGGTTTCTAGTTTTTATATTCTATAGATTTTTCTATGTGAACAATTATATCATTTGCATATAGTGATAGTTTTACTTTATTTCTGTTTGCTACACATTTCATTATTTTTTCTTATTTTATTGCAATGGCTACAGTTTCAGTACAATGTTGAATAGAAGTTTTGAGAGTGAATATCATAACCTTTTTTCACAACATAGGGGAAAGCACTAATATGTCATCATTAAATAAAGTGTTAGCTGTAGATTTTTATAGATGCTTCAATCAGATTGAGGAGAGGAACTTAGTTTCTCTTCTTGGCTTGTCGAGTCTATTTTATTTTTAATCATGAACAGATGCTGAATTTGGTAAAATATTTTTGTTCATCTATTGAAATGATCATGAAGTTTTTATTCTTTATAATCCTAATAGAGTGAATCACATTGATTTATTTTTAAGTGTTACATCCATCTGGCATTTCTGGAATAAACCTCACTTGGCATGATATCTTATCATTTTTATGTATGCTAATATCTTAAAGACTTTTTCTCCCTAAGTTCATGGCTCTCATTGGTCCATAGTTTTCTTTTTGGAATGAATTTGTCATTTTTTAATATTGGGATTATGCTACCTTCATAAACTGTTTGGAAATGTTTCCCACTTTCCTGTTTTATGAGAGCATGTGTAAGATTATTGTTGTTACTTTTTAAAATATTTGCGAAAATTCTTTAGTAAAGCTATCTTGACATGGAGTGTGTGGAAAAATTTTAAACTCTGAATTCAATTTGTTGATAGATATAAAAATAGATTTTCTGCTTCATCTTTTGTCATTGTTAGTAAGTTGTATTTTTGAAGAATCTGTCCATTTCATCTAAGTGTTGAATTTGCAGTATAAAATTGTTCATAATATACTCTTACTTTTCTAGTTATTTTCTGTAGGATCTGTAGTTACGTAAGTCCTGTCATTTCTGATGTTGGTAATTGGTGTGCTCTCCTTTTTTTTTTTTTTTTCACTTGATCAGACTAGTTAGAGATTTAGAATTTTGTTGATCTTTTCCAATAACCAACCTCTAGTGTTTTAAACTTTTTCTGTTTGCTTGTTTGCTATTTTATTATTTTTCCCTGATTTTTGCTGTTCTCTCTTTTCTATTTTCAGTTTGCTTTGCTCATCTTTTTATAGGTTCTAAAGGTGGAAAATCAGGACAATGAGTTTAAGAATTAAATCCCAGAAAATTAAAATAAAATGCTAAGAGATATATGTCTTGATAATGCAAGAGTTAGACTGTGAACATAGGTCTAATAGCTTTTAGTCCAGTGTTCCTTGCACTGAATCATATTGCCGACTTCTTCCCTTCTTCCCTTTCTTTTCTATAGCATTTTAAGTTACTTAGATGTGTAAGTTTGTTCCAAACACTGTGAAAGGCAAAGAGCACACTTTATTAATTACAAAGAACTCAGTACCATAGTTTTCTCAACCATGCCTAGCTGATATATCAGTGCTGCAAGTGATTAGGACTGCCCTACAGCACTGGAAATGCTTTGATTGGTAGGGAATTCTAAAGTGATTCTATAACTTAAAATCTAAAAATATTATCAGAATGGCAGAAATGTTGATAAATTCCTGGTGGTGTTGGGGAAATAAAGTGACTTAAATCAAAATATCATAAAAAGATATGTAGAAAGAAAAATGGAGCTAAAAGATGTTTAGATTGCAAATTCTGCAGTAATTAACAAGCATTATGCTATCTTTTCATAATTATTCAGAAAAGTTTGTCATGCCCATTATGAGTTATACTTTATAATTATAGGATTGCCTTTTGCTATGACATTTTCATCAAATTTGCCTGTGGCTTTAATGTTAAGAATGCTTGATTATATTAAAAAATATATGCTAATGTTTTAAAGATTGAATCAGAATAACAAACTAGTGAGGTTATGGTGATTCTTTTTTATTTTAGGATTACATGAGATAAATGATGCAAAATGCTTACCACCCTCCTGCCAGAATGTAGGCACTCAAGGAATGTTAGTTAATTGTCCCCTTTCCCTTTACCATGTAAACAATATTTCTGAGGTTTCAGATTATCCCTAATACAACTCCTTTTGGACTTAGTTTTATAATAGGTACAGTATCACTAAGTATAAGTTTATTCTGTTTTTGTAACATGTCTGTGTATCATTTAAAGCATAATTATTTTAGCTCTCTTGTTTACAACAAATAATTTTAATTATAAGGTGCCATAAATCTACAGAATTCTAGCAAGGCTGTTTTTGGTGTTTAAACGAAGTGCTGCAATGTAAGTCTTTATTTCAGGTTTTAGAAAGATTCTTGGTTGTTGATAAATCGTAGAGCTCTTAACCCTTATGAGAAACTTGTAATGTCCTCTAGGTGATTCTGAAGTTAAAAAAGGTAAAAAGGACAGAGAAGAAAAGTTCTACTAGGAGTAAGTAGAACTCAGTTCAAGGCCTACTCTGCCATTATCTAGATGTATATGTTTTACTGTAAATTATTTTACCTTTCCTTTCCTGTATTTCCTCTTACAAAAACGATTTAAGCATAATTATCATATCTAAGATTATATTCATCCTTACATGTCAATGTCATTATAGACCACATGAAAATCTTGAAATATAAGACAGTAATGAGACAGCCAGATGGGAGGGGGTCCCTGGAGAAACTCCAACCAGTCTGCCCACTGAGGTGGAGCCTCAGGCAAATATAAGTTTCTTTCCTCTTTCCTTTGAGGAATTGTGAAATGTGTGCAATCTTAAATGTTATTTCTTAGTGAAAAATTACTGTTTATTTCTGTGACCAGTATATTAAATAAGTACATATTTATAAACATTTTTTTGCTCAGAATTTGGTGTCATTGGATAGTCCTGTTAATTTGGGTATAGTATGGCAATCCCAGTAAATCTAGATGTAAAATTGTTGAATCATATTTGAAAGTACTTAGTTATTTTCTTATATTAACTCATCAGAAATTGTAATAAAAAGCTGAGAAAAGGTTCCAAAACCCAGAGTAACTGATAGAAAAATGAGGTACCATTTTCCGGTCAATTTGGAAAAGTAAGGTATTAAAGAAATCATTGATATTCCAAACATATCAGAGGCTGAATAAAACAGAATGAGTAAAACAGAAATAACAAATAAATAAGGCTGAGTGCAAAAACAAAATAATGAAGTCAGCTCACATACAAAAATTAATTCAAAGTGAGGAAGGTGCCTTTGTGCTGAAGTTAGGAGTTTACAAGGATCATCATATTGGTCTTAAGTGAAATGGACCATTTATTTGGAAATTATATGATAAAAATTGACTTAAGAAGAAATAAACAATAACTTTTAAAGATTAGTAATCAGTTACCATTTTAGCTCCTTGATCATGACATCAGGCTCAGGTGGTGTTAGAGAAGATGTTAAATACCCTTCAAAGAAGAGAGGATACATATTTTGTATAAACTGCTAGAGAGAAAGAAGATAAAGCTACTCAACCATTTTTATAAGACCAGTATAACCTTAACACCAAATTTGATGGAATACAGAGATAAAAATCACAAGAGAATCTCCCTATGAACATGGTAAAGAAGTCTTAAATATAATGTTGGTACATCCACCCCAGAAATGGTTCCAGTTAAACATATTATCATTAATTAAGGTTTATTTCAGAAATGTAAGAGTGATATAATATTAGAAAAATCTATTAATTTGGTCAGTTTTTAATATTCACAGTTATTCATTTTATCCTAAATGACTGATTCTGGGTGAGAGACAGATTTATTATTTGTTACCTTATATTAAATAAATGCATTGCACCACCCCCACCCTACTTTTCCTGCAGGCCTTACCCCTGCGATGACACAGTTAAAACTAGATGGAAAAATGCCTTACATGAGTAAACTGACACACTATAGGCAAGAGGTGAAAAACAATAGATGTTCCCCTTTTATACGTGGGAGAGAGATAATCATCCCTTTTCCTTCCTGAAAGGAGAGAAAAATAGTTTTACTCATTTGATGGAAAGTATCCTAGATTCTTGGCCTAACCATTTGGAATATAAATATCTTTTCAAGGACTATTAATATGTAAATGGATGGTATCTCTGGCTTTTTTGTTTTGTTTTGTTTTGAGATAGAGTCTTGCTCTGTTGCTCAGGCTGCAGTGCAGTGGCGCGCTCTCGACTCACTGCAAGCTCCGCCTCCCGGGTTCATGCCATTCTCCTGCCTCAGCCTCCCGAGTAGCTGGGACTACAGACGCCCGACGCCACGCCCGGCTAATTTTCTTTATGTTTTGTAGAGACGGGGTTTCACCGTGTTAGCCAGGATGGTCTGGCTCTCCTGACCTCGTGATCCACCTGCCTCGACCTCCCAAAGTGCTGGGTTTAGAGGCCCCTACCCCCGCTTTTTTTTTTTTTTTTTTTTTTTTTTTTGAGACGGAGTTTGTTCTTGTTGCCCAGGAGTGCAGTGGTGCAATCTTGGCTCACTGCAACCTCTGCCTCCCGAGTTCAAGCAATTCTCCTGCTTCAGCCTCCCAAGTAGCTGGGACTAAAGGCCATGAGCCACCACACCCGGCTACTTTTGTATTTTTAGTAGAGATGGGGTTTCTCCATGTTGGTCAGGCTGGTCTTGAACTCCCGACCTCAGGTGGTCCACCTGCCTCGGCCTCCCGAAGTGCTGGGATTACAGGCGTGAGCCACAGCGACCGGCCCCCTCTGGTTTTTAAGACCCAGAGATATCTTCAAGTTTTGAACTTCATACCATTTGAAATGTAAATACTTCAGGAGATTGCACTCCCATCTTCCTTGCACTTTAGGGTTTTAACCTAACTACCTAATGCTGGCTGTACCTGTTTGGGCCTCTTGAGGAGGTAAGAGAAATTTTATTACTCTTTCAGATCAAAACAATTAACCAGACACCTAGACAGATGGCCACACATTCATTTCTTATTGCATAATTCTAGATATTTTCTTTAATATATATATATATATTTCTGTGTCTCAAAAAGCTAGGGCATTGATAATAAGCCAGTATGAAAATATTAATAGAAGTCTTAGGCAATGCAAAAAGATAAAAATTATGGAAATACGTAAGATATTAAAAAAAAGAGGCAAACCTTCTTTCATCAGGAGTCTAAACAAAGTGTATAGAACATTCAGAGTTCATACAAATAAATTGTTAAGACTAATAAAAAAATTCAGCAAGCTTTTTGAATGCAAGATTCATATATAAAACTTGGCAGATTTCTTATGCAATAACTAATTAAAAATAAAATGGTAAGATAAAATCTTTTTCAAAATAGTGCCAAAACTATAAATTGGGGAAAAAATTTATAGAAATTGCACAAGTTCATCATGTTGAAAATTATTATATAAAAATAATATAAAGAAGAGTGAAAAAGCAGATGGTGGGGGATACAACCTGTTGCTGTAGGAGAAATCAGTACTGTAAAATCTGTTTTCCTCAAATCTGTGAACTCGGTGCATTTCTGATTCAGATCCCTTGGGAGTTTTTGAGAAGTTTGAAAAGTTGATTCCAAACATTATATGAAAGAATGAAGGTTCAAGGAATTGAGGAAAATTTTGAGGGAAAAACTTGCTGTATTAGAAATCAAGAAGTAATACAAACTTGAATCTTTGGAACAGTGTAGTGTTGGCAATTGGATAAACATACACTAACAACGGCTGTACTAGGTTCTTCAGAGAAATAGAACCAATAATGTGTGTGTGTGTGTGTGTATGTAAATATTTATTATAAGAAATTAGCTTACGTGATTGTGGAAGCTGAGAAGTCCCAGGATCTGCAGGCTGCAAGGCAGAGACCCAGAAGAGTCAATGGTATAAAACCAGTTTGTGTGTAGGAAGGCCTGAGAAACAGGAGAGCTGATGGAGTAAGTTCTAGTTTGAGCACAGGAGGGGATTGATGTCCCAGTTAGAATAGGCAGAAGGAGTTCCTTCTTAGTAAGCCTGTTCTATTTAGATTTTTAATTGATTGGATTGAGGCCATCCACATTAGGGAGGGCAATCTGCTTACCAATTAAATGTTAATCTTGTCCAAAAACAGCTTCACAGACATACCCAGAATAATGTTTGACCAAATGCCTGGGCACCCTGTTGTTCAATCAAATGAACACATAAAATACATAAAATTAACCATCAGGAAAACTAACCTGTATGTTTTACTTACTATGTATCAGGCACTATTCCAAGCACTTCGTGTATGTTAGTGTAATTCTCACAGCATCCTATGAAATAGGTATGACTTATCTCCAATTTATAAATGAAATGAAGCCACAGTGAAGTTAAGAACTTAAACATCTATAGTAGTATAGAACAGAGAATCCAGAAAAATACCACACATACATGGGATCTTGGAATGTGATAAAAATAGCATTGCCAGTCAGTAGGGGATAAAGTGGTGTTGGGACAATTGCTTATCCGTATTAAAAAGTCAGTGTTTTACCTCATAGCACACACCACAATAAATTCCCGATGGATTATAGATCTCAAAGTGAAAAGCAAAAGTTCAAAAACTTAAGAAAAATAAAATGTAGGAGAATATCTTTATAACATCACAGTAGGAAAGGAATTCTTTAAAACAAGATGAAAAAATAAAAAAATTGATAATTTGACTTCATCAAAATATAAAATATTTGTAGCTACCACACCTTAAATGTTTATTAGGCTCCTGTTCCCTGCCAAGCATTGCTAATCACTTTGACATATCAAGTCAGTTAATCCTCACAAAACAAGCTGAAGATGTGCATACCTTGTTATCCAGCCATTCCGCTTCTAGGTAGATACATTAGAGAAATTCTTGCATATCTTCACTGTTCTTGTGCTTATAATAACCAGAAATAGAAAGCAACTTAATTTACCAACAGGAATCAAATTAATGAGTAGATAAATAATGGGATCTGCATATAATGGAATATTATACATATTTAAAATTAGTAAATAATCTACATGAGTCAACATAGATATAGCCCTTAAAATAATGATGGGTTAAAGAAAGCAAGTTGTAGAGATATATACAGGGTGTAATGTCATTTATTTACATTTATAAGCACAAAAACTATTTAGTATATTGTTTATAAATGTGTACATTTTTAAAAGGGTAGGAATATGAAAGAACATTTTAAACAATATATGGTATCTACATAGAATCCACTGTATTCTGTGTCTATAATATATGGTATCTATTGTATCTTTAGTATATTGTTTCCTAAGGGAGACTAAATATCAAATTTTAATGTTTGTGAATTCTGGATTATGTGTGTATGAATTTAAAAAAAATCACTATCTTAATTCACTTATAGTTTGAAGTGTTTAATAATAATTGAAATAAAGTAAGAGAAAAACATATGTGCCAAAGACAAAGAGTGGAATAGTTATGGTACTTCTACATGCTTGTAGTGATTTTTATTAGATATTGATTGGGGAACGGTTATAGGTGAAGAAGCTGTAATTCTTTATAGCCCCTTCGACACTCTTGGAACCTAAAGTTATTGACTCTCAAAGTGGACTACTAGACTATTTTTAGGATGAGATTACAAAGCTGAGAACACAGTCCTTATGAGATTACAGAATGGAGCAGAAATGCTCAAATACATCCATGATGATGATCCTTGATTCTTTGAGTATGAATATGTCAAAACATAGATGTAAAGAACTTAGAATACCGGCCACACTATAAATTGTATGAGTTACTTGTAAATGTAAACCATTTTTCACTGGTGTGTATAAGGTGTAAAGTTTTCATAAGCCTTTGAAGATCAAAAGTGAGAAGTATTTAGAAACTACTGTTAACAGATGTTTTACCTCTCTGCCTGCAGCAATCTACTGTCTCAGAGGCATTTATTCTTTCACCCAGAGCATTCCCATATCTTATTTATGCTTCAGTGTCTGCCTGCAATAACTGGAGAACCTAAGCACCTAAAAATCAAAAATATTTATGTAACTCTTCTCTGATGCCCTCCTGTTGTAACTTTGTAGTTTTTGACAAGAGCCATTCACAAGTAAGAGATCTCCTTGCAACCAGAAGGAAGCTTGTATGTAACATAAGGTATGTGGGAAGAAGTGGTTCATTTAAGTAATAAAAAAATTGTAATTGAAGTCATGAACATTTACAAATGAAACAGAGATGGGGCTATGGATGATCTGTGTTTAGGCCAGTACAGCAGCCATAACACTGGAATGTTAGTTCCAGATCCCAAGCTACAAGGTAATCCACACTGGACATGCTGCTAACTAAGAATGGAGAGGGATTAGGCATTGTGATAGAAAGACCGTATTATGTGAATTTAGTGGGGGTAATTTTGGCCTTGGAACCCTGCATTTCCATTTGAAAAAGGCAGACAATGTATTGCCCTGGAAAAGCTATCTGGATGGGTCACCAGGGGCTTCCTTTGAGCCATTCACCATGACCCAGAAGCTGGCCTTAGGAAGTCCAGGCTGAGAAACCCAATTGGTTTATTAATGTGATAAGATTGGATCTCCTTTTCGGGAATAGACTCACATTTAACTAAGTTAACAGAGACTAATGAGTACAATCCCGAATATAGGCTATTGACTGACCAGCATAGAGGCTTGTGGAAAAAAGTTTATTAGCCAAACAAATCATAATGCTCTGTCTACTTAGCCAAGATGTGCATTTTTAGGACATTGTTCTAATGGACATTGCCAGCTTTTCTTTTTGAATTGATTTATTGAGGCTTCCATTCTTGACAAATTCTATTATATTTACATTACTAAATGATACATTCCATGTCTACCTCCTTGAGGTCTTACCCACATCACATGACTTTTAATGTTTTGGCTGCTCTCTTATGCTTCAGTGACACATGATGAGCTGTCTCTTGCTTTACTTCCCCAAATGATAAATCACAGTGACTTAGAGTTTGCTAGTGTAACTCTAAGGACATCGAACCTTATTTCCAAGTACTTAGGGACTATTCACTCCCTATGTATGTATGGACCACATTAGCTTTTCCTTTCCTTTTCCTTGTTATTTTTTGAGAGCTTCAGCTAGCAATGGAAGTACTACTTCTCTTCTGTTTCTCTGAGGAAGATTTCATGGGGTAGCTGAAATTAGCTTTTCCTTTCCTTTTCCTTGTTATTTTTTGAGAGCTTCAGCTAGCAATGGAAGTACTACTTCTCTTCTGTTTCTCTGAGGAAGATTTCATGGGGTAGCTGGATTAGAGATGCCTCAGGGTCATCAAGAATATGAATGTAGGACCTTATACTTTTGAGAGATTCACCAAAAAGTATAATCTTCGGGAGTCCCTAAAAGGAGAAGGTTCTTGTAGCTACTGTGCATGGTCATATGTCAACCTGGAAATAATCTTAGTATGGCTCAGGGAGGTCCTTGATTGCTTATATCATGAGCCATGAAACGTAAAGAACTCAAATCCTATATTCTTCCCATAGTAGATATGTATTTTTAGTGGTTGTTTTATCTGAAGCTACAAAACTGAGCTACAGAATCCTCTAAGCTTCTGCTGTGGGCTGTTCTACTCTTTGCCCCCAGCCTTCCTCTTCATGTCTTCTGTCTCAATCCCCATTTCTTAGAGATTCTCTCTTTACATCTCTATTGCCAGCTGATTATCCAGGTGTTTTATTAACTAACTGTGCCCATTGGATTAGAGTTGCCATATTTAGCAAATATAAACACAAAAAAGCTACAAATTTAGCAAATAAAAATACATCCCTGAAATATTTGGGACATTCTTATACTAAGAAAAAATATATTTGTTGTTTGTCTGAAATTCAAATTTAGCTGCATATCTTGTCTTTTATCTAGTAACCCTGTTTTGGATCCTTCCCCCTTCATCCAGCTCTTCAGATGTCTCCTCTGCATGACTGAGTTTTCTGAGATTCTGTGCTTCAACTCAGCTCTGCATCTGGCCTTTTGATTTCCTGGATGGGGAACTGGACTCGTTTTTCTCCAGTCATACTTTATGTTGTGCTCTAACATGAATTGTCTCTGGGCAAATAGAAACAGGTTATAAAGAACATATTCTGAGTACTGAGGCTGAAACACTCATTGCCTGTGCTCAATCGTTACTGCTTCCTCTTGCTCCAAAGTCCTCAACGCACCCCTCTCCTCAGAGTGAGAACTCAAGCCTTCAGACAGATAATTGTGTTCCAACATAACAAGGCAATCCTTTACTTAGTGCTATTCAGATTCTTCTCTTAATAGCATCACTCTGGATGATTAAAAGGAGTTATATAATGCAGGTTGAGATTCTTCTAAACCAAAGCTGTAACCAAGGAAATTTCTTCAGAAATTTGTGTCGTCGATTTTTGTTTGTTTTTGTCTACAGTGAAGGAAAATGAGCTTATTCCATTAAAGTTTGTACACATCAGTTCCTAAATGTTGAAAACCTAATTCCCTCTCTAGAATCAGACCTTTCTGTTTCAGATCTGCCCCTATCCTAGGATTTAAGCTCTAGAAACTTAGAAATAAGAGAAGAGATCTTGTTTTTAGGAGTGAATGCAGCATGTAAGTGTGTGCTTTTACTTTCTTTTAAAAATTTTAAACAGCTCTATTGAGATATAATTCACATACTGTACAATTTACCCATTTAATGTGAAAATTCAGTGTTTTTAATTATATCCATAGGATTGTGTAACCATCACCACAATATAATTTTAGAGCATTTTCATCTTGACCGAAATAAACCTGAATCCATTAGCCGTCACTCCTCATATCTCCCCTTCATCCTATTCATCACTTCATCTGTTGACAGTCACTTAGGTTTTTTCTACTTTTTAGTTTGTATGAATAATAGTACATACAATATTATTCATAGTACAATAATACTATGAGGATTCATGCATGAGTTTTTGTGTAGACATATGTTTGCATTTCTCTTGGCTTGATATCTAGTGGTGGAATGGCTGAGTTTTATAGTAACTCTGTTTAATCATTTGAAGAAATGCTAAACTATTGCCCAAAATGAATGCATCATTTTACATTCCCACTAGCAATGTATAAAGATTCCAATTTCTCCGTATTTTGCCTACCCTTAATGTTGTCTATCTTTTTTATTATAGCCATCCTAGTGGAGTGAAGTGGTATCTCATTGTAATTTTGATTTGCATTTCTCTGATGGCTAATGATGAACATCATTTTGTGTGCTTAATGCATATTTGTGTATCTTTTTTGGAGAAATGTCTATTCAGATTCTTTGCCTATTTTTAAATTGGATTGCTTGTCTTTATTATTGAGTGGTAAGGGTTCATTATGTATTCTGAATATAAGTCCTTTTGCATATATATTCTTTGAAAATGTTTTCTCCTATTCAGTGGACTGTCTTTCACTTTCTTCATGTTATTATTTGCAGCACAAACATTTTTAATTTTGATGTTTATTTTTTATTCTTGTCACTTGTACTTTTAGTGTCACATCTAAGAAATCATTGCCTAAACAATTGTATTATAGATTTACTCCCGTGTGTCTTCTAGGAGTTTTATAATTTTAGCTCTTACATTTAAGGTCTATGATCAATTTTGAATTAATTTGGGGATATGGCATGAAAAAGGGAGAAAGGGCCTTGATTTAATTTTTTTTACATGTGGCTCTCTGATTCTCCCAGTGCCATCTGTTGAGAAGACTATTGTTTCCCCGTTCAATTGTCTTGGCACCATTGTGCAAAATTAATGGATTATAGTGTAAAGGTTTAATTGTGGACTCTTAATTCTGTTTCACTGATCTATAAGTCTATCCTTGTGCCAGTGCCACACTGTATTAATTACTGTAGTTGAGTAATAAGTTTTGAAATCAAAAAGTGTGAGTCTTCCAACTTTGTTCTTGTTTTTGAAGATTGTTTTGGCTCTTCACAGTTGCATTTACGTATGAATTTTAAGATGAGTGTGATTTCTGCCAAAATAAATAAATAAATAAAAGCCAGCTAGATTTTTAATAGGGATTGAATGACTTTTTAAATCAATTTGAGGAGTATTGCCAACTTAACAACATTTTATTTTCTGAACCATGGACATGAAATGTCTTTCAATTTATTTGAATCTTCTTTAATTTCTTTTAACAATATTTTGTAGTTTTAAGGTTATGTCTTGAACATTCTTTGTAAGATGAATAAACCAAAAAATTTTACCCTTTTTGATATTATTATAAATGAAATTTTCTTAATTTTCAGATTTTCCATTGCTAGTGTATAGAAATTCAATAGATTTTTATATATTTATCTTTCATCCTTGAACTTTGCTGAACTTTTTAATTCATTCTAATAGTCTTTTATTTATATTACTTAGGATTTTCTATATACAAAATTATGTCACCTATGAAGAGAGATAGTTTTACTTTTTCCTTTTCAATCTGGATGCCTTTTATATCTTTTTATTGCCTAATTACTATGTCTGGAACCTCCAGTAAAAGGTTGAATGGTCACAGTGAGAGGAGACATCCTTGTCTTGTTCCTAATTTTAGAAGACAAGCAACCATTCATTAAATTTTTCACCATTAAATATGATATTAGCTGTAGGTTTTTTGTAGATGCCTTATATCAGATTAAGTTTCTTTCTGTTCCTAGTTTGTTGAGAGTTTTTAATCATGAGTGAGTATTGGATTTTATGAAATGCCTTTTGTCTCTTACATTTAGGTCTATGGTCAATTTTGAATTAGTTTTTTGGTATGGTGTGAGAAAGGGCCTTAATTTAATTTTTCTGCATGTGGGTATGGAGTTCTCTCAGTACCATTTGTTGAAAAGACTATTTTTTCCCCATTCAATTGTCTTGGCACCATTGTGAAAAATCAGTTGAATATAAATATAAGCCTTTATTGTGATGATGGTTTTTGCCCTTTATTCTATTAACATAATATATTACAGTAATTGACTTCCAGATGTTAAACCACTGTTGCATTCCTGAGATAATTCCCACTTGCCCATGGTGTATACTGGTTTTTTTAAATGTATATTTCTGGATTCACTTTGTTAGTATTTTGTTTCAAATTTTAACATCTGTGTTCATAAGGGATATTGTTCTATACTTTTTATTTCTTGTGTTGTCTTTTATATCAGGATAATACCAACATCATAGAACAATTTGGGAAGTGTTCCTATCTTCTGTTTTTTGGAAGCGTTTGTAAAGGATTGGTATTAATTCTTTTTTGAATGTTTAGTGAAATTCACCAACAGGCCAAATGGGCCTGAAGTTTTCTTTGTGGGAAGTTTGAAATTTACTAATTCATTTTATCCATTTTTGGCCTGTTGAGATTTTCTCTTTTTTCTTGAGTCAGATTGGGTAATTTGTTTCTTTCTAGGAATTTGTCCATTTCATCTAAGTCATCTAATTTGTTGGTATATAATTATTCATAATATTTCCTTATAATCCTTCCTGTTTCTGTAAGGTTGGTAGCAATATTCTGATTTTAGCAACTTACATCTACTCTGTTTTTTTCTTTATCACTTCATCAAAAGATTTGCCCAGTTTGTTGATGTTTTAGAAGTACTAACTTTTGGTTTTATTGGTGTTCGCTATTGCATTTTTATTTGCTATTTTATTTATTTCTGTTCTGTATTATTTCCTTCTTTCTGCTTGGTTTGTGTTTATTTTGTTCTTATTTTTCTACTTTCTTAAGATAAAAGGTGAGGTAATTGATGAGATCTTTCTCAATTTCTAAGGGAAGCATTTACAGTTATAAATTTCACTTTGAGCACAGACTTAGCTGTACCCCATAGTTTGTTACATTGTGTTTTCATTCTCATTCATTCTGAAATATCTAATGCCCCTTGTGAGTCCTTCTTTGACGAATTGGGTAAGTTTGCTTATTTTCAGGTATTTGTCTATTCCAAAATTTCTTCCAGTCATTGATATCTAATTTAATTCCGATGTGGTTTGATAGCATACTTTCTATTATTTTAATTATTTTAAATTATTGAGGCTTGTTTTATGGCTTAGCATATTGTCTATCCTGAGAATGTTCCTTGTGTGCTTGAGAAGAATGTGTATTCTGTTGTTTAATGGGGTGTTCTAGACATATTTGTTGGTTCTGGTTGGTTTGTAGAATTCTTCAACTCTTCTCTCCCTTTGTTAGTTTTCTGTCAAGTTGTTCTTCCCATTTTTGCAAGTGGAGTGTTGAAGTCTCCAACGATCATTGTTGAATTGCCCAGTTCTCCCTTCATTTCTGTCGGTTTTGCTTCTCTCACCTTGCGCCTCTCTTTGTGGAAATTGTATCCAATGAGTTAGGGGACGGGGTAATCAGGGCCCCAGTATTCTCAGCTTGCAGCTTCTGGGGTAGAGCTTTCTCCTTACAAATGGCAACTGGGTGGGTGGCTACAAAGGCAGTCTTTTTGGTCTCACCTGCCTGGAATAAAAGTGTCCGCAACATGGGGCTGGAAGGCAGAATAGGGGCGGGCATGAGAAATGCCAGCAGCCGGCTCCTCCTAGGATGAAACCATAGTTTCAAACGGACTGCTGGAGGAAAAAGGAGCTCCTTCCTTCTTGACTAAACATGTTTCAGGAAGAGCTTCCCAGGAACTGGGAAGTGGATGTAATGGGCCAGGTCATAGCTCAAATGCCACAGATTCTCACTTTTCTTACTGATATTTAATATGTTTTCTTGAATGAATGTTTTTACATTTATTGTATGCATTTAGGACAATTTCCAGGGAATATGAATGATTAATGATCTTTTAAAATAATTTTTTTGTGAATTAAATTGTTGTTTTGTTGGGGAGAGGTTGTGCCGAGCTCCTTATTCCTTCGTTCTCAAAGTCCTGCTCCTCCCCCCACTTTTTTAAGATTCTAAAATACTATGAATTTTTTTAAATAGTTTATTCTGTGTAGGATCTATATCTGCCGTTTGTTAGTCCATTAACACAGATGGTTTCATTCAGATTTATGTTGGGTCTGATAAATATCTTAGATAACACTTTAATCTGTTCTGATTCCTATATAATATTTATGGCTGAATAGTATACATTATATATTTATATATTCCTATATATATATTTAAATTTAATATATTTAAATAATACATTAAAATATATTTAAAATAATGGCAAGTAAAAATAATGGCAAATACTACAATTACTTTTGCACCAACATATATATATGTGTGTGTGTGTGTATATATATATATCACATTTTCTTTATTCAGTCCTTTGATACACATTTAAGTTAATCCTGTATCTTTGCTATTGTGAATAGTGCTATGATATGCATGTATGCACAGGTATCATTTAAATACATGATTTCTTTCCCTCTGAGTACCCAGTAGTTGGAATGCTGAATCGAGTAGTAGTGCTATTTTTAGTTTTAGTTTTTTTTTTAATTTCTTTTTTTGTTTTTAGTTTTTAAACACATGCTGTTTAATTTCCATGTATTTGTGTAGTTTTGGGGGTTCCTCTTGGTATTTATTTCTAGCTTTTTTCCACTGTGGTCTGAGAAGATACTTGATATGATTTTGATTTATTAAAATGTGTTAAGACTTGTTTTGTAGTCTAACATGTGGTCTGTCTTGAAAAATGTTCCATGTGCTTATGAAAACAGTGCATATTCTGTAATATTGCATAGAATGTTCTGTAAATGTTAAGTCCATTTGGTCTAAAATCCAATGTAAGTTCAGTGTTTCTTTGTTAATTTTTTTGTCTTGATCATCTGTCTAGTGCTATGAGTGGGGTGTTAAAGTCCCCTATTATTATTGTATTGCTGTCTGTTTGTTTAGGTCTAGTAATATTTGTTTCATGAATTTGGATGCTTTGATGTTGGGTGCATATACATAGGATTGTTATATTCACTTGCTGAGTCCATCCTTTATCGTTGCATAATGATCTTTGTCATTTTTACTATTTTTTATTTAAAGTCTGATTTATCTGATATAACTAAAGCTACTCTTGATCACTTTGGTGTTCCATTTGAGTGGAATGTCTTTTTCTATCCGTGTACTTTCCATCTATATGTGTCTTTGTGGATAAGGTGAGTTTCTTGAAGCAGCATATAATTGATTCATGTTTTTATCCATTCTGCCAATCTGTATCTTTGAAGTGAAGCATTTAATCCATTTACCTTCAAGGTTAATATTAATATATGAGGCTTTGTTCCTGTTATATTGTTGATGGTTTTCAAGTTGTTTCATAAATTGTTTCCATCTTTTTCACTGTCTTTTTGTTTTTGAGATTTTGTAAAAATTTTGTCATGTTCCCATTTGATTTCTTTCTCATCCTCGTCGTGTGACTGTTTTAAATGAATTGTGGGTTTTATGTTTTCATGTGACTTTTATTATGGTAAATACTGACCTTTCATTTCCATGTTTAAGACTCCTTTGGACATTTCCTGTAGAACCAGTTTTCTGGTGACGAAAGCCCTCAGCATTTTCTTGTATGGAAAGGACTTTATTTGTCCATTATTATGAAGTTTATTCTTGCAGTATACAAAATTCTTGGCAGATAATATTTTTTCTTTTAGGACTTTGAAAGTGCCGTCTCATTCTCTTTGAGCCTGTAAAATTTCTGCTGAAGGTTTCCTGTTAGTCTAACTAACAGGGTTTTCTTTATAGGTGACTAGATACTTTTCTCTTTCTAATTCTGAAATTCTTTCTTTCACTTTGACTTTAGATATTTTGAACCCTATATGCTGTGGAGAGGACCTTTTTACAATGTGTTTGTCTGAAAATTGCTGTGCCTCCTCTATCTTGATGTCTAACTCTCTTGATAGATGGGAAGTGTTCATTGATTATTTTCTTAGATATATATTCTAAACTCTTTGATCTCTTTCTTTCTCCTTGGAATATAAGTTTGGTCACTTTATGTAGTCCCAGATGTCTGAAAGGATTTGTTCATTTTTTAAAATCCTTTTTCTTATTTTTATCTGGCTGGATTATGTCAAAAGACCTGCCTTCGAGTTCTGAGATTGTTTCTTCCACTTGGTCTAGTATATTGTTGAAGCTGTCGAATGTATTTTGTATTTCCCTCAATGAATTTTTTACTTTCAGAATCTCTGCTTGTTTTTTTTTTTGTTTTGTTTTGTTTTGTTTTGTTTTTCTTTTCTTTTCTGTAAGATATCTGTCTCCTTAGTAAGTTTCTCATTCACATCCTGGATTAATTTTCCTAATTTATTTGTATTGTTTTTCTGATTTCTCTTGCATCTCACTGAGCTTCTTTAAAATCAATATTATGATTTTTTTACCTGGCATTTTGAGGAATACCTTTTTGACTGGAATCTGTTGCTGGACAATTGTTGTGGTTCTTTCATGGTGTCATATTTCCTTGCTTTTTCATGTTTCTGCGTCCTTCTGTTGATATTTGTGCATCTGGTATAGCTGTCACTCGTTCCATTTTTTTTCAAATAGCTTTAGTAGAGGATCATTTTTTCTTGAGGATGTATACATCTGTTGTTCAGTAAGACACTTTGGCTTTGATTTTGGATAGTTGCAGTAGTGTGATCTTTGCGTGACTTCTTTGGCAGTGGTCAGTGGTCTCTGTGATTTCCTCGGTGGTTTAGAAAATGGTTATTAGTTCAGGTTGTGGTGAAATTTTGCTGGGGACTTGGATGCCAAGCAAACAAGTATTTGGGCCCCAGTGGTGGCAGTAGTGGTGTGAGTATGCCTGTTTTTAGGCTCAGAGAAGCTTATACTGCCTCCCATGTTAGCAGGTCCTAGAGGGTTACTTCTTGACCCTGCAGGTGACTTGCTTAGGAGCTTGTAGTGGGAGCGGTGGACCCTGTGTGCGAGTGGGTTCTTAGGCTCCTAGACAGCTGATGTGGTGTGGGTGGGTCATGGCTGTAGCAGTGGTGGAGCAATGCATTGGGACCCAAGCAGTCTGGGTTGGTGTTGTTAGAAGCTGCAGTAAATTCATGGGCTAATCCCAAGTTACACAGCTGCCCATAGTAGGTGGCAGGTATTGTTCTAAGTGTGCTTAGGAGGGCTTGGTCTCCTCTGTCCCTCCAGTAACCCAGGGTAGTGGCTGCAGCTGACTTATCTCAAATGTGGTCCAAGAGTGGGGTACAGCCCAGTGTTAAACTCTCAAAATGGTGGCAGCTGTGGGTTTTGTAATCAGAGTGAGTGAGGCCCCTCTCAGGTGCACAGCAAGAGGAAGAAGCTGTGGCAAGAAACTGTGGAGAGTGCAATCCACATGAATGTTGGTTTTATAGCAGCCTAGAGCAGGGAGGTATATATTGTACTAGGTATGCTTAGGAGAATGGGCTTCCCTGTTTGTCCTTGACCAAGCAATGGCTGTGGCAATGTCAAGTTGAACTCATTATGAGGGCACAGTGCAGCCCAGTGTTAAACTCTCAAAATGGCAAGTTAGGCCTGGCACAAGAGAAGGCAAGCAGGCAAGCAGCATGGCCAGGAAGCTGTGGGGAGTGTGGTCTGGTTGCATCTTAGCCTCATGGCAGCCTGTTGCATGGCTGTGGGTCTTGTCCTAGATATGCATAGGATAGCCTGGTTTCCTTGTCAGTCCTTGGCTGTGTGACAGCTGCAGCCTTATCAGCCCAATCTCAGACTGATATGAGGGCACCATTCAGCATTAAACTCTCAACTTTCGCCTTGGGTCTGTTACCAGAAAGGGCAGGTCCCTCCCAGGCAGGCAGCATGGGCAAGAAGCTGTGGGGAGTGTGATCTGCCTCATATCTCGGTTTCAACAGCAGCCTGAAGCAGGGTGACCAGGACCCTCCGAGGGATGTGTGGGGGCACCTGTTCTCTTCCTGCCTCCTTGGAGGAGTGCAGCAGCTGCAGCCCTGTCTGTAGACCGCTTAGTAGCTGGGCTGTCAAAGTGGTGCCCAGCTGAGGCTGTTCTTGGATGCCTGTGGGATTCTGTGTGGGTTCCCTTTCTGGAGCAACATCTCTGTGCAATCTTTAGGCAGCTCTATATGCCAGGCATAAGGATCTAGTGGGCTGAGGGTTTCTCTCACAGCCGAGATCATTAAAGCCCATATCGGAGCTCTCAGGATTTCTCTCTTACTGTTTTCCCTTGTCCAGGAGCCTCTCCTGGTTCTCAGTGGGCTTCCCACTGGGCAAGCTGCTTCAAATATCCTCCTTACTCACTGAAGCACCTGAAGAGACAAGTGCTGCCTGTCTCTTCTTTGATAGATCCATGTATTTTCTTCTAGACAATCTCTTTGATTATCTATGAACTATTCTGTTTCCTCTCCATGGAGGAGGCGCACACTACCTGTGTCAAGTCAGCCATCTTGATCCCTTTGTCCTGGTTTCTATATAATGTTGTTGTACTATCCTCTGTGAGCTTCCTTAGACAGCATTGAGGGGCAGAGTCTTAGCACTTTATTCAGGTAAACTATCACATTCTTTGGTATACTTCTGCAATGTCTTGTTACCATGGTATTAAGTTTCAGGCCAAACCTAGTAGTGACCTCTGATTCTTACTTGGATTTAGGAATGGAGTTATGGAATCATCATCAATAGAGACATAATGTACAGCTTAGTAATTGAAGTAATTAATTATATTTCCCTCTAGTAGCTGTGGTCTCTATGAACCTAATATAATTTACATTGAGGCAGAAATCATTTTCATGACAGAATGGATTTCACTGGACACAGGCTTCTGTGTCATGAGAGTCAAGCAATGACTAGGCTAATTATGCCTTAGAGAAAGAGGTATTCTCGAATATTTGATGAGTCTCTAAATTAAGATCATTTTCGAAGTCTTTCTATTAATTTCCATTTCCTTCCTTCCTTCCTTCCTTCCTCTCTCTCATTCTTTCTTTTCCCCTTCCTTCCTTCCTTCCTTCCTTCCTTTCCTTCCTTCCTTCCTTCCTTCCTCCTTCCTTCCTTCCTTCCTTCCTTCCTTCCTTCCCTCCCTCCCTCCCTCCCTCCCTTCTTTCCTTCCTTCCTTCCTTCCTTCCTTCCTTCCTTCCTTCTTTCCTTCTTTCTTTCCTTCCTTCCTTCCTTCCTTCCCTCCCTCCCTCCCTCCCTCCCTCCCTTCTTTCCTTCCTTCCTTCCTTCCTTCCTTCCTTCCTTCCTTCCTTCCTTCTTTCCTTCTTTCTTTCCTTCCTTCTTTCCTTCCTTCCTTCCTTCCTTCCTTCCTTCCTTCCTTCTTTCTTTCCTTCTTTCTTTCCTTCTTTCTTTCCTTCTTTCTTTCCTTCTTTCTTTCCTTCCTTCTTCCTTCCTTCCTTCCTTCCTTCCTTCCTTCCTTCCTTCCTTCCTTCCTTCCTTCCTTCTTTCCTTCTTTCCTTCTTTCCTTCTTTCCTTCTTTCCTTCTTTCCTTCTTTCCTTCTTTCCTTCTTTCCTTCTCCTTCTCCTTCCTTCCTTCCTTCCTTCCTTCCTTCCTTCCTTCCTTCCTTCCTTCCTTCCTTCCTTCCTTCCTTCCTTCCTTCCTTCCTTTTTTTTTGCCAGAGTCTCACACTGTCGCCCAGGCTGGATGGAGTGCAATGGCACAATCTTGGCTCACTGCAACCTCTGCTTCCTGGATTCAAGCAAGTCTCCTGCCTCAGCCTCCTGAGTAGCTGGGATTATAGGCACCCGCCACCAGGCTTGGCTGATTTTTGTATTTCTTTTAGTAGAGACAGGATTTCACCATGTTGGCCAGGCTGGTCTCGAACTCCTGACCTCAGTGACCCACTCACCTCAGCCTCCCACAGTTCTGGGATTACAGGCATGAGCCACCATGCCCAGTTTTAATTTTAATCATTTTCAACATAAGACTTTACCTATATCCACATAATGGCAGTAGGCATGACAATTAGGGGTAGAAATCTAACCAAGAAAAAGTCCAGTGGCACCCCTGTTCCTTTTAATCATGAGAGTTCTATAAAATTACCTTGTTTCTGTGAATTCTTGGTATTTCCTGATATTCAGTTTTAACCCCAAAACATTGAAGAATCCTGGTTTTGTTAAATACCATAGCGCTTCATGCCTAATATTAAAGCACAAATATCAGATGTTGTATATCAAATAAGAAAGAGACATTATTTGCCTTTCCTATTTATTTTCAGAGAGCTCTAATTGGGTCCAAACTCTAGAATCATCCTTATTTAACAAAGAAATTCCAGTTTTGGCTGTGAAGGAAATCCATTGCACATTTGCCCTGCCATTCAAGGTTATTTTGCTAGTGAAAGGTGCTCTGGAGCAGTGAATAGAGGATGGAGGAAAGTTTGAAAGGTTTTATTTTTATTTATTTATATTTTTTTGGTTCTTTTGGATTTAATTCTGTTTTACTATTAGATCTCTAATATTAAATATCTAATTTTATTTTAATATTATGTCTCTTTTGCTGATTATAGCAATTCAGTTCTTACAACACATTGAAAGTCACCATTTAAAGTCCTCTGTGATAGGACAAGTCTAAAGTCCTTATGTGACAGGACAAGATTCTAATGTCCTGATGTTCCTCATGGGATGCCCACAATCTTATCTAAATTTCTCATTTCACTTGAAGAAAGTCTTCATTTTTTTAGATTTACTTTGGGAATTTGAATTTTCATCAGTGCAAATACAAATTTATCCTGCTCTGAGGCCAATTGGTACCATATCTTCCCTTTGTGTCTTGTCACTCTGCCACATCCCATCTCATCTTGACCTTTGAGTCAAGGACCCACTGAACTGACTATCTAGTTCTAGAAGTTCTGCTGCAAGACCAGGAAAGCTTGAGAAAGGTATTGTGGAAGAAGCAAAGGTGGACCGCATCCGTGGGCCTATGAATGATGACAGCATCTGACATTCTGCACCAGCTACGTCTTCCTCAATGGCAGAGAAAAGGCCATAAGAACAGACTTCAAGGAAGAGTGATTTTCCCAGTGCTTCCTTCTGTACCTCACCACACCCTAGTTACATATAACTCCATTGAACAGCATCTATTCAGAAACTATACTGAATAAAAAGACTGGTGGAAGGGATCACATGGGTAGCAACTATGAAACATAAATAGGGCACACAGTTACAAACATTATCACCTTTAGTTTTTCAGAAAATGAATCCCTGATTTCATTTACTTCGAGCTTAAAAGCTCAGCCATATTACTCTAGTGCCTACCAAACTGATCTAGAAAGTCATTTCCATTTCGTTTGTGATATGTAGAAGTGCAGACTTCAGGAAGTTCACCTTTAACTTTAGCATTCTAGATGAAGTTTCCTGACTCAGTGCTTTTGCATAAAGAACAAGAAAAAAAAATGGTAAGGAAAATCGGAGATGCTAACATCCTCCCCCATCCCAACTGCACCTTAAAATATGCATGTCACCTTCAAGGTTTTAAAATTGCACTGTTTATGTATGTACACATTAAAATTAATGCTACATTTAAGGAAAATAAAATTGCTTGTTTCTATGTAATTCCTGTCATTCTACAGGAAATTCACTTTTCCAGCTACTGAGTAGAATGTTTAACAGCCTCAATAAAAAATAAATAAATAAATTTCTCATTTTGCATATTCAGACCCAGAAAAGCCAAGTGACTTGTCCAAAATCAGATCTTTTGCTCCGAAGTTTAGAGGTCTTTTTAGCTCACAATGCTGCCTCCTAGAAGTAACTTCTGATCTAAACACAGTACTTGGTGGTCACCACTTGCTTTCCTCTTCCTGGATTTCCTAGACTCCCATGACAATCAAATAGAAGTGAAATGAGTATGAAAGTTCTTCATGTTTCACCTTTCTTGACATAGCATACTCAGTAGCCATTTTTATTTTTTGGAAATGGCCATGTCACATTATGGTGACACCACTGTTATGGTGGAGCCTCTAAAAACCCATGTGGCTTTGTGGGGTAGAGATTTAAATTGGCCTGACCAGTTTTAGACATGTAAGTTGAGAAAAATATACTTTGTTTTGTTAATCCACTGAGATTTGGGTGTCAATGTGTTACCATAGCATAATATACCATATTCTTATTAATACAATTTCCAAAACTTAGTAGCAGTCACATCAAGACATTATAGCATAAGAGACTCCCTTTTCAAACAGTATGCTGAATGTTTGAATAATGAGGAGAACTAAGAAGACATAGCTTCTATTCAGCCAGCTGAATGAATGTAAGAAGCAAGCTTAAATGAAAGCAAAAGCATTGGGAGGTATCTTCAGTTTTTCTTTGTCTTTTTCTTTCTAATTTATTAGGTCATTCCTGTGTTTTGGTCAACCATTGTCTGTCTTTGTGCATAGGCAGAATTGACTAAATTCTAGTTGCTGTGCAACACGAACATCTAATAGGACATACATTTAAACTTGAGGTTCCACCTTATACAAAATATTTTCAAATGCATTTGTGAATAGTCTGGTAAAATCACACAGTGTGAAAGACACTGAGGATATTAAGTTTGCTGGGCTACTTTACATTGGATTCTAATGGCACTAAAGTATTTATCAGTAATCTGATTTTTTAATATGCTGCCTAGTCATTTTTATGTTGCATTAAGTTTATTTTGTCTTTTTTGGATCATTCCCATGCCACTTAGAGTGCACTGGGTTGTGGCCTAATTGCCTTATTATGCAGTATTAAATAACCTATAAAACAGAATAGAAGTATGAATTAAAAAGAATGGACTTTTGTCACTGTAGGTGGTATAGAAGAGCAAAACAATAGAATTAGGACAAATGTAAATGAAATACTAAGCAGAACATGTCACTAGTATAAAGAGCTTTCAGAAGACTTTTCCCCCCAGAAGGAAACCAAAAAACGGGCCTTTGGGAGCTTATTTAAACCCAAATGCAGTGAATAATTAAATATGTTTTCGCTAAAGGCTACATCTTTATTTTGCAAACCATACTTCTTTCTCAATATTTTACTGACTTAAAATGTTCAGACTCTGCTGTCTTTAGCATATTAAAGACCATAAGTGATGAAATCTTTTTAAAAATTACTTAAGTCATTTCTTTTTAAAAGAATAGAATAGGTGGCAGAGGGTATGAAAAGGACAGATTTATCCTGTTACTTTTTGAAAATAGGATCGTTATTGTGCTAAATGGCACCAAATAATAATTTACTACTCTAGGTGTTCTTTACACTCCATTCAAAGAAAGACTTCAAGTCCAAAGTTCGTAAATATTGATGTAGTTATAAATGCTAGTTAGTTGGATTTTATTTTTCCCATCTTTGATTGTGTATGTGTGTGTGTTTTTTTAATTTGTTTGTTTTTATTTTTGTTTTTACAAAGTAAAATGTGTCTAAAAGACTGCTTAAATTCAATCTGAAATAGGAATATTCTTTATATATTTGCTAGCCTGGCCAACCAAGCTACCTGTTTCTGTGACTTCAGCTATCATTTTTAAATACACTAATTCCCACATAGTATCTAGAGCTCTTAAACATTTCCTTCTTCTGGTATTAGTTCCTAATCTCCAGCCCCATGTCAGAGTTTTTCTATTTGCTAGTTAAGAGGCACCTACATTCCATGTATCCCAAATTCCTCCAGTAGAAGCTCTTGAACCCATGATTTCTGTTAGTGACATCATCTTCTTTCACTATCTCAGATCTGCATCTCCAAATCCTCCTTTTCCTTTATTTCTCTTTCTCCTCATATTTTTTCAGCACCAAATCCAGGTCATTTTTTCCCTGTGAATTTCTCTCAAATACCTCTTTTCTCTTCCCATGATCACTTTCGTTAGCCTTTCCAGACTCTCAGAATAGCTCACCAACACTGCGGTGGTGTCGCCTTTACTGGTCTCCTTTTCTTTCTCCCCTGACTCCAGTTCATCCTCCACACAGCCAGAGCAGCCCTCCTGAAATACCCCTCTCATCATGGTTTATGCCTGTGGAATACCCTAGTACTTCTCTTTTTTTGTCCAGGGAGTAGAGTAAAATGGTTCTAGTCTCAGACTCAAGTATTTACAAAGGTCTAGCCCCACTCTGGGTTTTCAGTTGCACCTTGTGTTACTTCTCAACAAAAGTCTTTCCTCCCCAGCCAAACTAGTCGATTGACTAGCCTGCAAAATCATATTTCCTCTTTCTTATGTTGATCCTTTTCTTCCATATTTCTCAGACATAGAATTCCCTATTCTGTGCCCCCTAAAAAGGACTTAGTGTATATTTACAACACTCTTTCTTTTTACAGACTCTTTCCTTTATTCAACATGTATGTAGTGTGCATCTACAGTGGATCATATCTCTGAAGCGGTTATTGATGGAAGCTAAGGGAAGTGTCTTTGTGACAAACTCCCTAACAACTAGTTGTTGTTTTGGGGTGTATTAGAACACTGGACTGTCAAGTACCCTCTCACAATAACTGCTCTCTGAGTGTATAGAGAACTTCATGTTGTTCATTTGCTTCTCCCCTGGCAGTGTCTCTAGACCAAATAGGTGCCCAGTGCAATTTTGTTGATGAGTAAACTGTGCCTTGGACAAAATCTTACCCTTCTGAGATGCAACCTCATCATTTGTGAAAGGAAGAATAGAAAATGGTATGTCATTGAGGAAATGTGATTGTTCTGGTCATCACGCACATGTATTTTCTTTGTCCATGCATAGTTGGCTAACTTTTAATACCCGTACCTACTATATTACATGATCTTTGCGGAAAGACCTGTAAATTTTTAGTAGACGTGTGGAACTTGATTTTCAGCATCTTGAGCATTTTTAGTATAGATCTTATTTGGGCAAATTATTGCCTTCCATTCTTCCTTTTAAATCATCATAGGAATTTTTTTCTTGTCCTTGAAATAAAGGCAATTGAGACCATTTCTGATACATTGTGTCTGTCTCAGAATTACTTTCAGGAACATTAAGTTAACTTACATGCACCTCTTGAGGGCAGTTTTAGGAAAGAAAACAATAGACTCTTTCTTAAATGATATTCATCTCTCCAGTAATACCCAATACACCAAAGTTGCCCAGCTCTTTACATGCTGAGAGGCATGTTGGCACAGAGTAGGGATGTCTTATCACAGAGAATTAAAGTGATAGCAAATTCAGTCAATGAACTAAAAGTCCCATCTCTGTCACAGTGACTTAAATATGTGTAAAGACAGTGCACTTCAGAACTAAATACCACAGTGGGAACACAGTAGGTAGGTTGTGACTGGCACTGGGTCCTAGACATTTTTATGCTAGGTATTGAGTCTCTGCATATTGGCATTACCATGAACTCAAGGATTAAAACACAAGAATGAATCCACAATTATGTTGGTAAGCTAAAACATACGCATTTCTCTCATACATGACAGAAAGTCAAGCATATATACAAATCAGTGCCTCTACAAATTCAAGATTTCTAACTTCATCTGGATGCTCAAATTGAACTGAGTGTAATTGTGGCAACTTTTATCTCCTACTCTTAGCGGTAATCAGTCCAGACTCTCATTCCTTGCCTGTTTCCCTCTATTTCTCACTCTCAGCAGATGATTTTATTTTATTTTTTGAGCTGGAGTCTCGCTCTGTCACCCAGACTGGAGTGCAGTGGTACGATCGTGGCTCACCACAGGCTCCGCCTCCCGGGTTCACGCCATTCTTCTGCCTCAGCCTAGGTGATTTTATTTTTAACTTCACAGAGGGAATAGAGGCCACTATGTGGGGTGATTCTGTTAAACTCCAACTTTCCCTCCACTCTATGCTAACGCTGACATCTTTAATTCCTGTTTAAAGGGATGAGGGTGGTGCCCAATTCCAGGTTGGCTGCTTGGCTCTGCAGTGTATTCATCAACCTATCTGTCTTTAGAACAGTAGGTTTCAACTCAGGCTGCACATTAGAATAACCTGGGATGCTTTTATACGAAGCTGACACTGAGACCCCACCTTTGGCTAATGAAATCAGAATCTCTGGAGTGAAGCTCAGGTATATGATTCTAATAAAAAGGAGGCTTTACAAACCAGTCCTCAGCCTAAAAAATCCACAAGGGTAAGCATCTTGTTTGTGTGCTCAAAACCGTTCCACTTAATACGCTGCAGGGCCCCTGACTCAGAGTCGATGCTTGATGTGTATTTTTATCTAGCTCTGTCACCAACCTTTCCTCATCCACTGGCTCCTTATCCTCAGGAGACTTACATGACCTCTCAACAACATCTTCTCTCAACTATCTTCTCTCTCTTTCCTTCACAGTCTCTCCCAGTCATTATTTCAGTTTTGAAAACTGGCTTCTACTCTCACTGCTCCACTAGTACTGCTCTCATCTGAGTCCTCCATGATCACGTTCACTCCTTATATTTCTTAGCTTTTTGCTGCTCTTGATACACTATTGGTGACTTCTGCCTTTTTTTTTTTTTTTTTTTTTTTTGAGACAGGGTCTCACTCTGTTGCAGAGGCTGGAGTGCAGTGGCACAATCCTGGCTCACTGCAGCCTCACACTGCTAGGCTCAAGGGATCCTCCTGCCTCAGTCTCCCGAGTAGCTGACTACAGGCATGCACCACCACACCTGGTTAATTTTTAATTTTTGCCTTTTAAGACTGTCCTACTCCCTTGTCTTCAGGGTCATCATTCGATTTGCTTCCTCCTCATGTCTCCTTTACTAGTTCCCCTTCCTCTGCTTACTCCTTAAATGTCACTATTCCTTTGAATTCCATTTCCTTTTCTTCTTACTCTTCATCTCCTTTCTAAAGCATTTTCATTGGTTTTGAGCTTCTTTGAAAATATTGTGAAATCCATGGACCCTTTCTTCAGGAAAATAAAATTTGGATGTAAACCAAAAAGTTGGCACCTGACTTCAGTAGGTTTGTGGACTGCTGTTGTATTCCATGTTTATCAATAGGACACATGTAATTAAATGTAAGAAAACTGGAAAAAATTATAGGATCGATGGCAGAAATTCCTGAGGAATGAGGATGTGGGTTTATAAAAAGTCTTGACATTATAATTGTATGAAGACATTATACTTATCAAGTCAAATATAGAAACTTTATATCCAGGATTCCAAAAAAGCTAACTGCTAAAATCTCTGTTCAGCTTTCTTTCTCCTAAAATTACAAGATTTCCCTATAAACCCAGATGCGTATTGCTGAAATATGAAATGTCACATCTAATTTCTGTTCTCATGTGGACTCATTCTCCAACTTAATACATTCAATTCTTGTTATTCACAGATTCCTTATTTGTGAATTCACCTACTTACTAAAATTTTTATGATCCTAAAATCATTTTTTTTCAGTGCTTTCATTATTGTTCATAGATAGGTGGAGAGCAGCAAAAAATTTGAGTTGCCTCATATGCAAGTTCCTAGCTGGGGTCAAACAAGGTGAGGTTTTGCTTCTTTTTTCAGCTTTTATACTGTAAACAAGTAGTCTTTTCACAGGATGGTTAGTAGCATAGTTTTTGCATTTTTGTGCTTTTTGTTGGTGATTTTGCTGTCTAAACTGGCTTCCAAGCCTAGTGTTCCTAAGGGCTAGAAGGCTGTGATATGCCTTATGGAGAAAATATGGTATTGGATAAGCTTCATTCAGGCATGAGTTCTAGTGCTATTTTCCTGAGTTTAATGTTAATGAATCAATAATATATATTAAATAAAGAGTCTTTAAGCAAAAACACACATAATACATGATATGTATTGATCTGTCAAGGAAAATGTTGCTACTGGAGGCTGGTAGGAACCTAACCCTATATTTCCCCTAGAAGTATTCACGAATTCAGCATTTATGGAGACTTTACAAAATATGGTTACTGCAAATAATGAGAATTCACTGTATATACAAACTTGTAAAAGTAGTCTTTATGGCAAGCCAACCTTGACATAAGTAATAATCACAGAAAAATATTTCTTTTCATGTATATTCCATTATAATTATATGTGAGTGAATTTTGCTATATATAAAACCAAAGTGTAAAAATTAATCTATAAATGCTATAGTAATTTTTAAATTTAAATTTGAGAAGCATCTAAATACTTATCAAGCCAAATTGTAGTTATTAATGATGATAGGAAGCACAAAGAGGTGAATAATTTATGCCTCAATTATTAGAAATAAAATGTTCACTATTTTATTAGTATATACTTGACTATATACTAATATAGGGTTTAAACTATTTCTTACCTAGAAACCTAGCAGCTCATAGCTTTGTTCACTGAATGTGAGGGCCCTTTGCTCTGGCAAAACTGGAATGTTTAAAATGTTACAGAACAGACAGTTTTCAACAGACATATGTGTGGACAACAAGCCTATAAAAAAAAACTGAATATCACTGACCATTAGAGAAATGCAAATCAAAACAATGAGATACCATTTCACATCAGTCAGAATGGCATTATTAAAAAGTTAAAAAAAAAAAACAAACAGATGGTTTCAAGGTTGTGGAGAGAAGTGAACACTTATTTACTGTTGGGAGTGTAAATTAGTTCAACCATTGTGGAAAGTAGTGTGGTAATTTCTCAGAGAGATAAAAACAGAAATACCATTTGATCAATCCCATTACTGAATATATACGCAAAGGAATATAAATTGCTCTGTCATAAAATCACATGCACAAGTATGTTCACTGCAGCATATTTACAATAGCAAAGACAAGGAACCAACCTAAATGCCCATTAATGGTGGACTGGATAAAGAAAATGTGGTATATATACACCATGAAACGCTATGTAGCCATAAAAAAGAATGAGATCATGACCTTTGCAGAAACATGGATGGAGCTGAGGCCATTATTCTCAGCAAACTAACACAGAAGCAGAAAACCAAATACCACATGTTCTCAATAGTGGGAGCTAATTGATGAGAATTCATGGACACAAAGAGGGGAACAACAGACTCTAGGACCTACCTGAGGGTGGAGGATGGGAGGAGGAAGAAGATTAAAAAGATAACTGTTGGGTACTAGGCTTATACCTGGGTGACGAAATAATCCATGTACCAAAACCCATGGCACGAGTTTACCTCTATAACAAACCTGTGCATGTACCCTGAATCTAAAAGTTAAAAAGATGTTACAGTAATTGACACATTAAAAGATGACTTTAATGAGAGTGTTATTTTCTACATAGACAGAAAAATGTTGCATATACCTTATTTCTATCGTTCCTACTTGTAGAAATGTTCAGACTTTTATTTGGGCTCACTACTCCTCCATGTTAGTAACTCCTTGTGGTTGGTTTCATGAATTACCCTATATTTTAATTCAATTAAAATGTATATTAAAATAAGTATTAAAATATTTCTTTTATGTTAAAGTATAATAACACTTTATACTATTATAATATATATTTTATTATATGAGCATATACTTATTAAATTTATTAAATATGTGTTGTGTATATCTTATACTTAATTCAATAACTAAGTCATAATGCCAATGAAGAAGAAACATTTGGTGAAAACACTTAAAAATTTTTTGTCAGGTCTTATTTTCATTCAAATAGTAATCTTGTTTACTTTATTCTAAATCTATAACAAAATTTTTTTGGCCATAAAGAAAGTCACTTACCGATTGATACATACAGTAGTACTGCTAAACCTTTAAAACATAGTGTTAAGTGAAAGCACCTAGTCCAAAGGATTGCATGGTGCATAATTCCCTTTGTGTGGCATGCCGATGATAGGCAAATCTATACAGATAAAGTAAATTAGTGGTTGCCTAGGTGTTGGGTGGAAATGTGTAGTGATGCTAATAGGGGTAGAGTTTCTTTCAGTGGTAATGAAAATGTTCTAAAATTGTGGCGATGGTTAAACAATCTTGTGAATGTACTAAAAACTAATTAATTGTGTACTTTAAATGAGTGAATTAATTATATATCAATAAAGCTATTATAAAAAGTTTTTAATAAAAAGAAAATATGAATCACGTTTTTCTTCAGTCTGCCTGAACTTCAAGTATAAAGTTAAAAAAATTGCTTTCATGAACTCTTTGTGCAAAATCTACTAGACATTGGATTTCAGATGACCAAAATGACTGCAGGGACATCTGTGTAAGGACAGGTGATAAACATGAAATATATATTTACCTTTAGTAGTAGTAAGACTAAGTGACTTTTATAAATAAGATGATCATATATCCCATTTGCCATTAGAGTCCAGATTATAGGTCTCGTCTTGGCCTAATTAATAGTGGCCTCTTTCACCCTCAAAACTTTTCCAATTTAGATGATAAATTATGTGAATGTTTTTGTAGTAGCATGTGTAAAGCCTTATCTTTTAACGATGTAGATATAATGCAATTAATAAGAGCGGGAGAATTGCCTTTGGAGTACTGCTGGGAATAAATGGATATCCCTTTAAATTAGATGCTGGGGGAAAGAAAAAGAGGGAGAAGAAGAGATTACAAACTAATTTGAGACCACGAAACCAATAGAAAATTGATCAAAGTTTTGGTCCTGCAGCTCTCAAGGCCATTAGAAATTCCTTCATCTTCATAGTTGATAATATTCAGGTCTTGCTGTTCCAGTGGTTCTTTCCCTGAACACATATTTCAGATGACTGGGGCATACACTATCACAAAGTTTTGTTAAAGATACTGCCCATGAGTTTTTGTTTAATTTATTCTATTTACTCTTCCTATATGGGGAATTCAAAGAGATTTAAAAATCTATAAAATCTACACTGCAGTTCCCATCTTCTTCCCAGATCCCTCCAGATAACACATTTCCCTCTTCCTTAGTTTCTTCTTCTTTTTTTTTTTTCTTATTCAGTTTCTTCTTCTTTTTTTAAAAAAATTCAGTATATCCTCCAGTAAATTGTCAAGAAAGAGTTTATGAGAGGTTTTTGTTTTGTTTTTGTGATTTTATAATTTACATTCCTGAAATGTCTTTATTTTACCCTCACATTTATTTGATAGTTTGGCTAAGTAGAGAATTCTCGTAAAAAATCTATTTCCTTCAGAATATTGAAAGCATTTTTTTCTTTCTTTTTCATTCCCAGCAATGGCTAAGATGATCTTCAGTCCATTGCATGCAATTTGTCTTATTATTGCTATTGGTCTTTCTGTCTTTGAAAGTTTTAAGGATTTCTCTTTGTCTTCATGGCAGCTTTCATTATTCCTGTTATAGGGAGAAGAAAGGAAAAGTTGAACAATTAGCTTAAGATAGCACAAGTAGTAACCCCTACTATATGTATTGAACTCAAGTTCAAAGCTCTTGTTCTCTTTACTGCTTCACAAGCGTTTAAATAGATAACTTCAAATGAGACATCAAGTCCCCACAACACTAACATTTACTGAGTGTTTACCCAGCCCTGAGCTAAGTGCTTCACATACATTATCTAATTTCATTCTCATAAGAACCCTAGGAGACAGGTTCTAGTTCTAGCCCCGATTTATAGATGAGAAAGCTGAGCCATGGGAACATCACACAGGCAGCAAGAGAAAGTCCTAAATACATAATGTCAGGATTCTAGACCAGGAGTCAGCAAACTTTTCCTTAAAAGGGTAATTAGTAAATATTTTAAGCTTTGTATGCCATACAGTCTGTTGAAATTACTCAGATCTGTCATTGTAGCATGAAGATAGCCATAGACAATGTATAGAGAATGAGCATGGTTACATTCCAATAAAACTTTGTTTATACATGTAGATTATGGGCTTGATTTGGCCTGTGGGCTATAGTTTGTCCACCCATGACTTACATGATAATTTTTTTATTTTTAAAAAAGCAGAAATAATGAACGCCTGGTAATGAAGCCAAATTCTGCTCTAGCCAGATTGATTATTACATTCTTGGTACTAGGCAAACACTCAACTAAAGCATGGGCATTTCAAAGCCTCTGAGGAAATAACTAAGTATTGAAAATTGATTAAGGAGGAAAAAGTTAACAAAGGTAAGGGTAGATTCTAGTAGCACTGGTGCTTGAAGAAGAGGTGGACGACTCCCCAGAATTCCTGAGGTTTCTTCCTGTGTACATTGGTGTGTTCTTTTGGGTTCCTCATATGACTCAGACACCTTCTTTCAAAGAATGAAATAATGAAAATGGATTAATGGGACCATAATCAATAGTTACAATTTGGCCAAGATGGAACTACAACCCAAGTGCCTTTCAGTCATCCAATACCTTAATAAAACAAACAACAAAAAACAACTTTCCCTGAGGGAAAATTTTAAAAGCAACCTCAGTGTTAATCGAAAGGAGTAATTCAGTAAAGCCATCAATGAGTAACTTTTAGGTTATACTTATGTGGTTTTGGTAACAAGAAACAGGTAATATCATTGGTTCCAAATGAGTAATATGGTCTGGTATTATTTATTTGGAACCAAGATCAGAGGAATTGTTTACTTGTCACCTCCACATAACCATGGGATTAGGAGGGAGGAGGAGTGTACTGACTTGGTGACAGGAATGTTCTGCTTTGCCAAGAATATAACTTGAATAGACTTAATGAAATATTTTCATTTGTCAAAAGGACTTGGTTCACAGTTTGTGTTTGTATTATATAGGAAACCAGCAAGATAGCAATCATTTAAGATTTTATTCCTACTAGAATATAGGCTTGTCAGCTGTAACCAGGATCCAAGGCTCAGGATAGAAGCCATAATCACTTTTATCTTTTATGCCACAGTGAATAATAAGAAAATTTCTAAAGGATGAATTTAAAGCAGAAAATTTGCTTTATAGTAAGCTGGGAGTAAGAAACCAGTAGCTAGATAAAGAATAACAAAGGAGAGTTACTTTTCTTCATTGTGAAACATATTCCTTATACTCAGTGACACAGACCCTTTGAGCTTGTTTGTGGACTAACACTCTAAGGCAGGAAGGGATCATGCTTGTCTCCAGGCTTTGAAAAACAGTTGTCTCCTTGCTACAGTTAAATGAATAAATCATGGTAGAACCCAAGGCATAAAATTATGTTACAAGTCGGACACATATTTTGCATTCTCTCCTTGAGTCACTCTCTCTGCACATCTAAATTTTCACTGTGTGTTTCTGCATTGATTAGTCCCTGGACACCTGCCTCTAGGAAGAGACAAGATGGCAATAATCAATTGTTTTCTTTTAACTCAATGAACATCACCTGTAACCTCCACATTATTTGGAAAATAATTCTGTAAATAATTTTTGAAGCTCCTTTTGCACATTTATGTTAGAAAGTAGATATAAATTTTCTGTCTGGACCAAAATGTGTCAGCAGTTTTTAGTACCTGGGAAAAGACTAAGAGATAAATACATCCTAAGTCTCTACCACATTGAATTTAAAGCATTTTAATGAACTAGCCAGTTACCCAAACAATCCTCAGGGACAACTGAGTATTTGGTTTCTTAAAACATTATAATATAGAACTCAATGTATTTTATGTAAAAGAATGTTAGCTTTCATCTGGTAAATTTACTTCAACTGAAATTCTCTTCTCTATGGTTTCCAAAGGTTTTTAATTTAATAACTCACTTTTTAAAATCAGTGATTTTCTGTTTCTCTCATCAGTCCAACATTAGAAATGAAAACAGTTTGGAATTTCAATAACATGGGAAACAATGAAAAACAAAGGAAATTATTTCCTCATTTTTTTTTTGTCTGAGAAACATATGTGTGTTATTTACATTGGACTAACATAGAAGATAATTGACATTAACATATGGCTTTGCAATCAGTGACAGCTATGGATGCTCAATTGATTTGAATCAGTTATTAACACTTCTGGAAAATGTAGGTTGGTAGGTCTCAAAAGTGTAATCTCTGAAACCATTATGTATACCCATGAACATTAGGAGGCATCTTACAATGTTGTCATTGGACCATGTGAATCCGAAGTTCTTATGTAAAGGTAAATTTATGAGCTTCACTCAAGATTGTTTTAAGTAAAATCATTAGAAATTATCAATAGATAGAGAAAAATCATTTGATAAAATCCATTACTCATTTATTATAAACACTCTCAGCAAACTGGTAATAGAGAGGAACTTCCTAAATTTGATAGAGAATATATACAAAAACCCCCAGCTACCACCATATTCAAAGCTTCCCCACTAAGATCAGAAACAAGGCAAGAATGTCCCATCTTACCACTTCTTTTCATTGTTGCACTGGATGTTCTAGCTAATGCAATAAGAAAAGAAGTAAAAAGTATAGATATTGAGAAGACAGAAACAATACTGTCTTTGTTCACAGGTGACATGATTATCTATGTAGAAAAAATTTTTAAAAGCCTTCCTGGGACTAATAAGCAATTACAGCAAGGTTGCAGGATACAAGGTAAATACACAAAAGTCAATTGCTTTCCTATATATCAGCAATTAACATGTGGAACGTGAAAATTAAAATGCAGTACCATTTACATTAGCATCAAAAAAAATAATTAGGTATAAATTTATCAGAATATGTATAAGACTTGTATGAGGAAAGCTACAAAGCTTTGATGAAAGAAATCAAATAACTGAATAAATGGAGAGATATTCCATGTTCGTGAATGGGAAAACTCAATATCATCAATATATCATTCAATTTGATCCAGAGATCTAATGCAATCCCAATTAAAATCCTACTAAGTTATTTTGTGGATATCAACAAACTAATTCTAAAGTTTATATGAAAGAGTCAAAAGATCCACAACAGCCAACACAATATCGAAGAAAAACAAAGTTGGAAGACTGACACTCCTAACTTCAAGACTTTAAATCTACAGTAATCAAGATAATCCAGTATTTGCAGAAAGTAGACAAATACTTCAATGGAACATACTAGAAAGTCCAGGGGGAAAAAAAACCCACATAAATACAGTCAACTAAGCAAATATAGTCAAGGAGGAAAGACAATAAAATGGAGTAAAGATAGTCTTTCAACAAATGGTGCTGTAACAACTGGACATTCACATACAAAAAAAGGAATCTAGACACAGACTTTATATGGTTTACCTAAATTAACTTAAAATGAATCACCCATCTAAATGTTAACACAAAAGTATAAAACTTATAGGAGATGACATAGGACAAATCTTTTATGACCTTGGGTGTGGTGATGGCTTTTTAGATACAACACTAAAGGCATGATCCATGAAAGAAAGAATTGATAAGCTGGACTTCATTAAAATTAAAAATTTCTGCTCTGAAAATGACATTGTCAAAAGAAGACAAAGAGAAGTCACAGACTGGAAAAAACATTTGTAAAAGACACATCTGATAAAGGCCTGTTATCCAAAACATACAAAGAACTTAAAACTCAACAATAAGAAAATGACCAAATTTTTAAAAATGGGCAAAAGATCTGAACAGATACTTCACCAGTGAAGATACAGATGGCAAATAAGCATTTAAAAAGATTCTTCATATCATGTATCATAAGGGAAATGCAAATTAAAGCAACAATGACATACCACTACACAAGTACTGAAATCGTTAAAATCCAGAATGCTGACAGTACCAAATGCTGACAAGGATATGGAGCAATAGGATCTCTTATTCATTGCTAGTGGGAATACAAAACAGTACAGCTGCTTTGGAAGACAGTTTACTGGCTTCTTACAAAACTAAACATAGTCTTCCTATATTATATAGTACTTGTGCTTCTTGATATTTACCCAAGGGAATCAAAAACTTCTGTTCACACAAAAACCCGCATATGGATGTTTATAGCAGCTTTATTCATAATTGTCAAAACTTGGAAGCAACAAAGATATCCTTCAGCAGGTGAATGAGTAAATAAACTATGGTATATCCAGACAATGGAATATTATTCACTACTACAAAGAAATGAGCTATCAAGCCATGAAAGAAGGTGGAGAAAACTTAAAATGCATATTACTAAATTGAAGAATCCAATCTTCAAAGGCTACATACTGTATGATTCTAGCTATGTGACGTTATGGAAAAGACAAAACTATGCAGACAGCAAAAAGGTCAGTGATTTTCAGGGTTGGCACGAGAGACAGATGAATAGTTAGAGCACAGGGGATTTTCAGGGCAGTGAAATTACTCTGTTTAATGGTGGGTATATGTCATTATACATTTGTTCCCACCCATAAAATGTACATACCAAGAGTAAATACTAATGTAAACTATGGACTTTGGGTGATAATGATGTGTCAGTGTAGGCTTATCAATTGTAATGAATATACCACTCATGTGTGGGATGTTGAAATCGGGGAGGCTATGCACATGTGGGGCTAGGTGTACATGGGATGTCTCAGTACCTTTGAAACAGGATATTTCCCTGACACCTTCATGGGACTTGTGACAGGGTGTCTTGTTCACTCAGCCTACCACTCTCAACTCCTCATGGGAAGGAGCATGTGTGCAAACAAGTGCAGGAACCAGAGCAAGTGCTTTTGGGAACTGGCAGGAACAAACTCCATTTACTTGGCTCACCACGCTCAACCCCTTGGGGGAGGGAGCAAGTAGGTAAGTGAGTATGGGATTCAGTCAGCTGCTTTTAGGCGCTGTTGCAGGAGTGAACTCTTTGCAGGCCCTGCAGCAGCATCCAGGTGGAGGTGCCTGTGACTCTTGAAGCCCCAGAGGGCATGTGTTACAGTGCTATTTTAGCTCTGCCATCCATGGATGGCTTATGTGTTAAAAGCTTAGTAGGCCCTTTGCCTTTTTGTGTGAGGTGGCTGCCATCCACCAGCAAGAACAAAGGGCCAGTGTGACAGCCTTTTGTATTTGCACTCGTGGCTCCCAAGCTCTTGTCTGGTATCCAGGAAAAATGAGGTCGCGCAAACAAATTGAAGGATGGTAAATACAGGGGATTTTATTGTCAATGAAAGTGGCTCTCAGCAGGAAGGGGAGCTGAAAAGGTTACAGGGTGGATAGGTAATCTTCCTCTGAAGTCCACCTGTCTCTGGCCAGATTCTTCTTCAAAGTTAAACTGTCAAGCTGTCCCTCTGAAGTCAAACTGCTTCTCTCCAACGTCCAGCTGTAATCTCATCTACCAGCTGAGTCTGGGGTTTATATAGGCACAGGATGGGGCAGGGAGGGGCCATAAGTGCTTTAGGAAGAGGTAACATTCAAGCAGGAAAACAGGGATATAAATACTCACTTTGGGCTGTGGTTGCAGGCTTTTTGGCTTGAGGGTGGGGTTTTGCCAGGGATCTGCCCTTTTCTGCCTAGAATTTCTCTGCTCCGTCCCTGTCACCTTCCTATCAGTTTTACTGCAAATCTAAAATTAATCTTTAAAGTCTATCAAAAATAATCAGAAAATAAAAATAATTGGGGTAGCATCTGTAGATAAACTGTATGTTAAGCATCAGCATACTTTCTCTGTGAGGGCCAAACAGTAAAAATTTTAGGCTTCGTGGGTCAAAAATTGTCTTTGTTGCATATTATTCTGTATTTCTTAAGCAATTGTTAAAAAATGTAAAAACAATTTTTAGTTCATAGACCTTAAGAAAAAAACAGGTAGCAGGTTGGATTAGGCCTACAGGTCACAGTTTGCTACTCTTTGGACTGTATAATTAGAAAAACTGGTCTTGTAAAACAAAGTTCTGAAAGCTAATGTTGCAAGCCAAACCTGTAACATATCTTAGGACCACTTCTTGGCTTAACAAATAATACATTAGAAATGTGTATTTGAAACTTCTAATTAAAATGGTATTGCCAATTGATACATTAATAAACAACTCCCTCAAAACTTCAAGATAGCAATGCTGGAAAAAATATTTAAAAATATATATTTAAAGTATCTAAATGCTACTTTACCATGGTAATGGGCAGGAGAGTGGAAAAAATCTAACCCAAGAAGATGAAAGCCAAATTTTATGAAATAGGGCCAATAAACTCAATAATCAAGTAAATTATCCAAAGAAATACAAATACTAAAGCAGTCTTTCAAAAAAGATTTGTAAAATAAGTATTTTTAAGATTCTAAAAGGGATACAAAAATGTTTTTAAAAAAGAAAAAGGAATTATGAAGTACCAACAGACAAATGAGACTCAACAGCAGGATTAGCAGAAAAGGAGCCAATTAGAAATCCTGGCATTGAAAATTATGGTCATTTTAAAATTAACAAGTGAACATAGCTAAAGAGATAATAAATAGAAAGACACAGAGCAAAACACTGAGAGCTTATTTGGGAGGCTGAGGCAGGAGAATTGCTTGAACCCAGGAGGCAGAGGTTGCAGTCAGCCCAAATTGTGCCACTACACTCTAGCCTGGCCGACAGAGCTAGACTCCATCTCAAAAAAAAAAAAAAAAAAAAAGTGAAAGTCACGTTAAAGACCCAGATCAGAAGATAGATCGAGAAGTTCCAACATATTCCTGATATATGTTCAAATAAGAAATGTAACAATGGAAAAGAGACAAGATTTGAAGAATTAATGAGAATTTCTTCTGAATTGAAGGAAGACAAAGTCTCATACAGTGACCCAAGTAATAAATATGCTAGTAAAAATAAATTCAACACTGTATGCATTATAATATCACCACTACCCTATATGACACGTTTATGTGAAATAGAAAATAGTGCTCTCTGTCAGATGCTGTTCTTTAATCTCATAACTTGAGTGAGTGTCTCATGGCCTGGTTTTCAATCCCCACTTACTTGCTTAGCTGTATTCCTTTGTACAGGGCAAGAATTACACAAGTGCACATGGATAGGCCCTAGGTGCAAAGTGATAGAATCTAACTAGGAATTGTTTTAAAGATTTTCTACAAAGTAGCAATGATTAAGCTGACAGTAGATGTTTTTATTACTGACAATATATGCTAAGAGGTAACAGAATACAATTTTTAAGTGCTGAGGAAAAAACTTAACCTCAGATTATACAATACAAAGCTATTATTTAAAAGAGAGAATGAAACAAATTTTGAACAAAGACTAATATAATTTACCTCTTACAGATTCTTGCTGAGAGAACTACAAAAGGATGAACTCCAGCAAGAGGAAAAATGAATCTAAGGAATGGAATGGGATATAAGCAATAGCAGTGAGTAAAAATAGTAGTAAAATATGTACATTTAGTTCTAATATAAATCAGTGATTTTACTGAAAACAAGAGTTAGGTCAGTTGAATGTTTCAACTAAACTCTCTGCCTATGGTTAAACTATTTTCAGTTTAGTGATTCATTCTTTTTTATGTATTACCTGCCTATTTCTCTCACTAGCCGACCACCACTACATTAATAAAACATAATAGGCACACAAAAAATATTTCTTCAGTGAATAAATATATTTTCATTTGAATTTTAAGAATAGTTTTTGATGTGAGATAGCATTTTGGTGAGATTAAGTATCAGAAAATATGCTGTAGTTTTAGCTCTACTTTTAATTAATCTTTGCTCTGCAACAAAATACTATAGCTTCTTTCGACCCTGTTTTCTCATTGAAACTGAGGATGACGAAATACACCTTACTACTTCACCAAGAAGTTGAGGTTAAAACAATAGTTAAAGTGCATGGCTGGATAATATGTTTGAGATTTATTTTTCTTTTATTTATATGCCTCATTGTCTAGTAGCCAGATAAACATTTAATGCTTTGGTGAAAGTATATCCAAAGCAGAATGCAAAAATAGTTTGCAAGGTCTCCTGTAGTTCCTTTCAAAAAATTAAGCAAGGAGTAAAAAGGGGAGTAAATGAGGGAGACCAGAGAAAATCTAAGAACCTAGGCGGGGTCCTCTCAGCAGGAAGCTATAAGACCCTAGTAAACAATATTTGCATGGTATCGTTAGGCACATTGTACCAAAGGCAACCTCAAAAATATTTTTTTGATATGACTGTTGCCTAGAACTACCATACCAGAAGGGTTACATGGACAGGCAATGGGTATCAAAAAATTAAACTAAGTATTTGAGGGCCTTCCCCAAAATACTTTAGGGCTACATTTGATTCTGAGACCATGAAGTCATTAGGGGATTGATATGTGAATGACAGTGCTCAAGAATGGCAAACTGCATTTTTCATCTATCTCAGTGTGCAAATAAGTTGATTTGAAAATTTGTGAACTGTATTATATTATCGGATGGGAATGTCAATTCTTCCTCAATTAAGCTGTGGATTTGGCACAACTCCAGCCCAGGGAATCATATCCCATGTTTGTTTTTACCATAAGACAGTGATAAAAAAAGAAGCTGAATGAGACATTAATGTTAAAAGTCAGACTTTTGGTGAAAGGTGGTCTTGGTCTCTAAATAGGCATTCACTTGGTACTTCCTAATAAGTCAGCTGTTTAAGAAGTCCAGGTTCTGTGTATGTTGTGTTACCTTTTCATCTGGAGTTTTTGATTATTGAAACTGGTGGTGTGACTACTTGATGTGAGTGAGCGCCATAGAATGTATGTGTTTGGATATAAATGCTTAATCTGAGGGCAGCAGATGAGTGCCATCTCTCATAATCTCTACTGAGGTCTCATCTGCTTTCATGCTGTCCATCTTTCTGACTACTAACAGTCAGTAGCATTCATTGATTTTCTGCAAGACAAAATGTAAACCTAATACATATTATTTTGCGTGCTTGCACTACATGTTTAAAAGAAGATACATAATTTAGGTCAAGAGTTAAAGAAATATCAATACCTGGACACAAATATATGTCAATTGATAGCATCCATTGTTTGACACTAAAGGTCTGCATGGAAAAGTAACCCACAATTAATTAGTCTACTGGAATGAAAAGATTTCCAAAGACATACAGTGGGGATCCTGATTCTTTGCAGCTTCAGAAAAACTTGTTTGGAGAAAAATCTTTTGGACATGCTTATTTTCCCTTTCAAAGTCATCTTGAACTGCTTTGAAATTATGAGCAAGAAGGAGAACCATGTCTGTTTTTCTTTAGCCATATTTTAAAACATTTCAGTAAAATATATAAATAACAGATGGTGATCATTTTCACATTTAATAAAATTAATGGTTTTGACATTAAGACAGGAGCCTCCTTGGGAATGCAAAGACAGCCAAAATAGACAGGGAAGAGTATTTTTCAGAGTCCAGTTAGGCGATAGAAATCACAGCAATTGTTTTAACAAGAGAATTTTTTTTTTTTTTTTTTTGATATGGAGTCTCACTCTGTCATCCAGGCTGGAGTGCAGTGGTGCTATCTTGGCTCACTGCAATCTCCGCCTCCCGGGTTCACACCATTCTCCTGCCTCAGCCTCTCCAGTAGCTGGGACTACAGGCACCCGCCACCACGCCCGGCTAATTTTTTTGTATTTTTTTTTTTAAATAGAGACAGGGTTTCACCGTGTTAGCCAGGATGGTCTCAATCTCCTGACCTCGTGATCCGCCCGCCTCGGCCTCCCAAAGTGCTGGGATTACAGGCATGAGCCACCACACCCGGCCTAACAAGAGAATTTAATACAAAGAATTGTCAGCCAGGAATTGACAACCTGAAAAAAGACAACACTACATTTTTCACAGAGCATCTATCTGTAAGGCTGGGGAATAAAAGGAAGAGGCTAGGGTTGGTTTTTAAAGTTTAGAAGCTTGGATGAAGGACTCAATGAGCTAAGACAAACTTCTGCGGAAGGGGTGTTGCTGAGTTGTGATGCTGCCTCAGGAATGCAACAAAAGGGCTGTGTGGGGCTAGGACCCAAACCTTTGAAGGAGGGGGCCCCATTTGGCAGCACCTGGGGTCTGTGAAGGGGGCAGAACAATGTTACTTCTATGGTTGTTGAAAAAAATGCAAACTAGAATCAGTTGTACTGTTGGAACAACTAGCTACTGCCAGGGTGAAACAGTGTTCAGTGATGCTGAGAATAGGAAACAAAACAGGAACAGGAAACAGCCTAAAAGGAAAGTATTCTTTCTCTCTCTTCTAGCATTTTAATATCTCTCTCTCTGGTGCCCCCTTTTGGTAGAACCTAGTAGTAATTCAGCTCATCACAGAACTGTGGTTTTGAGTTCCAGCCCAAAAGGTAAAATAAGGAAAAAATGGATTTGAATCTAAGAGGCAGTAGCTTAACAATGAATATGGGGAAAAGCAAAATAAAACTTACTTGTTTTGCTTGCCTTCTCTATTATTATTTCATCAGGGATATGTTCAATACTTTTGGTTTTCTATATTTTAGATAAAAGTAACCATTTTTTAGAAAATATTTTTTTCTTGCTGAATTAATGGAGTGTGAAAAGAAAGTAGTTGAATAAAGGTTGATAACTAAACATATGCATGTATTTTCCACAAGTCTTTTAAGATAGTTTAAATATTTTTTTAGATTCTAAGTCTTAATTATGTAATGAAAAATAATTCATGACAGGAATAATTAGGGAAAAGAACATGGATTTGCTTCATGCAGAAGAACACTATAGAAAAAGCACAGCACAAAAGAAAGCAGAATCCCACCAGAGGTGTGGGAGTGATCCCTGGGGAGCTCCAAGCTCAAAGTCAATGATTTCAAGGCAGGTGAGGTTTCTGGAACATTGGGCTCAGTAGTAGTGTAATTATTTTCTGAACGAGCCTGAAAACCAGTCAGCCTCCCTTTTCTTCTCCAACTGTGCTGAGCCATGGGCTGTCACAACTTGCCACCAAGATAAAGTGAAGAGTGTAGGCTTTGAAGCTTGATGAGTTAGCTCCTTAGAATGCTGTGACATCTAGGGTGTCTGTTCATGTCTTTTGCCCATTTTTTGATGGGGTTATTTGTTTTTTGCTTATTCAATTTTTTGAGTTTCTTGTAGATTCTAGATAGTAAAACTTTCTAATTCTAGATAGTAAAACAGTGATGCAAGAACACAAAGACGACCAGACAAGCAAGAATTGCCTGAGAAAATCTATCCCTATAAGGAAGAGTCATCAAATTCAACAAATAGAAGACTTTATACCTGAAAAGGTTATTTGACTAAATACAAAGTATTTTAAAAGCTTTAACTGATATTGAAGAAAGGATATAGTATCTATAAAAAGTAAGGCATTATGTTAAGAATGTAGGTAACTTTGTAATTTAAATATGGTGGTAGAAATGTGAAGATCTCATTAATTAATTTAAAGATCTAATTAATTTGCTTAAATCCAAAAATAGACACAACTGATGAGTAGCAAGTCAAAGGTTTCTCCACTATGGATAATAAGACAGATATTAAAAATGACAGAAAATTTATATTATATAGAAGAAGCATCAAGACTGTGCAGAGTATCTGTTTTCTAAGCATTGTAAGCACATAGAACAGAAAAAGGTGGAATAGAAGAAATAATCACAGCAGTTATTTACAAAATATTTTCAGAGTGAAATATGACACCAATTACAAGTCACGAGTGGATTAAGTAACAAAAGACACATATATTTGTTTGTTGTGTTCAATGATATATCTGTAGCACACAGAGCAGTGCTTGATACATAGTAGGTGCTCAATAAATATTTATCAAATGAATGAATTAGTCTAAGCATAAAAAGGCAAATTTTGAGAACACCAAGGATACAGAAAAAAATCCAAGTTATGTACAGAGGAAAAAAAAGAAATGAAAATCAAATTTTTGTAAGACTTACCAAAAAGAGATTCTAAGTGGGACAGAATTTCAGATTTTGAGGGAATTGATTTTGAACCTAAATCCTTATAGCCAGTTACATTAGCATTTAAGTATGAATATAGAGTAAGACTGAACAAACATGCCAAAACTCAGAAAGATAATCATCCACGTATTCTGTAAAATGAATATTTAAAGCTTGTCTTTCGGCAAAACAAAATGAATTGAAGAGGGATGTAGATTAGTGAGCAAATAAATCAATAAAGCATGTAGTGAAATTCATACAATTGTGGTTTATTGAAAACAAAGCACTACCTGGGACTAAAATCCCCAAAGATCTCACCAGAAGAAATAGTGAGTCAGGGGTTAGAGGAAGAGTAGAGTGAGTAATAGCAGGTCAAAAGAAGAGAAAGCATTCCTGTTTTCTTCAGTAGGTTAGTATACAAATTACATTTAATTTAAAAACTATATGTTTTAACCTAAAGGAATCCTTAGATTAAATGTTCTTAAAATGCAGAGCACATAGACTCCTTTTTCAATATTGAATCATATTATATGAGCATTTTTAGCATTGATAGATACTGGCAAATTCTCTGCAGTAATGTATATCAATTTATATTCTAACAATTTTTTTAAAGTGTTTATTTCCTATATCTTCACAACACTTGATATAATTAAGTTGCTTTTCCTCAATGCTATCATATTATGCATATGATTTTGCAACTTGCCATTTATTTTAATAATGTGTCATAACCATCACTTGAAGTCATAAAAAGAGAGATCTAATTCATTTTTTAAAATAGGTGCATAATGTTTTATAGTAGCTGTATTTATTCTGAATATGCCAATTTTATTGTTGTCACTATTGTTAATAATGAAAGTTATTAAGCAACTATCATGTAAAGAAATATTGGCCGGGCACAGTGGCTCACGCATGTAATCTCAGCATTTTGGGAGGCCGAGGCGGGTAGTTCACAAGGTCAGGAGATCGAGACCATCCTAGCTAACACGGTGAAATCCCGTCTCTACTAAAAATACAAAAAATTTGCCGGGCGTGGTGGCGGGCGCCTGTAGTCCCAGCTACTCAGGAGGCTGAGGTAGGAGAATCGCTTGAACCGGGCAGGCGGGCCTTGCAGTGAGCTGAGATTGTGCCACTGTACTCCAGCCTGGGTGACGGAGCAGGACTCTGTCTCAAAAAAAAAATAAAATAAAATAAAAAAAATAAAAAAAAAATAAAAGAAGAAAGAAAAGTAAAAGAAAAGAAAAGAAATATTGGTGGGTCAAATAATAAATGAGTACCGAATTTTTGAGGACTACTCTTTGATTTCTTTCATATAGTGAATTAAATAACAAAATACTTCTGTGTCTTTTGATTAAGCTGTTTATTTTCTTGACCACTCAGTCCAAAAGACTGTTTTGTTTTAATTCACTCATAATTCTTATTACTGTCTGAAAAGTTTTGATCATTTATGTTTTTCTAGTATCTTACTTTGTTCACCTCTAGAATGTACACTCTTAGGTACATTGACCAACTTGCTCTATGCCCGATATTTATAGCAGTTAATAAGCAAATGAAAGAATGAAGGAATGAGTGAGTGTCAGTGTCTTCCTACCTACTTACTTGTGTTTTTGCTGTTCTTGCTACTAAAAATATAACCTGTCAAGTTGTATTTACTCTTCAACACCTACTTCCATTTCCTTTTTACTCATAAAGCATTCCTAGATCCGCTTGCTTAAAGAAGTGACTTTCTCCTTTACTCATGCCCTACAGTACCCAGTACTGTTGTACTCTTACTCTTACCCCATTCTGGCTTCCACCTTAAAAACATCATTAGTTTCCTACACAACTTGTTTTCTCAGTAGATTATAAATTCCTTGAGGAAAGAGCTGATGTCTGTTCATTTTTCTGTCCTCCAGAGCACCATCATTGTGCCTTGCACTTGACAGAATTTTTAATTGAATTGAGTAATTACCATAAGTACCTTAATACTTTTCGTAGCAGGCTTAGTGGAAAAGTAATAAAATTTGAAATCAGAAAAAAAGTATGAAACTTAGTTATTTCACTCTTAGCTGTGTGATATTGTTTCTGAATTAAGCCCAGGTACCCTTTCCTCACCTGTAAAGAAGGATTATAATTCCTAAATAGCAACGTTGCAGTGAAGAGTAAACATGAAACATACATGTAAGGTAAACATGAAGAGAACATATGATGCATAGTTGTTGAAACATAGTAGGTGAATACATGTTGATTCATTCCTTCATTCAGTAAACATTTGAGTGCCTACTGTGTGCCAAACAATGATGATGATGATGATGATGATGATGATGATGATGAAAGAAGGAGATGATGACAATGAAGTTCCAAGCTTTAAATGAATCCCCATTGATGAACGCTTATAATTTGGGGAATGAAGAAAAACAATGACATAGATTTTCACTTAAGTGATTTGGTGTTCAGGTGTTAAGGAACAATAAAATTTCAGTCTTGAGATGTCATTTTAATTATTAGAATCAAATTCTCTTTCAACTGAAAAATTAGTATAAAATATAGACTCCCTTTTTAATATAAGTTTCAAAAGTGAAGAACATCTCATTTACTTTTGAGGTTCTGTTACATGAAATAAACAATCGATTTATATAACAGTATGTAGAGTAGAAAAGAAAGTCTTGAATATTACATTTATGAAAATTATAAAAGGAAACTAAGTTTCACAACTGCATTTCAAATTTTAAAATATTGTCAACCAAACAAATTTTAAAAGCAGACAGCTTAAAATATGTAACTTTAAACCATCTATCTAATTTTTTGAAATAAAATAGAGTTTTATTATGATGTAGCCTGCTTTTGGGAAAAATGCAGTAACATCAGTAATTGGGAAAAGTTGGAAAATTTTTATTGAAACACAGACTAAAATTGTGCCTGAAATTGCAGTTACACTAATTTCCTTTATGTTTCTCCATTTCCGGTATATAAGTTGAGCTTTCTCACTCAGCCCCTTACTTGGAAATTATGTGTTCATGATTTTCAGATTATGACTTCTTCATAATTTTATTAGAAGTTGAGAAAGTTCAGAGTGTTGTCAATCACATACATGATTCTTTAACAGTGACTTTTGGATTCTTATGATTGAAGGTTTGTATCATGTTTTTCTTTTACACATAAAATTTGTCATTTATCTTTTCTCTTTACAAGCGTTTTGCTTTCAAAAATAAAAGACAATTATAGCAAAAATTATTACTTTCATAGCATATTATCTAATGGCTCTACTATTTAAAAAACATTAGATTGTTTCTGAATGTAACAGTAAAATAGTTCAAAGAGAAATTAACTTAATTTGCTTATTTAAACAATTGCATTATTTAATTAATTAGGTTAAATTAAAGGATGGAAACAGTAAAGGTATAAAATTTATGATTGTACTAAAAATTAAAACAAATTTGATTCTTTTTCAGAACTTTAGGCAAAGATAGTTTCCATTCTATTACTCAGTGCTCAGTTTCATAGAGAGCTATATGATAATGATTTTTTCTGGATTTTAATTTCTGGAAAATGTTTCTAACTCCTGAATTACCAGCTTGTTCTCTTTTATTATCTAGTAAGGTCTCTGCTATTTTTTTTTAACATTTTCTTTTTTGCTTTTATTATCTAGGACCTCTCAATTTTTAACTTAGTATTCAGATACAAGAATTATATGTCCCCTGGCCTGGTTATTTTCTCCTTATTCCTAAAAGACTCTTACTTTTATCTTTACATTAACTATCTTGTATGCTCTTGTTTTTCATACGTAAGTTCCTGAAATTCTTTCAAATGTTTGAAAATTCTAAAAGTTTTTCCTTAAAAGATTCTATTTGTGATTATTTGATATAGGACATATCAGAGTACCAGGTTCATATATACTTGCTTTAATTTTAAAAATTAGATGTAAATATTAATATGTATTTAAAATATATGTGTATTATAGATGTATATTTCAAATACATATTAAAATTTACATACAATTTTTTAAAGAAAACAAAAGTAACCTTATTTTGTTCAGGTTTAATTTTTGGGAAGAGTCTAATTACTGTTGTGGTACTAATAAGAAAGACAAGCAACTGGACTTTTGAAAACATGGCAGTGTGGTGAAAATGGGACAAAGAGAAATAAATCTCCAGTTTAGAGCCAGAAACAAGAGTATGGAAGGAGAGGCTGAAAGAGAAACAAACCATAGAAATGGACTTAAGCCTGCACTAGATGCGTTGTACAGCTGGAACACACGTAACAGAAACCTTTCTTTTTTTTTGCTTGGGTTGAATGCCAGGTCTATTAGATAAATACTCCAAATTGTTCAAACAAATAGACCTAAAGGTGGAAAATGGCTCAAACACACAATAGAAGTTAAGGAGGTTGACCTATAACTAAGAGATTGTATTATTTCTTTTGAGATATATTAATAATTAATTTTTTCCTTTAAATGTATTTATTTATAGCACAGGATTATAAAGGATAAGTTACATTAAGGATAAGTATTAGATTATAAAGGATAAGCAGTATTCTTCATTTCTGAGATATTGACAATGATAGACCCATGGGGTAGTGATATTGTTATTTTAAAGTTGCCTGGGAAAGTTTTGATCTTTGATTTTAAGTGTGTTTACATGATGGTAGATGATATTATGATCATTTATGCTAATAGTGGTCACCATGGCCACATTTATTTATCTTTTACTTCTAAGATGTTTCTAACCCAAGTGTAAATTAAGTTTGCCAATGACAGTATGAAAACTGTGACAACCAATTAAGGGAAAATTTAGGCTGTGATGGGTGGCTGAATTTTATGTAATTAGGAAAGGTAAATCCTCCAAAACCATGTCCATCACTAGATGACTTAATTACTTCTGTCCTCTTCTTCAATTTCTATCTTCCCATAAAATGCCTTGTTTTTTTCTGTTAAAACCTTCTACTTGGCATTAGGCTGTTACAGGTAGAGAGATCTGTGGGATAATTGGATTGGAGGTTATTAGCATCTGACTTGGCAAAAATCAGTTTAAATGAATTCAAATTGTTGAATTCATTTTAAAAATATGCTTTTAATCTACTGATTTCTTTTTTTTCACTTTTGAGACCAGTATTGATATTCTCAAGATTAACTAATATTGCAAAAATTATGGGAATCCCAGTGTCCCTATCCCAGTGTGTGGGCCTGAGAATCTGTGACTTGGCTTTACTTTTATTGTTTTGAGCTGAAATAGAATGTAGCACATAGGAGTATGTTGGGGTCCGCATGTCTCCTAAACAAAGGAATGAACACACAAGACAACACAAGACAAGATAAACATGGCGGCTGCCTCGAATGGCACACGCTGCTTTATTTTATACAGTCGTTTGTGGAATGTTGCCAAGTCACAAGACACATTGTTGTTTTTCTGACCTTTCCCTGACTTTCTGGATTTTCAAGATGTTTACACATAAACAAGCCCCTAGAGTCTGCTGTTAGCAGCTGGCTCCTTTGTCCTCCCTGTTTGCAGGGAAGGAATGCCCTGCTTCGTTTGCAAGAGCAGAACTTATCGGGAATGCCCTGTTCGCGAGCACGTAGTCCTCTACAGAGTAAATTATTCAGGTAAGAGGCTTCATTGAATAGAGGATTAATGGTCTTATCTGAAATAGAAACAGGATGAGAACACGTCATGAGTTCTATTTACTCCACAATTTATAACGTTAAATTTAATTCTAAATTAGTGTTATAAAATGTATAAAAATTAATGGTACATCTTAAATCACATAGTATTTTTTTCTCTACCTTTCTAAATTATAAAAATAACATTAAAAAATAAAAATAAAATAGTCACTGGTAACCATCGGTAATATTTTAAGATTTGCATATTGCCTTCCAGTCTGTCCACATGTACTCCAGCCTCATAACTTCCTCTTTACACGCAGGTCTTTTTACATACTTATGAGAACACATACCCGTGTTCACGATAACAAGTACTTCGCAATGTATCAGGCTTAACCAAAAGTTTTTCCAAATCTTTCCTATTGTTATCTTTTGATGATCTCATTTGTTAAACTTTTAAATAAATAATCCCCATTGAATTGTCTTCTCTAGCTTAAAAAGTCTTGTTCTTTACCTTCGTGGTGTCAAAAAGTTTTGTCTCAAAGTCCAATCTCAATTTATTGATAATGATGGCATGGAACACTCTACTCAGAATTCTGGGTTTTCCTAAGAGCTTAGCAGTAAAGAGGTCCGTGATTGATTAGTGGTGCCAATCATAGAAGCAGGAGGGTGGTTTTGAAAGAAATAATGCTTAATGATTTTCAGAGGTAATTTTTTAATATTGTTTCTTGTTTTAACAGATACAAAAATAATTTAGTCTCTTGGATTTTAAAACTGCTTTTACTGCTTGCAACAGTCCTTTTATTAAAGTGATAAGCAACTTTGCATACTTGATTATATTTTCATCTTGGTCAATTGGATACCTCTTCATGTATATTAACATTCGAATAACATATTCTGATCACTTATATATATCTAAGGATGTATTTTGCCTTGATTCACCAAAAAAAAAAAACCCAAAAAAACAGCTTTTGTTTTTTGTTTTTCAATAGGACAATAACACTGTCTCCTGATCATTTACATGTTTCTCCTTTGACTCTGTTTTATAATATGGTGAAAAAAGTCTGAAGCCAACTTAGTTTTGGTCTTTTGTGGGAACCCAATTTCTTTTTCCTGAACAGATATATACAAAATTGTTTTGCACTTTTATTCTTACAGTGAAAAAAAAAAAATCAGAATTTTCTCCATTGTTATAGTTCAAAAATTTACCAATGGAAATACTTTAATCAATGAAGATTAACCACAATGAGAACACAATGAGACTTCGCAATTTGCTCCAAAAATATTGAGTGTGCTTTATCTTTGATTGCTTTTGTTCTAATTCTTCTTATCTTTAAGAAAACTACTTGTTTGTTTCCATTTTTCTTCTCTGTTCCCCATCCTCTGCATCACTCATCTTCTTTTGCATTATTTTAGTTTTGTCCCATTCTTTTGAGTTCTGAGATGACACTTGAGCTTTTCTTTTATATATACTTCACTCATTTACTGTTCCTTAGAATCAACACTTCTTGCTATTGCCTTCAACATGAATTTTAACTTGGCTTTAGCTTTTTCTCTTCGTTTTTTTTGGTTAGCAGTTCATCCTTATATCATTCATTTGATTTTTTCCTCATCTAGTTATTATAACAGTCTCCTTTAATTTCATAGCAACCATATTGTTTGAACTTTATTGAGGATATCAAACTGTTCCTGGAAGATTTCTTCTGAATCCTACTCTAGATTATTTTCAGACATATCATTTATCTTCTGAATCTTAACCTTATTTGACAATATTTTTCATAAGTCGCATGTATTTTTTTCTGTCTCTCATCCTCAAACAATGTAAGATCAGAATTTCCAATAAACGGAGACGACTGACCTTGGTCTTGCTCTTTGTCCACATGTGCGATGGTAAATTTTTCTTCTCAGATGCAGATTGGACTGAGACATGCATAGTTTCCTCTTAATTTTAAGATTCTGTTAGGATTTCATGTAGTATATTTTTCTTTGCTCATGTGCCATTTTTCTTTGTTCTCAAGGGCCTTTTTATCCCTGTTATATTGAACTAATGCAGTATATCCAGCAAAACATATTCCAAATGCATTGGGGTATTTCTTTATTCATAGATCCTTCACCCAATAAGACATTTTTTGGAAGAACACTGTTCCAAAAATACACTGTGCTACTTCCTTCACGGTTGTTGAGGATCTACATTCTCAGGTATATGTGTGTAAATGGGAGATGGGGAGTGGAGAAGAGGGGAGTGAGGCAGAGTGGCTAGGGACAGGATTCTGCTTACTCTTGCAGAAACATGTAGGGAGCAGAGCAGGATGGCTGCCAACCTAGTGAGTTGTGGGCCTCCCTGGAACTGACTTAGGGAGCAAAACCTGATCAAAGGGAGTGGCCTCCTTCACTCCTTTTGAAGACACACTTCATTTGGGTAAGCAGGTTCAATATGTTTTATGAGTTAGAGTTCAGAGAGGATTTTCTGTATCTATCTCCTTTAGCTCTCAGTAAATTAAAAATATTTATGTCCTGTTTTGGGGGCTATGGGAAACTGCTTTAACAGTTTCACAGTTATCCTCTCTGTGAACATGAATATTCTTTGGAAAGCTTTATTTTCTCATCTTCTCCCACATGAGAGCAAAGGAAGACATCTAGGAGGACATCAATTCAAAGTCACCTCTCTGAGCACCTCCGTGGCCTGAGGAAATTGTGCTTTCTCTTTCATAAACACATGATTAACCTAACTTGCATTTGAAGCAAAGTAGCACAGTCACTCTCCTGAGCATGTTTATAAAATATGCAAATCCAACTTGTCCTTTGCTTCATTATTGCATCCATTATTTAGTTTCATTATGAAACATTTGAGGGTGAGAAAGGACAATTAATGCAATTAAGTTTCCATGGTTTAAAAATTCCCTAATTTTAGTAAATGTTTTAATGGAACTTTAGCGTTAAAATGATGAAATTCATCACCTTAATTATAACAGTGTCAAATAAAACAAAATAATAATTCTGAAAGCTCAGATATTCTATAAATGAACATTGATTCATAAATGGAAAGCCTATTATATAGTTTATACATCAGAAACCTATTTGTATAGTTTAGAACTATACATTAGTATTCATTTAGAAACTATACATTTAGACTACCAATGTGTATACGTGTGCTTTTGCTGTTTCTGAATGAACAGGTTTAAGAAAGGACATAGGAGTGAGGCTAAACTATTCATTTTTTAAAGGGGTTAAATCTAATGCACAATGTAGCTTGCTTAAAACATCACTGAAGATACATCACAAAAATCTTCTTTTCCTTACTATGTACTTTGAGATTGAAATTCAGTCAACATTTTCCGAAAGGCAATTAATTCTCAGACTCTGTACTAATACTTTTATTTGTTTCCTAATGCTCACAGCTGATGAGGAAACTGAGTATGAAAATTGGCTGGATGATTTGCTGAAGATTACTCAGCTGGTTGGGGGAGAAAAGTAGTCAGTGAAAGTTTGCTATGCTAGTTTTGAGGCTATGCAGTGATCAGTGAGAAGCATTTGAAGGCTGCATACTTTAAACCATTCTGGTTCCATTTTATCTTCCTCCTTGGGTGAGGAGTATGTGAGTATATGTATTGTATATGTATATTTTAACAGCCATAATTGAGTGTGTCATATATACTTTTCTCATCTTTAGGTTGTGGTAGTCCACTGTTATTCTTAAATTAGGCATCATTTACCATTTGCAGTCTTAGTTCTCCTAGAATAGTTCTTTGTCTATCTTTCCAAAAGCTACCTATGGTAGCAGATAATGGCTGGATTTCTCTTCAATATCCCAACCAAACATAGCTAAGTGTGTAGATGGTGTACTTATTGAAGGAAAATAAAACAAATTTTTCCTTCATTTTTTTTGTCCTAAAATTTATTTGGGTTTTTAAAGATTATGTTTTTTTTTTCATTAGACCTCAGGCTTAGAATTCAATTACAATTCAGTTACAGTTAGAATTCAGTTACAATTCTAGGTTCAGATCACATGCTCACTGTTGGTCCACATATATCTGCTAAAATAATGAGTACTCATGAACCCAGAATCTAAAGTAGAAGCCGAGATCTTGGAACTAATGACTGACATTAGGCCATATGTATGCCCTTCGTGTGATTTTGCTCCCCCACTTCATCCAGGCCAGTATCATCCCAACTCTTGTGTTTATCATTAAAGTGTTTTTCTTTCTATTTGTGAAATATATATTCATTGCTTGTATATATGTGAAATATTTTTCATTGCTTGTATAAGTATTATGTATATTACCTGTGTACATGTACACACACATGTATGCACATACTTGCTTTATTTGGTGTTTATGGAAAAGGATACTATGCTATATGTAATCTTTTGGGATTTAATTTTTTATAGTACTTTGCTAAGATTCATCATATTTTGCATGTTGCTAGTTTATTCAATTTAACTTTCAGTAAAATATATCACATCGTAGTCATCAAGTCTCCCAAGGAAAAACACTGTTCACAATAGGTTCTTTCTGTGGTGAACAGTGCTGCTAAAAATAGTCTTGAACATAAGTCTTGCTATACATGTGCAAGGGAGTCTCTTGGGGATATATTTCTAAGAATGGAATTTCTGGATCATAGGAGCTATGTGATTGTTCAGCTCTTGAAAATAATACCAAACTGATTTCCAGTATGACAAGCCATTGTTGCCACACTTTCTCTCAAAAACTTCACTGTCTGGTAGATTCAAACTTCCATCTTCTGATGTGGGTTGTCAAAATTCTCACACACACACACACACACACACACACTCACACACACACACACCCCCCACAGAAAAAAAAATGCCCTGTATTTGCTTTTTATGTGTGAAAAAGAACCTACCTAGGTAAGACATGTAAGCCCCTCGAACTTCCACAAACTGAGGGAGTTGACCTAGATTCGTACCTTTCAAGCCATGTCCTGCAAGTGGCTTTACTGTGTGTACCTATGCAATTGTGGACATTGGAGACTATTTGGTACCTGAAGGTGGAGATAAGGCAGGGGGCAGAGACAAGGCTGGAGCTTTAGCAGATCCCCCACCATGACTAAGAAAGCAGCTTCACTTTTATCTCCAATTTTTTTTTTTTTTAAATTTCACCTGATGAAAATCTTCCTTTGAAAAACACAATCTAAAGTTTGAAACACACTGGCACAGGCGATCTTTCAGGTTCCTTACTGCCCTAATGTTTTATGATTATGCATTGTATTATTTAGGGTAATTAATGCTAACTGCAACTGATTAAAGCCCCAAATCTCAGTAACTTAATCAACAGAAATTTATTTCTAACTCATATATAGCCTGTGGGTTGGCAGAGGCTTTTCTCCACGAGGTGACTCAGGGAGCTGAATCTTGTGATGCTGAGCTCTTGCCCCGTGGCCTTTTAGGTTGCAGCAGCATAGGAAGAGAGGGATGGAGGAAGCATATCAGCTTCTGACTGACTTAGCTCAGAAGTGACACTTGAGCTCTCAGCCCATTCATCAAACCAAGTCACGTGGCCTCGATTTCACTGCAAAGGAAGCTTAGTCATGTGGGGGAACACATTGAATATCTGAACTCAGTAAGTCTCTCTAGCACTTGTACCAAGTCCAAGAAACATAATTCAAATGCAGAAGGGCAGAGTGATCACAGTAAAGGTGAGATATAGTTAAATAGCAGAGACTTCATGAGAAATACTTTGCTATCATCTTGTAAGTTATTCTTTTCAAAAGATTTCCATTGTGGTCTTTTTGTTTATTTTCTGGAGAATATACACTATTTCCATGAAGACCTCTAATTCTCTTTCTTTTAGACTTAAAGGATAAATTACAAAAATTGGATTATTGTTGGGTGTGGTGGCTCACGCCTGTAATCCTAGCACTTTGGGAGGCCCAGGTGGGTGGATTGTCTGAGCTCAGGAGTTTGAGACCAGCTTGGCCAACATGGTGAAACACCATCTCTACTAAAATACAAAAAATTAGCCGGGCGTGGTGGCATGCACCTATAGTCCCAGCTACTTGGGAGACTGAGGCAGTAGAATCGCTTGAACCCACGAGGCAGAGGTTGCAGTGAGCCAAGATCACGGCACTGCTCTCCAGTCTGGGTGACAGAGTGAGACTCCGTCTCTTAAAAAAAAAAAAAAAAAAAAAAAAAAGGATTATTGTTCTCTACTGTATTGAAATTTAATTTTCTAAAAAAACAATTTCTTGGATTCTACCATAGGGAGTTGGCATGGCAATTTATGTTAATTTAGAATGTAATTCCAATAACCTATGTCCTATCAGCCTGAGCAGTCTATCTCTTTTAACATAGATCAAAATGCAAGGGCTCTTTTCTCATAAAGCATGGACCTATTTTTTATGGTGTGCTGAGATGAACGAGAACAGAGTAGTGTTCCTGATAATCTTCGATGTGATTTAATTGTATTTTTGAGCTTGATGATAATGTCTTTATCATCCAGTTACTGTTCTACATCTCATCTCCTGGTGGTACAGCATGCTCAGTGTGGTTTACTTTCTGAAACAACAACAGATTTAGTTTTTATGTTGATGAGGATAGGAAGAGGCCCAAAGATTGCATCAGAAGCAATTAAATCATTTTGGGAAGAGTTAGTGTGCTCTTAGGAGGGTAATTCTGGTGACTCAAAGTAACTGTAAGTGCATAATGGAAAGAAGCCCATGCCTGATGTGGGTGTGTAGCTTAATGGAGAATTGGGAAAATAGTCAGCTAGAGAAGCAAAGATAAAATTATAAACCCAGTGATGTAGGAAATAACTGACATCAGGGGATACATTTCAGCTGCCTGATAAAAAAGCCACCAAAGACTATGAGAAGGAAAAGAGGAAAAGTTAACTGATGTGAGGAATAGAGGCAAGAGAGGAGATGATTATTGAAAAATTTAGAGAAATATATTTAGGAGCTAAATACTGGTATGAGATGTTTTTAAAAAATATTGCTTCTGCAAAGGAAAGTACTATTTTATTTCCTGACCTTATTTTTAAATGAAGCCTAACTGGGGCAAAGCAGATTTAGGGACAAAGAAAATGGAATAGGGCCATTTTGAGTCACCCTATCTTTCTCAGTTGGAGGAATACTTGAGAAAAGAGCAAATTAAGGTTCTTTTCTGTTTTCAACAATTTGAATCCTTTAGTTTTTTTGTCCTGTTGCTTCCAGCAGTTACTCACATCCATGTTTGAAAGGTGGTTCTTTGCAGTGTGAGCTAATGAAGTAACTATCTAATGGTGGTTTCCCTGTGGGACTTAGCCCTTCCTTCTCCTTTATTTTACCAATCTTCTTGAGGAAACCTCCTGAGATCTTCATTTGATGTCATAGGTGTTAAAGCCTTTGAACTATCAGTTGAAAACACCAAATAACAAATAACCAAAAGATATATTTGAAAGGCAATTAGAATCTAAAAATTTTGAAGTATTAGATTGAGATTATTTTGTAACTGCATTCTAAGCATTAAAAAAGGCACTTCGTATATTATTGAAATAATCCAAGGAACAGAAAAAATTGAAACATTCCCAGTTCATTTTAAGAAGCCAGCATAAGTTTAACATCAAAGCTGTGTACAGTATCCTCAAGAAAACTAAGGATCATTTTTACATATGAATATAGATATTAAAATTAAATAAAATGTTGGCTAATCCATGTTTTAAAATGATACTAACTTGTGATTAGGGGAAACTTACTCAGTTTACAAGGTTTAACACTATTAAATCACATGTAAAAGGTATTATACCAAAAAATTTGAATTATAATTATTATATTGTAAGATGTCAGATAAGCATTGGTAAAATTCATTTATTCCTCATAAAAGCTTATACAATAAAAACATATGGAAATTACTTAGACATGATAGGAAAACATATAAAAATCTACTGTTAATATTATATTTTTAAAAGAAAGCTCAAATTATATTTTTCTGTTTTTTTGAAACAGAGTCTCACTCTTTTACTCAGGCTGGAGTTCAGTGGCATGATCTCAGCTCACTCCAACCTCCACTTCCTTGGTTCAAATAATTCTTGTGCCTTAGCCTCCTGGGTAGCTGGGATTACAGATGCATGTCACCGTGCCCATCTAATTTTTGTATTTTTAGTAAAGATGGGGTTTCACCATGTTGTCCAGGCTGGTCTTGAACTCCTTGCCTCAAGCAATCCACTGCCTCATCCTCCCAAAGTGCTGGGATTACAGGTGTGAGTCACTGTGCCTGGCCTCAAATTATTTTCAATAATGTAATAAGTAATACAGAGATAGCTGCTTATCTCTGCTATTACTCAAGTAGTATTTTGAAGGTTTTAGTTAACATAATGAGGCAAAAATATTTTTATAGATCTTTGAAAAATTTATATAAATATGTGAAAAGAATTTAAAAAATTATCTACTAATAATGAAATTACACAAGAGGATTTATTAACTCTCAGGCAGATTAAGGAAATTGTTAAGATTACTGAATTAAAATATAAAAATTAATAGCTTTTGTGCTAACTAGCAATATCTAGTTAGTAAAGATTATTTGGAGTAAAAATCATTTGTATATGTGTCTATATGTATCCTGATCCAAAGAAAAATAAATTATAAACCACCTAGATATAAGTACTTGATTATAAAAGGAAATTATGAAATATAACAAACATACTTGTATAAGACCCAAACAGTAAATATCTAGATAAAATAACTCTAATGTCACAAAAATAGCAATAATTCTGAGAACATTATGTAATTTAATGTAATGCCACTCAGCATTTCAATGGATTTCAATGGATTTGGAATAGGTAAAATTCATTTTAAATAACGAATATAGTAGGATAAATTTTGGAGAATAGCCAAAACATTTTGAATAAAATAGTGAAGATAGTTATGCCTTAACAAAAATTAAAATGTATACCAAGTTGCTATAATCAAAACATCATTCTGTTTTCAGGAGAATCTACATAAATGGATGGGTGAAGACTAAAATATACCAAAATGGAGTCAAGTATTAATATGTATGGGAAGTTAGTACATGGTAAGGATAAACTTTTAATTCAATGAATAAAGGACAATTTATTTAATAAAGATTGCTGTCATGTGGAAAAGAAAAAGCTAAGAACCTTGTCTTTCACAATAGGCAAAAATGTAATCTATGTTAAATATTTAAGTGTAAAAAATAAAAATGTTAGAATAAAATTTACCAGAATATATATTTTTATATATATATGGAGTGTGAAGGACCACCAAAATTAGATCCTTGGAAGATTTAAAGATATACATATTGGAGTATTAATCTTTTAAAGCATGCACAGCTATATAGAACCATGAAGTGTGGAGATTTTATTCATTTTTCAGGCTAAAGGGCCTCCCACAATTTAATGGATCAGCGTGTTCTTGTGCCTGTTTCTTAAGCCCCAGTTCCCACATGGTGAAATGGAGAGTGTCAGGTAACACATGCAAACACAGTAGGTTACAGAAGAGATGTCCTGAGCTTAGGGACCCTAAAATTTTTATAATGGACAATAAGCATGCCTGCCCATGCTTATTATTATTATTTAGAGGGAGGTACGATCTCTGCTTTCCATGGCTGCTCTCTATACAAACATCCTTGTAAAGATAGTGCAGGGCAAAGGCAGTCAGTGCCTCTGCTCAGTAGACATATGAAAGCCAAGACCCATGGAGAGCTGTCTTCAACAATAGCATAAACAAAATAAAAGGTAAAATAATGAACCTCATAAAAAGACTTGCAGCTCATATAATAGACAATGAGTTTGCATAGTTTTGACCCAGAAATCCTGTGTTGATAACATATCTGACAGGCATTAATCCAGTTCTCTATAAGTATTCATTTACAAGAATATTTATACAAACATTGTTTGTAGTGACACCAGTTGAGACACAACCTGAATGTCTACCAAAAGAATGGTTATATTAATTCAACTATTTCTTTCCTTAGTCCTTAGGAAGACCAGTGTTCTATCTATTTATTTTGAACTCATGTTGTGAGTAGGATAAAAGGAACTTCAGAGTAAATGTTAGAAAGAGTGGGAAGGACAGAAGGAAGGAAGGAAGGAAGGAAGGAAGGAAGGAAATTGATCTCTAGGTATTGGTATACATTTTTGTGAACGTGGAGAAAGGAACAGAAAAGTATATTACTATTGGATTCCTTAGGGAGAATGCAATATAGGGAGGGTAGATTATTAACTTTCTAAAAATGTGTTCATCTTTGTGTTGCTTCCCCTATTACAAATTAATAAAACAGAAAAAATAAAAATAAATTGGCCATTCCTTTGGCAGTAAATGAGGCCCAATATGCCTTGTTTGGGACTCATTCATTCATCTATTTATTAAACAAATATTACTGAGTATTTTCTCAGTGTCAAATACTGGTTAGATGGGGAAAACACCAGTGAGCAAGATAAATTCTCTGCCATTGTGGAACTTATATTCTAGTGGGGATGTCAGAAAATATAAAAATAAACATATAATATGTCTTCATACAAAATTATTGGTACATAGTATATTTTATACTGCACAAAAAAGCCCTCTAAATCCAAGTTTATTTAGATTGTGGCTTAGAAGAAAGCCATTTTAAGTTCTCAGAGTTAAGACGAAAGAAAAAGATGAATAAAAATCTACAATGACATTTGATCTCAACTAACCTGTGTAACACAGCAACTCACATATATGTTTACGGTAGTCTCCCCTTTTCCTCAGTTTTGCTTTCTTTAGTTTCAGTTACTCGTGGCCAGCTGAGGTCTGAAAATATGAAATGAAAATTTCCAGAAGTAAACAATTCATAAGTTTTAAATTTCATGTAATCCTGAGTAGTGTGATGAAATCTCGCAGTGTCTGGCCCCATCCTGCCCAGTACCTGAACCACCCCTTTGTCCAGCGTATCCACACTGTCTATGCTACTGGCCCATTAGTCACTTAGTCACTCAGTTATCAGATTAACTGTCATGGCTTGTGTTCAAGTCAACCTTATTGAAGTTAATAATGGCCCCAAAGTGCAAGAGTAGTGTTGCTGGCATATTGTTATCATTCTTCTATTTCATTATTAGTCACTGTTGTTAATCTCTTACTGTGCCTAATTTATAAGTTAAACTTTATCATAGGTATGTATAGGAAAAACATAGTATATACAAGGTTTGGTATGTAGTTTTAGGCATCCACTAGGGATTTTGGAATGTATTTCCCCCAGGATAAGGGGCAACTACTGTACTTATGTTATAGAACACCAAAGCAGGTTTCACTTTGGGTAGGAATAAACAGGAGATGAACAATCTTCCATCCATAGTCCTTTTCTGGTTCCATCCAGAGTCCTAAACCCCATTTTAACTACTGCAGATTACAAGTACTGGATCCCAAAAGGAAGGATTCACTGAAGGTAACTGTAAGACAACTACAGTAAATGTTAGCCCTAAGAGAAACGTGGCAGACCTAATCTCAGCTATTGGTTAACTGATACATAAATGCATGTGAGAATGCTTCAGAATGATGTGATTCCTCAAATCCAGATCTGAAAGCCATCTGTTAAATGAGCTTCACTAATATCTAGTTAGGTCAGTCTCTAAATTCTGGAACTTGCTGAAAATAAGAAGGGGAAGTTAATGTAAATGCAGCTTTCCTGTTGGAGCAGGTAGTAAACAGACTCCTGAGAGTAGCAAGAGTAGAATTTTTGGACCTAAGAGCAAGACGGATTTTTTTTGCTTGTTTGTTTAAAGAAAAGAGGCTGGGCATGGTGACGCATGCCACTTGGGGAGGCTGAGATGGGTGGATCACCTGAGGTATGGAGTTCAAGACCAACCTGGCCAGTATAGTGAAACCCTGTCTTTGCTAAGAATACAAAAAAGTAGCTGGGCGTGGTGGCGGGCACCTGTAATCCCAGCTACTCAGGAGACTGAGGCAGGAGAATTGCTTGAACCCGGGAGGCGGAGGTTACAGTGAGCGGAGATCGCGCCATTGAACTCTAGCCTGGGCGACAAGAGCAAAACTCTGTCTGGGGCGGGGTGGGGTGAGGGGATGGAGGAGAGAGAGAGAGAAAGTGAGAGAGAGAGAGAAAGAAAAAGATGTGTGGACTTCTTTAGACAGTAGTCTATCTGTGTTGCCTTGGTGAAGTTTGTGAGGACAGTAACAGCTTCCCGGCTTGGTGTTTATATCAATTAACGGTAGTATCTGAAGCTTTACTCATTGAAGCTAATATGCAGGTTATGGGCTCTAAAGTCACAAATACAAATTCATTTACTTAGTGGGGTTGCTTATCATTTAATATGGTGCTTCTCTTTTGGAGCTTCTAGAACTGCTGGATTATTCTGTAACTTAATGATAACAGTGCAGGTGAAACTCTTCCATAAAATAAAGCAAAAAAAAATGTTAATGGCTGTCAAATTACTCAGCATAAAAGCCAAGAAATAATAGTTGTACAAGGCATTGGCTGTTTAAAAAGAATTGTCAATTAAAGTGTTTAGCCATTTGCAAACGAATTCATCAGACAAAAGCAGGTACTGGTAAAATACTTAAATCCTTAACATAATAAAAGATTAAGGTGTCAAAGTTGATGAAAACAACTATCCCATAGTAAAAGCAGAAATATTTTCTTTTCTTTTCCTTTTTTTTGAGATGGAGTCTCGCTCTGTTGCCCAGGCTGGAGCGCAGTGGCACAACCTCAGCTCACTGCCAGCTCCGCCTCCCGAGTTCACGCCATTCTCCTGCCTCAGCCTCCCGAGTAGCTGGGATGACAGGCGCCCGCCACCACGCCAGGCTAATTTTTTGTATTTTTAGTAGAGACGGGGTTTCACTGTGTTAGACAGGATGGTCTCGATCTCCTGACCTCATGATCCACCCACCTCGGCCTCCCAAAGTGCTGGAATTATAGGCGTGAGCCACCGCGCCCGGTCGAAATATTTTCTTTCTAAATCAAAAACTCTAGTGCTGCTGTCACTGCAGTTGTATTTTGTATGTGGATGAGAGAGGTAGAGAGGTATTTGGGTGTCTGGTTAGACTTGAAGTGGTCTGAATGTTAGCAGGATTATTGATAAACGTGATATCTCTTCATGCACGTAACAAATCACCTTGCATTTGTGTAGCATTTTATACTTCACCAAATGCTTTCACATATATTATTTCACTTAATCTTTTCAAGACTGTTGTTACTAACAAAGAAGCTGAATTTCAAAGAGGGAAAATGAATTGCCCAAATTCACACAGCATCTATATCAAAAGCAAAGTTTCTTATTTCTCATACAGCTCACGGCAGCCACACTATATATAGCTACCTTTTGGTTTAAAGTGTAGTGGATGAACTGCTTGCCTGTCTGTTCTAGAATGATTTATCTGACTGTGAAATAACAATATAAGCATTTTTTGGCAAATTCAAATATTCTTTCTCAAAAAAACCCAAAAAACAAAATAAAACAAAAAACATAGAGCTGTCTTAGATTATCTAGCTCAAGCTCTTCCTTTTACAGTTGAGGAAAGGAAGGCTGCATAATTTACCTAAGGGCCTTTAGCAAGCTGGAGAACAGTCAGGAACAGGTGGGCATATCTTATGTGCTAAGCCATTGAGGACTCTTTTCTGCTCTCCTGTGCTGCCTCTACGTTATCACCAGATTTGTTCTCAGCATCTCTACTAAAACTCACAGAGAATTCATGCAGAAGGCCAGATATATCGATGTGGCCTCAAACCCTCAGGGATATTAGACATATAAACAGATTTTCTAGGACAGAAGTTTTTTTCTTGGAGGATCAGGGTGGTCTTCAAGCTTCAGTACAGTACCATGACTTTGATCTCTGATTTCCACTGATCTGTTAAGTGAATTGTCCCTGACATTATTTCCTATTTCATGAATGTGAGTAATTTTGTCTACAAAATTGCCTTGATAAATGCATAAGTACTTCTTGTAGATATAAATATATATGATACTAAAGAGGCCAAGAAATACTGATTTCTGCTTCATTTTGTTTATTTGTACTCATAAAAATGCCTAATAACTATAATGTGGGATGATTATGCATCTTACTGGGTAAAATTATTTGTGATTGCTCTAGGCAGCCAAAGCAGTCTTCACTTTTGTGTAGAGAAATCATTATGTTGCTGAAATTTTAGAAAATAAACATAATGCCAAGGTCACTTTTCATGGCTGTGGATACTTATCTACCTATTACAATGATGTATTTTGGTCTATGAACTTTATTGTTTATAGAGTAGAATGACTAAATCACTAAAACTCAGAAAGGCTATAAAATGATTAATCATACCAACTTAAATTGACATTATAATTATATAAAAGTAAAAAAAATTCTAACATTGGTATCATACTATTAGAGCTACTGTACCTTTATTTAAGGCCACCTAAACAGGTATTTGTGATAGTCATAATCTCGAGGATATGTCCAAAGTTGGTTGGTTTTTAACTTTCAAATGAATAATACAATATTCAAATGAATAAGACAATATTATTCTTATTCCTTTTGTTAATAATATGGAATATTAGTTAATATATATTAGTTAATATTCTTTTTCCATTAGTTAATAATGCCTTTATTAACTAACATAATTTAATATTTCTAAAAGCTAAGTTAATGAATTATTCGAATGTTTTTAATTGAGAAAGTAGAAGGACGCAACACTGTTGTTGTAATATAATTTCTCTGATTTGTTACCTGGAAATGGTTAGATTATATCACTTGCTGATGAGTAAGATCAAAGAGTGACCTGGGGCTGGGCATGGTGACTCACGCCTGTAATCCCAGCACTGTGGGGGGCCGAGGTGGGCAGATCACTTGAGGTTGGGGGTTCGAGATCACCGTGACCAACATGGTGAAACTCTGTCTCTACTAGAAAAATAATAAGAATAATAATAACAATAATACAAAAATTAGCCAGGCATGGTGCCATATGTTTGTAATCCCATCTACTCATGAGGCTGAGGCAGGCGTATCGCTTGAACCCGGGAGGCAAAGGTTACAGTGAGCCAAGATCGTGCCACTGCACTCCAGCCTGGGAGAAAGAGTGAGACTGTCTCCAAAAAAAAAAAAAAAAAAAAAAAAAAAAAGGTGACCTGGGCTAAATGAATAAGAGATGTCTGTGCTGACTCTTCTGTAATGGACAGTTTTCTACACGTGCTGGCTCCTTCTTATTTGTCACTTGAAGATGACTCTTGGTCACTGTCTGCCCATAAATGTTCCGGAAGTTTCATTTAGATTAAAATGTATCAACAGTGCACTATTAAATTTTATTATTTAGATTTTGAACTCTTGTTTCATTATTGGCAAGTTCCCAAAGGTCAGCAAAGTGCTGAAAATGTGTCCCAGTGTGTCTCATTGGATAATTTCTAAAGACTTTTTAAATGAAAGTACCAGAATTAAAAGTAGATTAAGTATCTACTTTCAACTTACTTATCAAATATTAGATCAACTATAAAGAATAGTTAACTTGCCTAATGTTTTTCAGTGGCCTGAACTTGCTGAGAACATGCTCACATACCCCTTTCCATGATGCAATTTGTCAGACTAGCTTAAGTAGTAGCTTAGATTTAATGAAACAAGAGTAAATGATTTAATCCATGGAAATTGCTGGCAACTATGTCTGACACATAGCAAGCACCCAAAAGGGTAGCCATTATTGACGTGGTAGTTTTTTTTTTTTTTTTTTCAGAGGAAGGATTATGTCTCAGGTGGGTTTCTGGCTTTGCTAATATTATTTCTTTCAAGTTTAATTGGAAGCCCTCCTTGTGCATCTCAGTAGAATTATTTCAGAAATCGATCTTAATTGTTTTTGTGTTTTCCACCTGAGACTTTGGACTTCCCTTTTATTTGCTTTCCATCCTGACTTAGGACAGAACTCTAGACTCTTCTTACAGTTGGATGACTGCTGTGAGCAAGAATGTTCAACATGTTTCCTTCATTATTTGAATTAGGTCATGTTGTCCTACTTGAAGTCTCAGTCCAATGCCTTCTTGTATAGTAATGCTCCGTGTTTCCCCCAGATTCTTACGTGGACAGGGAAGAGGGAAATGTATATTAGGGGTTTAGGATGATTCAAATACACATTACTTCAGCTTGAGAGTTGGTGTCATCCTCTTAATGATATTATGGAAATTCATCATGTTTGGAACATTAAATAGTACCTCTAGTACATCTTTTAATTTGCCTCAATTAGAACTGACAGGGCTAATAAGAAGTTTAGTTATTTGGGGGGGAAGTTACACAATGTAAAATGTATATTGACCAGCTTCGAAAAGAACATGTAGGTGGATGATAGTGAAAGGTAAGGTACATATGGATCAAAGAGCACAGAACGTATCTGAAAGACGCAGAGAGGATAATAGATGTTTCTAGCTACTAAATATTTCTTTTTTTATATAAGTTGCATTACTTTTGCAAGAAGTTAGGCTTCATTTCCTGGCAGTCAAAGCAAAAAATAAGTGTACATCGTTTTGTAGTCTCATTTACCAACTAGAAAATTATTTCAAATTTATTTACAGAGAAGAAAACATAATCGTTGAAATTAAACTCAAGCAACTATTTATCATATGGATTTCTGATCATGGAGAGACACACTGTACATTATTTAAAGCAAGCATTTCTAAGTAATTTTTCTGACCTCCATTATACTGAGCATAATATTAGCAAATTTATTTAAGTTGCTCCTATTAACCCATAAGTTACAGAGGGCTGTGAAGAAGAGGGTCACAGCACATCGCATAGTAGCCATTTAATGAATCATTCAAACTGGAACACTTGAGGGTGTGAAAGGGGCACTGTTGGCAATTATGCCATGACAGCAGGTGAAAACCAGGATTGTCCTGGTAAAAACTGCAATGAATGATCACCCTAGTACAGAGTGTTACCATATTGTCCCTTTCAGATTTAAGGGTTAGGAAATTTTCAGGAGTAAATTGCTACAAAGGAAAAGTTTCTGCATAAAATAAAACACGAGAAGAGAATAGACAATGAAAATAGCAAGACACTCTCTAAGGTCTGCTGATGATTCAATGGAGATCAACATTTCTTTTTTTTAGACATGAACTTAAAGTTCTGTAGACCACATTTGTGAAGAACATAAACATGGTATCATGAAAGTTCTCGTTTATTTTTCTCTTTCTCTCCCTTTCTTTGTTGAGGAAAGGAAGTTTCCACCTGCCTTAGCCTCCCAAAGTGCTGGTATTACAGAATTTCTTTCTTTCTTTCTTTCTTTCTTTTTTTCTTTCTTTCTTTCTTTCTTTCTTTCTTTCTTTCTTTCTTTCTTTCTTTCTTTCTTTCTTTCTTTCTTTCTTTCTTTCTTTCTTTCTTTCTTTCTTTCTTTCTTTCTTTCTTTCTTTCTTTCTTTCTTTCTTTCTTTCTTTCTCTCTCTCTCTCTCTCTCTCTCTCTCTCTCTCTCTCTCTCTCTCTTCTTTCTTTCTTTCTTTCTTTCTTTCTTTCTTTCTTTCTTTTCTTCCTTTTCTTCCCTTTCTTCCCTTTCTTTCCTTTGAGTCTGGCTCTGTCACCCAGGCTGGGTGGAGTGCGGTTGTGTGACTGTGACTCACTACAACCTCCACCTCTCGGGTTCAAGCCATTCTCCTGCCTCAGCCTCCCAAGTAGCTGGGATTACAGGTGTGTACCACTATACCCAGTTAATTTTTGTATTTTTAGTAGAGATGAGGTTTCACCATGTTGGCCAGGCTGGTCTCAAATTCCTGACCCCAAGTGATCTGCCTGCCTTGGCCTCCCAAAGTGCTGGGATTACAGGCATGAGCCACTGTGCCCGGCCTTCAGTATATTTCTAAAAAGAAAATTTTCTCTGACAATATTATGATAGATTCAAATATACAAAACTAAATCCAAACTATTAAAATTAGACATAAATTGGAATTAGTCTGAATGAATAAGAACCTAAACAGTTAAGAATTAAAAAAAAAAAAAAAAAAAAAAAAAAAACCTAGCTTAAAAAAAAATGAATGGGAAGCATTTTATTTTGTTTTTCAACATGGATCTGAATATGAAGAGAAGAAGACTTGCAGGTAAGGATAAATATGCTGAAATTTAGTACCCCATCTTACATGTTATAAGAGTGGCTTAGTATCTTGGCAACATATGATACATATAACATTCTTTTTATGAGAGCTTTTAAAATTACTCAAATAGGCTTTCCTGGATTGTCTGGTTCCTTGTGGTTTTCATTGTGCTATGTAAACAAAGTTAAGGATGTACATTCCTAGTAAGAGCCTGCTAAGAGTCTAGGAAAATTGGAATAAACCTTTTAATGATAGTGTGTATTTTCATTTTTCTATAACCTTATAAAGAACCAGGAAATACAATGTCTAGCATGAGCAGTTTGGATAAACCTTTAAAAAAAGGAATGTTGTATTATAAACAAGCCACATTGCTCTTTAACTGATGTGTATCCCCAAAGTCAGTATAATCCTCTGTTATCTTAACAGGTTTGGGTCTAGAATTGGGGAACTTGACAGAGCTTCTTCATTTTGATGGGAATCTGAGTAACTTTCTAAGCCCACTCAGATAGGGTCTCAGGAGGACTGGAAGTGTCCCTCTTATTGAGGAGTAGAGAGGGCTCACCTAGTGTTGAGCTCATTTTCAAAGGTTCTCTCTGACCAGAGGTTTAGAAATGAAAGACTGCTGTATCTGCTTTGATGTGTCAGAACAACATTAGAGACATTTCCAGTACTTGGATGGAAATGTCAGCTGATAAAATGAAAAGGTAGAGTGCACAGGGCACATCTCAGTAAGTTTGATAAAAATGGCATTCAGATGTCTCGTAATTGGGTCCTATAAGTGATATAATGAAGTCTATGGCCCCTGAAGGAATACAGGCAAGAGTCTGTGAAATGCACAAGCAAGATTCAGAGTGAGCTGTCTATGGTCTATTTTGGGCCACACTTAGAGCCATGCTGGTCTTACTGAGTTGTTTCTACTGCCTGACTCTGAGCCTCATACTAATTGAAAGGAATTTAATATTTCTCTCCAGCCATCCATAGATCATTCATTGCCCACCCATAGTGCTGAAGAGATTGTGCCTCCATAACCAGCAGGCTGACTCTGGTGTTTTAAGAACATATCTAGGACAGATGATGTTTAGGGTACTGATGTGGTTTGATTGGCAAGCTGTATTTATACCAATATATAAAAATAGAATATTTCTATAAAGGTGTGGATTTCTAATTTATCCAAATAATGGAAAATTCCTCTAATATCAGATCCTGGTAATGCAATACATTGCATCTTGGTAACAGTCAGTTGGAGCTGAGTATCATGGGCCCTTTGTAAAGGGGTGCAAGTATTTTCCGGTTGGCCACAGGCCTTTTGCCAGTGCTGAATTGTGTTACCTATTGCAATTACAACCAGCCTGCTACTCCCATTGTTATTGCCTGCATAGCCTTTCTAAACATTTAATCTTGTAATCCTGATCTGGGCTAATGGAAAGTCACTTGTTTAATCAAAGATTCAAAGGCTTTCAAAGTAGAGCTTGTTTGAATCCTCGTATGCTATCTATTAAATGTGTAACTTTGAACAAGTTACTTAACTTTTCTGAGTCTCAGTTTATGTATTTGTCAAATGAGAATAGTAATACCATCTTTGCAAAGTTATTTTAAGGATTCAGAAAAACATATAGTATGGTCCCTGCCACAAAGCAATACTAAATAAATGCTAGTTATTATTGTTGTTGTTATTTGGTTCTTTCCAAATGCTGTTCAATAGAATAAATGACTTCACTTAGTCTTTTCTTTGATTACATTCAGTAAGTTCTTGACTTCAAAATAAAAGAACTATGTACTAGATGTGGTCACGTGTGCATTCCACCTGAACTGTTATATTTTGCATCTTCTCACAATTACATCGTGCTTTGTTGGTTGCTTTGTCTTTATTTTCCTCAGAAAGTATAGATTCTTTTAATCCTTCTTGACCCTGAGTACATTTTTATATTTAACTGGAAAAATAGAATAATATTATAATATAGTTTGTTTGTGTTTATATAGTTTTTCTGTTTCTTCTTCTTCTTTTTTTTTTTTTTTTTTTTTTTGAGACAGGATCTCGCTCTGTCACCCAGGCTGAAGTGTAGTGGTGTGATCTTGGCTCACTGCAATCTCTGCCTCCCAGGTTCAAGCAATTCTCCCACCTCAGCTTCCTGAGTAGCTGGGATTATAAGCATGCCCCACCAAGCCTGGCTAACTTTGTACTTTTAGTAGAGACATGGTTTTACCATGTTGGCCAGGCTCGTCTTGAACTCCTGACCTTAAGTGATCCACCTGCCTTAGCCTCCCAAAGTGCTGGTATTATAGGCATGTGGTACCATGCCTGGTCTAGTTTTTCTGTTTCTTATGTAATTTTAAAATGTTTTTCTATTAACATTTATATCTTTCTGCCCTATCTACTTAAAGTTATCAAACAACTGTAACAAAAATAAATATAATAAAAATATAGTAATGTAATAGAATGCAGAGGCTGGGCGCGGTGGCTCATGCCTGTAATCCCAGCACTTTGGGAGGCTGAGGCGGGCAGATCACGACGTGGTCAGGAGATCGAGACCATCCAGGCTAACACGGTGAAACTCCGTCTCTACTAAAGAAATACAAAAAATTAGCCGGGCGTGGTGGCGGGCGCCTGTAGTCCCAGCTCTTTGGGAGGCTGAGGCAGGAGAATGGCGTGAACCTGGAAGGTGGAGCTTGCAGTGAGCCGAGATGGCGCCACTGCACTCTAGCCTGGGCTACAGAGCGAGACTCCATCTCAAAAAAAAAAAAAAAAGAATGCAGAGAAATAGATATGAAGAGACTCTCTCAGAAGAGATAGAACCTTGAGATGACAGTTTCCTTCTACATTTTTCCCCATCTGAGGCAATAGGGAACTTCACTGGGAGAGGGAATACCTACCATATTCCAGAAACCAGGATGGGTGGTTCTGCATTTGTACAGATATGTTCCCTCTCTGTTTTATCTCTCAACAGCAATGTTATTACATAAGATGGAGCTTGCAATGGAGGGGAAGAGGTCAATGAGACCCTTAGTTTTATCCCATTCGAGAATTTCTTTTCTATTTAGTTAACCGAGGAGAGCAGAACTAAACAGTGAAAATCAGTAGTTTATGGAAGTAAGAATCCTAGGAACTACCCACTCCCCAACCTACGCCGTTTTCTCTGTTTTTATAATAACTTGATAGCCAGGACAAGCTCATGCTGAGAAAGTTTGGTGTTTTCATGGCACTCTGTGTAGCGTGCCTGTGTGTGTGTGTGTGTGTGTGTGTGTGAGAGAGAGAGAGAGAGAGGGAGACAGAAAAAGGGTGACAAGAGGACACACGTGGATGGCCACACAGGAGAGATGAGGACTGAAAAGAGAAATGGCAATCAGGGCTGTCATTTTTGCTGATATTTCCCTGGCCCACCCCACCATTTCAACAAGCAGCTTTGCTGTCACACCCTTCTCTTTCATAAGCATGCTCTTTCCCCTGACTTGGTAAAACTGCTTTCATTTAAAGAGCTCTGCTCTGCTTCTCTTTTTGGGGTAGTACCTCTTGAACAACCTTTTTCCGTACATCTAAAGTTGTCAAAAAGATCCTTTCCATTTTTGCTCTTAGTAGAGGTGTGTTTTGTTTTGTTTTGTTTTGTTTTTCTGTCCTGAGCAAAACCTAGTGACTGTCTTTCCATTCCATCTGGAATGATGGGGCAATGGGCCTAGATACTTCTCCTAGTACCTTGAACTCCTAAATAAAACGGAACTAGAATTAATCATCTGAAGGGAAAGGAGGCTACCTTATGGAAATGCAGGTCAAATGGGAGGAGCAGAGTACCTGGAGAAGTTCACAGTGAGACTGGAATTTAGCTTTCTACCTGGGTAGACAGAAGCAGGGAAAAGTAAAACAGGTAAGTGAAAGATTTTATCTGGACTCACGTAAAGTTCCCAGAAATAAATGCTAACAATGCTATTTTCCTCATTTGTTAGGAAACGTTTGGAAATGATACTTTAAGGGAAGGAGGAGGATGTGAGAGTGATCTGGCTGTCGCTCCACTGAGTGCCAGGGTTGATTCAGCTGATCTGGCTGGCTAGGTGGGCGTCCCCTTCCTCCCTCACTGCTCCATGTGCATCTCTCCCGAAGCCCTGTGCTTGGTTTAAGAGGATGACCTTGTCCCCAGTCCAGGGTATAGGAGTAGCTGCGTTCCCCTGCTAGAACCTCCAAATAAGCTCTCGAGGGCAGGAGGAGATCTTATTTTCATTATTGTCTCTTCTCATTGTATTTGTTCCATTTCTACCTTTTTTGCACCCTAGGCTTTTTACAGATTATGAATCTTTTATAATTATTTTTTGGAAAGAGTTTCATGGTTGTATTAGATTGTTAGATGTATATTAAATCTTTATTGAGTCCTTATGATGCAATTAATCTGTGACTCTTGTTTTCATTCTTCATCAAGGACCTTTATTTCATAAACAATTGCATGCCAAGTATACTTTATCAACATGGTCATTAAAGGAGGGCTAAATATGCTCAGCAAGAGAAACTTGACAGCACAAGTATGTTTTACTGAAAACAGCTTATAGGCCTTTTATTCTGAGATTCACTGACAAAAAACATTTTTATATGATAAAAATATTTCTGGTAAAGAAATAATCCTTTGAAGTATATTGTAATGTTTTGCTGTAGACTATGTAGAAGAGGCTCTGTATTAATGAAAAACAATATGAAAAGATAGAAAATATAAAAATACACTCAGCATTTCTATTCTTTTTTAAAATAAGCAAATGTATTATAAACACCTTTAAACATCTCTACAAGAGGAAAAATCTTCCAAAGTACAATGTCTGAATCCTGGGTATGCACAGATTAGAAGTGTTTATTTTACTTATCTTGAGATTGTAGAGAACAGATACCAGCTTCTCTGAAATGACAAATAGTTTTCATTTCTTTAAAAGTGATATTCAGACAGATACATTTAAAACACATCTGAGTATAGGTCATGTAATTTCTGCAGGAAGGTCTTCAAATTTGAACTCTTTGGTAGAGCAGAGTGGCTGAGCTGAAGCAGTCTCACTGTCTGCAGAACAGGACTTATAAAAAAGTGATCACAGTAAATATTTCAGAAAAAAAGGAATCCTAATAAGTGTATTTTAGCTTATAGTGTGTTTTTCTGTGTTTTAATAGAGCGTTTGGATTAAGCCTTTTCTTTATCACATTTGTTCCTTAGAACAATTTTTATCTTTCTTATAAAAATATTGCCTATGCTTATTCTTATATGCATTAATCTCCTGAAGCTGTAACTTAAAAACAAGCAAACAAATGTTTACATGAAATCTGTTCATTTACTTAAAGAAAAATGATTGGTAATGTTTTCATTTAACTCTAGAAAACGTGTACATAATTACATTGAAAGATCTGAGGCTTGTCTTTAGCAAAGAAAAGAAAATGTTAAGTAATCTGATTAATTTATAAAGTTGGATTTCTGATAAGTCAGTAAGAATTCATTGGCCTCATCATTGTTTGATGCACAGAAAATGGAATGGATCTATTGAGAGGTATTGAGTTCATAGTCTGTAAAGGCATAGGTATTTATGCAGAGGAAGGATGACTGCTTGATGACAGTTACCATTTTGATCATTTAATATGTATAAGTTACTGTGAAAGGCATATGGGTATACAAAGAGAAAAATGCCAGGTATCTTCCCTCAAAGAGTTTATCATCTGAGAAAGAGAGACACATGTGAACAAAATCTTACAAGTGCAATGCAGTGCTGTATTAGAGCTATACGTAAGTATATACAAGGTACAATGGCAACGAAAACTTAGCTGAAAGAGATAGGCTTTGGGGAAACTCATTTGACTCTTAGCAGAAAAAGGAGGAATTTTCCAGATGAATGAGGTGCTAAGGAGGGCATTCTAATTAAGATAGCAATGTAAAGACAGCATGGGGTATTCTGGGAAGTGTAAAGATCTTGCTAGGCCTTATCAAAGGATGTAGTGAGGTAGAGGTGAGAGAGAAACACATGATGAGAGATGAAAGCCTGGGAGGTGGGCAGGAGCCAGATAAGACAGGGCCTTGTATGCTGCTCTAAGGATTATGAATTTTATCTTACAGGCAGAGAGGAACCTTGTATACAAGGAACAGATTTCGTTATGAAATGATGGCCACAATAGTAGGAGAGGGGTTGCAGAAGGGTGAGGTTGGAAGCAGTTTGGAGTAAGTTTGACAGCCAGGTCAGAGACGATAGAAGCATAAACTGGAGGATTTGCAGGGCATGGGAATACCTAGAATTTAGGAGGTAAAATCAGGTCTTAAGGTGGCCACTTCCTCTGTGATTCAACAGTTGTTCAAAGTTTTTTTTTGTATTTTTATCGATTTAGGGTACAATTACAGTTTTGTTACATGGATATATTCTCTACTGGTGAAGTCTGGGCTTTTAAGGTAACTATCACCTGTATAGTGTATATTGTCCTAATTTCTCATCTCCCATCCCCCTCCTACTCTCCCACCTTTCTGAGTCTCCAATGTCTATTATTCCATATACTATGTTCATGAGTACACATTATTTAGCTCCCACTTACAAGTGGAACGTGCAGTATTTGGCTTTCTGTTTCTGAGTTACTTCACTTAAGATAATCATCTCCACTTACATCCATGTTGTTGAAAAAGATGTGACTTCATTATTTTTCATGGCTGAGTAGGATTCCATGGCATGGGGGTGTGTGTATATATGTATCTACACATATGCATACACATTTTCTTTATCCAATCATCCATTGATGGATACTTAGATTGATCCCATAGCTTGACTATTGTGAATAGTACTACAATAAACATATGAGTGCAAATATATTTTTGGTATAATGATTGCTTTTCCTTTGTGTGGATAACCGGTAGTGGAATTGCTGGATTGAATGGTAGCTCTATTTTTAGTTCTTTGAGAAATCTCCATACTATTGTCCATAGATGCTGTACTAATTCACATTTCCATCAATGTTGTATGTGTTTCATTTTCTCTGCATCCTTGCCAACATCTTTTGTTTTTTGACATTGTAGTAATAGCCTTTCTGACTGCTATGAGATTGTATTTCTCGGTTTTAATTGCATTTCTGTGAGGATTAGTGATGTTGGGCATTTTTTTTCATATGATTTTTTACCATTTGTATGTCTTCTTTGAAAAGTGTCTGTTCATGTCCTTTGACCACTTATTAATGGGATTATTTGTTTGTTTTTCTTGTTGAGTTGTTTCAGTTCTTTGGAGATTCTGGATATTAGTCCTTTGTCAGATGCATATTTTCACCCATTCTGTAAGTCATCTGTACTCTGTTTATTATTTCTTTTGCTGTGCAGAAGCTTTAGTTTAATTAAGTCCCATTTGTCTATTTTTCTTTTTATTGCATTTGCTTTACAGGTCTTAATAATGAATTATTTGCCTAGGCCAATGTCCCAAAGAGATTTTCCTAAGTTTTCTTCTAGGATTTTAATAGTCTTAGGTCATACATTAAAATCTAATCTGTCTTGAGTTAATTTCTGTATATGGTGAGATAGAGGTCCACTTTCATTCTTCTGCATATAACTATTTAATATTCCCAGCACCATTTATTGAGTAGGATGTCCTTTCTCTACTGTATATTTTTATCAACTCTGTCAAAGATCAGTTAGCTGCAGGTATTTGGCTTTATTTCTGGGTTCCCTTTTCTGCTCCAGTGTCTACTTTTATACCAGGACCATGCTGTTTTGGTTACTATACCCTACAGTATAATTTGAAGTCAGGTAATATGATATCTCCAGCTTTGTTCTTCTTCTTAGGATTGCTTTGGCTATTTGGCCTCTTTTTTTAGTTTCATATGAATTTTAGGACTTTTTTTCTATTCTGTGAAAAATGAAATTGGTATTTTGATAGGAATCACATTGAATTTTAGATTGCTTTGGGCAGTATGGTCATTCTAAATATATTGATTCTTCTAATTCATGAGCATGGGATGTTTTCCTATTTGTTTGTGTTATCTGTTACTTCTTTCATCAGTGTTTTGTAGTTTTCCTTGTAGAGATCTTTCACCTCATTGGATAAGTGTATTCCTAGATATTTTATTTTATTTTGTTGTAGCTATTGTAAATGGGATTGACTTCTTGATTTGGTTCTCAGTTTGATTGTTATGGATATACAGAAATGGAACTCATTTTTGTACATTGATTTCATATCTTGAAACTTGACTGAATTCATTTATCAAATCTACAAGTTTTTTGGAGGAGTCTTGAGGGTTTTCTAGGTATAAGCTTATACCATCAGCAGAGATAATTTTACTTATTTTCCAATTTGGATGCCTTTTATTTCTTTCTGTTGCCTGATAGCTCTGGCTAGAACTTCTAGTACTGTGTTGAACAGGAGTGGTGAATGTGGGATCCTTGTTTTATTCCAGTTCTTACAGGGAATGCTTTCAACTTTTCTCCATTCAGTATGATGTTGGTTGTGGGTTTGTCATATATGGTTTATATTATTTTGAGTTATGTTTCTTTTATGCCTAATTTGTTGAGGGTTTTTTAATCAAGAAAAAAGCTAAATTTTATCAAATGCTTTTTCTGCATCTATTGAAATGATTGTATGGTTTTTATTTTTCATTCTGTTTGTGATGCATCATATTTACTGATTTGCATATGTTGAACCATCTTCACATCCCTGGAATAAAATTTAGTTGATCATGGTGTATTAGCTTTTTGATGTGCTGTTCAATTAGGTTTGCTAGTATTTTGTTGAGTATTTGTGCAGCTATGTTCTTCAGTGATATTAGTCTGTAGTTTTCTACTTTTTAGTGTGTCCTTACCTGGCTTTGGTATTAGGGTGATATTGGCTTCTAGAATGAGTTAGAAAGGATTCTATCCTCCTCAATTTGGGGCAATAATTTCAGTAGGAATGGTACCAGTTCTTTGTATGTCTGGGAGGATTTGGCTATGAATCCAACTGGTTCTGGGCTTTTTATTGTTGGGAGATTTTTTATTACTGATTCAGTCTCACTACTCATTGTTCATTTGCTCAAGATTTCTGTTTCTTCCTGGTTCAATCTTGGGAGGTTTTATTTTTCCAGGAATTTACACATTTCTTCTAGGTTTTCTGGTTTGTGAGCATACAGATGCACATAGTACTGAATTCCATGGCCTGATCAGGCAGGAATGTGATCCATTTCCCTGTCATGTCCTCATCTTGGTGCTTGGGACACTCAGCTTGGTCAGACACTATCTCCAGGCTGCAGTGTAGCTGAGAGCTGTAAAAGACACAGGTGCCTTACTTCACCAAAATTTCCCCTGTGCAGAACCTCCTCCCTCAGCCTAAAACACACAGCATTTCAGCTTTTCTGCTCTCCACTGCAAGAACACTGATACACCATGTGGAGGGTGGGGATCTCACTTTTCATGACAGCCCAGCCTGGTGGGCACACCAGCAGTGGGGCTGCAGCTGCCCCTTAAAGTGCTAGAAAAGCCATCCTCCAGCATACCTGTGCCAGTTTCCTGTGGTAGCCACTATGGTTGTGTCTGCAGCTGTCGGGGACTCAGCACAGAAGCCACTTGGCTGCTGTGATGGAACTGTATTCCTCCTTTGCAGAGCTGAGTACAATGCCTTTGTCTCAGCTGGAAGAGACGCTGCCACTCAGAGCCCACAAGCAGGGAGTTTTCTGGCTAGGAAAGCACATGTTCTGGTTTCCTTTCTCCCAACAGGAGCTCCTTTGGTGTGCTGCACTCTCCCTTCCCTTAGGAGCATTACTCCCCAAGGGCTGGACCACTCAGAACCCTCAGCTCCCTTGGGTCCAGCTAGCTCTGTACAGCTTCCATAGCCTGAGCAGGCACTGAGGAATGTCTGCAGGGGATCTGGTGATGTGGAGACAAAAGGGCTGAGCAGGACACAGGACTTTGATGGTTGTGCCTCAGTAGGGTGTCCTGCCACTGCCACTCAGGTCCGGGGGTTGGTGAGTGATCTGGCAGGAGTTGGTGATCTGGTGTACTGCCCTCAAGAAGTCCTCAAATCACTGCTCACATGGGTGTTCGGGTTCTGACAGTTTAGATTCTGGTGGTCTGCTGTAGGGGTGAGGGGAGCCGAAACACTCCCACCTACCCTTCTGATGAAGTAACAAGTCCTTCAGGGTTTCTAACCAGTCTCCACCAGCCTCTTGTTTCCTTCTTTTGCTGTGCCCCAACTTATTCTGTGAGGTCTTCACTAGGTTCCAGCACTCTTCCCTTGATAGGCTATTCAACTTATGATTATTCACTGTAACTTTGTTTCTTCTTTCTGAGGAGTACTGGCATCTGACATCTCTAGTCAGCCATCTTAAATCCCATGAAACTCAAGGTTTTGAAAGAAACAAAATACCTCAATGTCATCCTCGTTTCCTCTTTTTCCCTCCCAGCCCTCATGTGATTCATCAGTTAATCTTTTCTGTTCTACCTCAAAAATTATCTTTACACCATCTCCATTTCTACCATCCTACTCCAAGATAACACTATCTTTTGTCTAAACTATGGAACAGCTCCTGACTGTCCTTTCTTCTGCTTTAGTCCCTCAATCATTCATTCTTTGTACAGCAGCTGGAGTGATCTTTCTGAAAAGTAAGTCAGACCATATCACTCCCCTCCTTATATTAATAACTTCACATCACACTTTGAATTAAATATCAGTGCCATTCCCTGGCCTATAAAACAGTCTTTGCTTACCTCTGTGACCTCATTTTTGAATTGCTCTATACCTCAGTCTCATTGGATGTATCTCATTTCTTTTGTCTGGAATAGTTTTCCTCCGGACTTTTCCATATTTTTACCTCTTCTTATCAATCAGGTCCAAGTCAGTATCTACAGTTATTTGCGTGTATGTAAATTTACATGTGTAAATTGTCTTTCCTCACTGTTGTGTAAAATCTTTGAGAGCAAAGATCTCGAATATCTTGTCCTCTGCTGTATCCCTGTACCTAGCACAGTGCAAATAGTGCATAATACGAGTAAGTACTTTTTAGAATGAATGAATAAATAGAAGAGAAGAAAAGAACTCTGTTTTGATTCCTTTAGCTCTCTTTTTTCTGAGAACAATTTAGGGGTATCCCTTTGCATTCCTTGTCTGGTTTACTTTTGTCTTATAGTCTGAAGTCTTCCGTTATAGCTAGGTGTTTCATTGGGGGCAGGTAGCTTTTATTTGCACGTGTAAAATGGGCAGTGCTCCCACCTTTCCGTGTTTAGAATGTTTGTCTGGAGTGAGGCAAGTCAAAAATCTGCTCTAAGCCTCACCAGGTGAGATTGGGGAGCAGAAGGAAAAGGAAAAAAAAAGATTGTTTGTCTTTAAGAACATGTGGCGTTTAAGTCTACAACCACTGCAGCTCTCTGGACCATTGATTTTTCCAGTGTGGTTATATTACTTGTGATTTATTTTTAAACACTTCTATATAAACATGTGGTAAATATATACTGTGTAAATTAATAGCACACTCTCAGGTGTTTTGTTAACATTTGAAGTGCCCACTCAAAAATCCGCCTTCCAGAGGTTTCTAGGAAAATGATTCCAGTATCACTAATTAGCAGCAGAGAAGTCATTTTTCACTGGTGAAATAAGTAGTGTCAAGACATTCAGTTGGTTAGAAAGATTATACAGGCATCTATGCCCTTTCATGATGAGTGCAAGGACTCTGAGTTTCTGTCCTTCCTTGAGCAATGCATCCAGCAAACCCACAGCTCAACACAGCACCCCACCTGAAGACCTCAGGTTTGCCCTATTCCTACTGCCTACTCACCCCTTAGTTCAGGCACTGGGCACAGGATTCAGTGAGAAGGAAGGCTGATTTTGCCATCAGAATGTTTTTTACTGGCTTCCAAGTGAACCTTTCACACAAAGTGCTTATCAGGGTGTCCAAAAAGACAGAGGGCCAGAACCTTACCATTCTTAAGGGAGCAGGATATATAATGTTTTTGAAATTGCCATCTAAGAAATGTTTGTACCTACGGGTAGAATTTTCTCTGAGAATTATTTTCTCTATGGTATACTATTAATCTTGAGGTTGTGGGGTGAGCAGGCAGATAACTCCACCTATGTATTGTCAAAGGCGGTCTACATTTACCAAAGAATCTGATCATTGTACATGGAAAACTGACTTCGGTTAGTTCACAGAAAGTTCTCAGCTCTCTCACATCATCCGGAGACTGGCAGGCTAAGGCTGGTCAGCTTTCAGTGAGGACCTACTGGGCAGGGCAGTTACCAATCAAGAGAGAGCCCAGGGGGAGCTGGGCACCTGGTGCTGATTGCCTTGGATGGTCACTAACAAACTGAACAATCTGAAAACCTTGCTTGGGAAAACTAGAGGAGGCTAGTTCAAAACCAGCAGAGTGTGCTTTGCTATATATTGAAATCCTCAGGGTGGCATGGTTTTTATTAAGAGAAATCTGAGAGTAGGGCTTTAGCGATATATACCCCAAACCTAAAGAGACTCATGTGTCAATTTATATTTCTTAGTATCAACAACTTGCTTGTGCTGATCTATATTCTCCAATTTGGCTTCGTCCCTATGCCTATCTAGTTTTTCTGAGCCAGCCTTTTCTCATTGCAGCAATTTAAAAAGTTATCTTTTCCAGAAAGCAGTCTTCTTCCATTAATGGCTTAACTTGTTTTTTGTTTTTGTTTTGTTTTGTTTTGTTTTTTCATAGTCGATCCTGAAAAAGTATACCTTTCAGTAACCTCAGACTCTGAGAAGAAAGAATTCTATCTATGGACCAGCAATTTAGCCAATTAATGTTTTGGTTCATTAAAGCAAATCACAGTTAAAATACAAGAAGTTATATGGCTTCTAAAGTTTATGTAAGCCTTACGAACCTTTTTCAAGAGAGTCAGTTAAGCAGAGTAGACATGAATGTGGGTTCCAGGGCCAGACTGCCTGGGAGTGAATCCTGGCTCTGGTTTTAGCTAACTGAATGATATTGAGAAATTTATTCAGCTGTGCAGCAATTACCCTCCCTGTAAAAGTGCAATAGTAGCAGTAACTACTTCATAGGGTAGTTTTAAATTAAATTCTTCATGGTGTGAGAGGTGCTTAGAATAGCAGGTGAAACTTATGTTTTTAAACTTTTACTATTGCCAATGTTTTCACGGTCATTCTTAATCACACCTTCAGTAGATAGGACGCTTGTTGAGATGGAACACATTCCTGGATTCTCCTTGCAACTTAGAGCTTTTCCAGCTCTATCCCATGGAAAAAAAAGTGATTTGACCTTCCTGGGCTTCAGTCCTCTTATTTATCAAAAGAGGGATTGGCCTAGATAACATCTAAGTGTCCCTATAATGCTAAAATGCTATGATCCTATTATATCATTCGCCAATTGTGAGTTTAGAGAAAATACTTTAAAAGGGAATATCAAAAAGGCATAATAAAAATAAATGAAAAGAAGAGATTGTGTTTAAATTTCTCTTGACTTGGAATCAGGACAACTGGATCGACGCCTGGCTGCTTCCTATCCTTCTTAACCCGCCCCACCTTTCACTCTTATTTTTCTTTTTGGCTCAGTATGGCTCTTGGTAAGCATGTTGGCAGAAAGATGAAAAGGAAAAAAAAGCTTTGATTGAAAACAAGCAGTTTACAGATGGGTTGGATGTGTGCATGGGGTGGGGGTACACGTAGTCACCATCTTGTCTCAAGAAACCTGAGACATTCCATGTTGAGAGAAGTCACATGGAAGTGAAGCCAGTGGTCTCATCTAAAAGGAGACCAACTCCTGTACATTATAAGATTTGAACTCAGAAAGTTGTTATTTATACTCTTGTTTATTTCAAAATATGCAACACATGCTAGGTAAGTAGGTAGACTTATGCAGTGAATGCTGAAGAGCTTCCTCTCCTCGCCACCCTATGGATTGAATTGCCCCCTTCAACCTGAGTTCTTCCCTTCACCCCTTTCGAACCTGGCTCCTGCTCAGTGGCCAGTATGATCTAAAAGTAAGCTTCTCTGTCTCCCAACAAGGTAACTCTATTTCTGTTTTTAAGAATTTTTTAATAAAATATAGAAACTTTGATCTTCAGTCTTTATCTTATATGGAAAACCTTCCCTTTTCTGAAGAGTGATTCGATTAGCTAAAATATTAAGTGATCAAATACTAAAACAACCAACTTGACTAACACCTTTTAGACTATTCACTCACCTCTGCCTCTCTTAGAGGAGTTTGAAACTTTAGGGAGTTCCTCTTCAGCAAAGAGGCTATTTATTGTCCTAATAGTGCATGATATGCACAGCTCCAGGCAGGAGGCTTATTAAGACATCCTCATTCATCCTGAGCTGACCCAAATGCAAGCAAGGCTCTCTGAGCTTCTTTCTCAAGGGCATGGCGAGAACATTCCCTACCACCCAGCTGTGTAGTGCAGTTTAATGAGGAAATTGATGTGAACCTGATTTATAGACTAGAAAACATACTTCCAATTAGGTGACTTTTTTAAACTTCTAGCTAAAGATGGCTTAATGATCAATTCTATCTTGTAGTTGGAAACTGTTCGTGTTTCCCCCCAAGAGCTTCCAGTTTTTCCATCCTTTCCATAATTTCTATGACTCTATATGCATGTTCTTCAGACATGAGATATGATCATTAACAAAACTCATTCTGGTACCGTTTCTGTATATGAATTATACTCTACGCTTTTTATTATCATCCTTTCATGTTCCATAATTCCAGTATTTCCTAAATTTCCTTCCATGGCATTCTGTTTGTACAAGTGGAAAAATCAGGTAATTTACAGAACTCAACTAGTCTCTTTATATAAAACAGGAAACCATTAAATATAAATTAAAAATACACAATGCTTTTGTCATAAAACTACAAAGTATTCAATAACAGCAAGACAGAAAACAGGGAGGTTGCTTCTTCCCTATTGAGAGCACAGAGGAAGCCCCTCTCATGGTGTTGAGGTGTCTCCATCATGGTCACAGCCCTCCTGCTAAAACCAGAAAGATGACTCCAGGTGGTAATTTTAAAACATTAAAGATTTTAAGAGTTGCCAACTGCAGAGAGTTGGCATCCTAAGCAAACTGTAAAGAACCCTGTAGGCCTAGAATTGAGAGCTGAACTAAGACGTTGCTGGCAGTCTTACCATGCTTGAATCCTTACGAATGCCGCCCCGGGGCAGCATGCCACCAGAGGCCCCCACCTGCTGCTTTGCTCCGTAGGTAATATGACCTTGCCTTCCAGTCCCGGGAAGCCCGCTGTCCTCCTTATGACAAAAGGTTCAAGTGCCCTCAGGGACATAAGCATAGAAGGTACATTTTACCTATTTCCTGAAAACCTAACTCAGTATATGAGTTCTTTTTGTGTCTACCATTTAATTTTTTGTTATGTTATATGAAAAACAAAACAGGACTAAGTGACTTTTAAATAGAGATTGCAGAGAGCTTGATTGGGATAAAGCACTTTCTCAGGCATCATCTCCTTTAACTCTTACAACATCTTTGTGAGGAGGTACTATTTTTACAATAAGCAAATTTTGAGATTCAGGGTAAGTAACTTTTCTGTATCCCCAAACTAGCCAATCATTTGTACATATATTCAGAAAACTGACCTCTTCTTCACTAACTCTAAAATGTCATACTGTAGAAAATCCTGTTATTAACCAATTTTATACATGCTGTATTAGGGTTCTTCAGAGAAACAGAACCATCAAGAGCGGTGTGTGTGTGTGTGTGTGTGTGTGTGTGTGTGTGTGTGTTCATAAAGAGATTTGTTATAAGAAATTGACTCATGTGATTATGGCACCTGAGAAGTCCCAAAAGCTGTAGTCAGCAAGCTGGAGGCCCAGGAAAACTGACAGTGTAAGTTCCTGTCTGAAAGCTGACAGACTCAAGACCCAAAAGAATCAATGTTTCAGTCTGAATCAAAACGTCGAGAAAGACCAGTGTCCCAACTCAACAGTCAGGCGGGAGGAGTTTCCTCTTACCCAGCCTTTGTATTCGTTGGTCTTTGATTGTTGCATGAGGCCCACCCACATAAGGAAGGGTAATCTACTTTGCTCCATCCATGGCTTCAAATGCTAATCTTATCCAAGTCACCTGCACAGACACAACCATAATAATGTTTGGCGCAATGTCTGGGCACCCCATGGCCCAGTCATATTGACATGTAAAATTAACCATCACACATGTTATATAGTTCTTCAGCAAGGGAACACTGGTGTTTGTTGACTACTCACCCTGTGCTCTCTGCTAGGCACTGGAAAAGATTTAAACAAGGCAAACCTTATTGTATTTGCTTTGGAGGGATTGGAGAAGACACAGCTGATGTTACCATCAAGAACCTCTAGAGTATCACTGTCCATTAGAGATAGAGGGCAGTTTACATATGCAAACCACAGGCATAATTTTAGTAGCCACATTTAAAAAGGTAAATTTTAATACATATTTTATTTAACCTAGTATGCCAAAATATCATTACAACATGTAACCAACATGAAAATTATTAATAAGATACTTTACATTCTATTTTGTTTTGTACCAAGTCTTTGATCGGTGTGTACTTTTTAGCTACAACACAATTCAATTCAGGCCAGCCACATTTCAGGTGCTCAGCAACCGCCTATGACTAATGGCTGCTGTAATGGACAGTGAAGCCACAAGTGCCTGTTGTAGAATGCTCTATCTTATGTATCTTATTCTGGTGTGAGTTTTAGACCCAAGTTACTGAGGGTTTAGGAGAAAGAGCAACTGTTTGGTGGATTTGATATAACACCAGGAAAGTCTGAGTGGCATTAGACTTTGTCAGGATAAGCTGCTTGGGAAAATCAGAGCTAGATGCTGGGTAGTTACTCTCCATCTACATATTCCCAGGACTGCATTGTTAGAAGGTTATCTGTCCTCTCTGGACCAGAATAGGCTGGTTCTTTGCCAACCCTGCTCCTACCTATTACTTGTTGCTCTGCAATACTCATTGCTACTTCTCTCCCAGACCACAGTTACTGTTCCATGCTACAAGAAGAAATCCTGGGACTGGGAGTGGGGAGCCTGGTCTACAAAAGATTGAGCCAAAGCACACTTTATAGAAGTTTCTTCTGTTGCACACCATTTGAGGGGAACATACTCTAGCATCACAAGGTTTAGCTAATGTTCCCATCAAAGGTACATAATATTATTTATTCTGCTCACAGTTCCCACCAGCGTCTCCTTGTAAAGTTTTGCAGTTTTTCCTAAGATATCTTATACATCCCCACACTGTATTCATAAGATGATGTGAGAAGTCCATTTTCTAACAACCTCTCTCTTAGTCCCATCTGGATTACTGATATTAAGATGCTTCATGAACACCCTTCCATTTTTTTTTTTTTTTTTAGACAAAGTCTCGCTCTGTCTCCAGGCTGTAGTGCAGTGGCACAATCTCAGCCCACTGCCACCTCCGCCCTCCGGGTTCAAGCGATTCTCCTGCCTCAGCCTCCTGAGAAGCTGGGACTAAAGGCACAATGCCCAGCTAATTTTTGTATTTTTAGTGAGACAGGGTTTCACCATATTGGCCAGGATGGTCTCGATCTCTAGATCTCGTGATCCGTCCATCCCTCGGCCTCCCAAAGTGCTGGGATTACAGGCTGTGAGCTACTGCGCCTGGCCCCAGCTCTTTCTTAATGAAGTTTTCCTAGGCAGGCTTTTTCATGCGAGCATCTCCGGATCTATTTGCTACCCACCCCATTCTTCATTGCCTGAGAGTCTCCTTCCACTCACAGAACTGCCCTTTACGTCTTGCTGGGGGAATTTTTGAGTATCGGTTTGAGGGTGGGCACTATCACTGATATTATATATCAAGGGAAAAATAATTTCAGTTCTCAGGGGGCCAGAGCCAGAAAAGGGTAGTGGTTGGCCCCTGAATTTTGAGATAAAATATATTTAGAATCCAGTCTTTATTGTTCTATAGTGGTATTCTCTTAGAATAGAATTTTCCTTAATGAAGCAAAGAACAAGTTCAGTTTTATTTTTGACTCCCCTTTGTCCTGTTAAATAAAAAGTATTTTATTTTCCCAGAGGAAAATATAATATTCCCTGAATGGTGATTAAAGGGTTTTTCCCTGGAAGAGGAAAAAGAATTTCATACCCTGATAATATTTACAATACAGTCAGACTTAATTAAGTTATCTAAATTGCAGTTAATTCAGACATTTGTTTCTAGATGCAGAAGCCTTTAGTCAGACTACTAGTTAAATTATTTACTCTAGATGAGGGAAACCAGTGTTTCTCTTTCTCTCCTCAGTTGCTTTTATGGCCATTGTTCCTTTCTGAGAGAATGTTATGTCCTTTGCAGGGAGCTGCCTCGCTGGCTGTGCCAAAACACCTTAAATGCCTCTTCCTTCTGATCCCACCCCTAGCACCTCCCACTTGATACTTCATAAATCACCTCATTTGCTGCCCAAACTGCACACAGGGCACACGTGTGTGCACACTCACCAAAGCTCATGCATCCTGGAAAACCATTTAGAGGACAACCCAAAGAACTGATGAATAGAGAAAAGTGTACAGACCAATGCACCAACTCATTTATCATACATTAGCTCGCCTTTCTAGCTACATTTTCCTGATCTTAGTCATCAGCCTTTAATACTAATACAATTTTATGATTATTATCCTTTCAACACAGAAGTTCTTTTTTTTTTTTTTTTGAGACAGAGTCTCGCTCTGTCACCCAGGCTGGAGTGCAGTGGCCGGATCTCAGCTCACTGCAAGCTCCGCCTCCCGGGTTCACGCCATTCTCCTGCCTCAGCCTCCCGAGTAGCTGGGACTACAGGCGCCCGCCACCTCGCCCAGCTAAGTTTTTGTATTTTTAGTAGAGACGGGGTTTCACTGTGTTAGCCAGGATGGTCTCGATCTCCTGACCTCGTGATCCGCCCGTCTCGGCCTCCCAAAGTGCTGGGATTACAGGCTTGAGCCACCGCGCCCGGCCCCTCAACACAGAAGTTCTAGAATTGGGTTCAAGTTCTCCATTTCCATGATTATCAAATGTTTTATATAAAATTAAAAAAACAGCTTGCAAAGCTGCAAAGCTAATTATAATCAGGTCTCTCATGTCCTGCCTCACTAGACTTTTATCTCTGCAGTTTGCACTTTCACGGCTAATACGAAGTCATTTTTGTGCAAATACCAACTGACTCCTTTTACTTTTCCATAGGAGGGGTCAGGGCTTTTGCAGATGATGCCTGAACCAAAAAGAGCAGAAAAAGAAGGTCATGATCAGAGGTGCCTCCTGAGGAGATGGAGACTTAGAAGGCAAGAACCACTCTCTAGAATCTAGACTGAAGTTCTGACACGGGTCTTGGGGTCATTTCTCTGCCCAGATAGAGCCATTTGATCTAGTTCTTATGCGATGAGCCTTGGTGATGGTGCTGTCGGGTGAGACAATACTGGTTTATTTCATTTTCACTATCTTAGAGCTCAAGGTGAGAACTTCTAACTCACAAATGTAATTGAGTACCACAAAAAGGGCTATTCCGGTTGGCAAGCAGCAAGAAAAAAACAAGAGAGACAAACCACTATGCCTCAGGTCTCCCAGCCATCTGTCTCGGGGAGATTCTCTGAGGATCCTGAGAGACTAGAAGGTGCACGGATCCCTCCAATTGATAAGGTTTTCTTTCAAATCATGAGCTCATCTATAAGCCTTAAAAAAGTCCTCCTCCAAGCTATCATTACATGACACCACTTCACAGAGTGCCCTCTCCTTCTTAAGAGTGCCCTCTCTCTTCTTGCATTTAGAAAAACCAAGTTTTTCTAAGCAATTAGATGCTGTATTCTATAAGTGCACCAACTGGGTTTCAAATACACAGTTTCCTACTCAGTGATTATTATTTTCTTGAATTGTCTTTGACTGTTGGACCTACAGCTAAGGCTTGCACATAACCACGTGAGCTACCCTAAAGGCACTTGGCTTGATACAAGTTTCACTTAACTTTCCTAGTCCCCTTTCCTAATTTCCAAACTGATTCTTTGTTACCAGCCTGATGCATGGCCTTTCCTGAAATGAACATAGGTAAAGAGGTTTCTCTAAAGTTCTTAACTCAAACTCCTCTTACTATCTGATTAAGTCGCAGGTTTTCTCCCAGTGATTCTTACCTTTTTTTTTTTTTTGGTGCTGGGTTGTGGGGATATCATAGAACTACTCTAGAACTGCTGAACACTGTAGACCTTCCTTTCAGATAATTGTACATGCAAACAAACTCCCACTAGTTGCAGATTATTTTAATACCCCTTAGTGTTCATTCAGGAGCCCCAGGTCCAGCTATGAACTCCAGAGGTAGGATGTTGTTGACTGTAAGAATGTCTTTCCTTTCAATAAAAATGAAAATCTGCTCATCAGATGCTGAAATAGAGACAAAGTTCACATTGCAAACTAATTTGATTGTTTCAGGTCTTATTTTAATGATAGTGAAAAGAGTAGTTCTCAATATTTGATCAGTTTGGATTCAGTATCCAGAGGAATGTCTGCATATTAATTTAATCAAGAAAAGCCAAAGAATGAAGTGGAGGGTCACCACTAGACTGTTTCAGAATAGCATTTGCAAATGTTATTGTCCTGATGAATGTGGTTCTTTCCCCTCTCTGGGTAATTATAAGCTGTTCATAAGAACATGCTGATCTCCTAGCATTTAAACGGCACTTCCTTGGTCTGATACTTGGAGAGTTTCTGCTGTTTTGACAAGCATCTGATCCAGGCAGTTTAATCCTGCTACCTACTTTTCATTTCTATTGAGACATAAAGAATTTTATAGTAATTGTTGGTTATTTAAAGGGCTATAATAAATAATCATATGAGCTCTTATTCAAATTGTGAGGCGCTTTTACTCTCTAATAAATTCAGGCAAATTAGCCAGTACAGAACAGTTTGCTTTAGATAAATAATGTATTGGAAATGTGGGTAATAATCCTGACATTTATATCAAATTTCAGTCTTTAGGACAAGAATGTGCTAACATATTATAAAAGCTGATTTATCTAGCATCTTTTTAGAATTTTCTGTACATATTAATATTTTTGAAACTACTAATACTGAAAATTGTGACATATATATGAAGTTGAAATGCAAGAATATTGGAACATACTATAAAGGCTGAATTATCTGGCATCTTTTAAGGATTCTCTGTGCATGTTCATACTTTTGAAACCACTAATACTAAAAATGTTGATATGTTAACATGTGAAACTAAAACACAATGGGAATCATTGAGGATTAAATTATTATCTCAAACTGTTTATTTTCCTGTTTTATATTTTACTTCCATTATTGGCAAGTTGGTAATTTATGCTTGATAGACTTGATGAATCTGTCACTCAGTGTAATAATATTACTACTAAATAAATAGACAGTGTAAAAACTTGAAAAATACAGGAAAGCACAAAGAAGAAAGTAAAAAATATAATTCTATCCCCCAAGGTGTATATGTAATGAGAGTGATTTCTCTCCGCAGGGAAGTTTAACCTCTAACATGATAGCAGGAAATTTAACTTTTCAGTCATCTGTCATGTTACTTTATGCTTCCTCTTTTCATTTCAACAGGATCTTCTTTTTGCTCACTAGATTCTCCCTCCTCCTACTCTGTATGGACTACTTTTGTAGTGTTTATACGGTATGTAACATTTTAAAAAATTTTATAGTTGGTATAACATAGTGGTTAGGAGCTTGGGCTTCTGAATCTGGCTGTGTCCATTCCAAACCATTTTCATGCTGTGTGAAATTGAACAGGTTGCATTTCCTCTTTGTCCCAACTTTATCACCTGTAAAATGTGGATACTATGATTACTAAGGTCCTGGGGAGGAACTATTGTGCTAATGGGGAGTATATGAATTAATACATGTAAAGTTGGTGCAGTATCTGCCATTTAATAAAGATTAGCTATTATATCAGCTATTACTGGAAATTTTGGTTGTGCTTTTGCATAAAAATAATTTTATTTTTTTCTGATCATAAATTTTATAATGCTTATGATAAACAACACTATGGAAAGAGGAAAAACACAATACCTTCCCTCAAAGAGCAGCATCCTCTCATTCTCTACCTGCCACCAACAGTTTAGTGTTATGAGTTTTGTTATAGCTACAACTACATATACACATATCTATGTGTGTGTATATATATGTGTACATATCATATATGCACATATATATGTATGTACACACACAGACTCACATAATTTGTATAAGGTAATTTTGAAAGGCCTAATATTAAATGTTCTATAAACTAGAGCTTTTTTCATTTGATAAATTCTAGAGACCTTTTGTTGTCAATGAGTAAATGTTTACTTCATAAAGTTTTATATATTTTTTCTCTATGGCTTATTCATATATATTTTTTTAATTGTATTGTTGGTATAAAGGAAAGCGTTGATGTTGGCATTTCTGCCTTATACCCAGTTCCCTTCCTGAATATTCCAGCTAGTTTTTAAAGTTTTATTTAGTTTATTCTGTACATTTTCTAGGTAGGCATCATATCAGTTGCAAAAGTTTGTCTCGTTCTTTCCAACATCTATAGTTCTCATTTGTTCTTTTTTCAAAAGTATAGGCCGAGACAGGCGGATCACGAGGTCAGGAGATCGAGACCATCCTGGCCTACACGGTGAAACCCCGTCTCTACTAAAAAATACAAAAAACTAGCCGGGTGAGGTAACGGGCGCTTGTAGTCCCAGCTACTTGGGAGGCTGAGGCAGGAGAATGGCGTAAACCCGGGAGGCGGAGCTTACAGTGAGCTGAGATCCGGCCACTGCACTCCAACCTGGGTGACAGAGCGAGACACCGTCTCAAAAAAAAAAAAAAAAAAGTGTGTGTGTATATATATATATATGTACACTTTAAGTTCTGGGTTACATGTACAGAATATGGAGGTTTGTTACATAGGTATACACGGTCCATGGGTGTTTGCTACACCCAAAAACCAGTCACCTACATTAGATATTTCTCCTAATGATATCCCTCCCCTAGCCCAACACCCCCTGCAGGCCCTAGTGTATGATGTTCCCCTCCCTATGTCCATGTGTTCTCACTGTTCAACTCCCACTTATAAGTAAGAACACATGATGTTTGGTTTTCTCATCTTGTGATAGTTTGCTGAGACATGATTTCCAGCTTCATCCATGTCCCTGTAAAGGATGGGAACTCATCCTTTTTTTATGGCTGCATACTATTCCATGGTTTATATGTGCCACATTTTCTTAATCCAGTCTATCATTGATGGACATTTGGGTTGGTTCCAAGTCTTTGCTATTGTGACTAGTGCCACAATAAATATGGGTGTGCATGTGTCTTTATCATAGAATGACTTATAATCCTTTGGGTATATGCCCAGTAATGGGATTGCTGGGTCAAATGGTAATTCTAGTTCTAAAACCTTGAGGAATTGCTGCACTGTCTTCCACAATGGTTGAACTAATTTACACAGCCGCCAACAGTGTAAAAGGATTCCTATTTTTCCACAACCTCTCTAGCATCTGTTGTTTCCTGACTTTTTATTGATCGCCATTCTAAGTGGAGTGAGATGGTACCTCACTGTGGTTTTGATTTGCATTTCTCTAATGACCAGTGATGATGAGCATTTTTTCATATGTCTGTTAGCTGGATAGATGTCTTCTTTTGAGAAGTGTTTGTTCATATCCTTTGCCCATTTTTGGATGGGGTTGTTTGTTTTTTACTTGTAAATTTGTTTAAGTTCTTTGTAGATTCTGGATATTAGCCCTTTGTCAGATAGATAGATTGCAAACATTTTCTCCCATTCTGTGGGTTGCCTGTTCACTCTGGTGATAGTTTCTTTTGCTGTGCAGAAGCTCTTTAGATTGATTAGATCCCATTTGTCAATTTTGACTTTTGTTGCCATTGCTTTTGGTGTTTTAGACATGAAGTCCTTGCCCATGCTTGTGTCCTAACTGGTATTGCCCAGATTTTATTCTAGGATTTTAGGTCTTATGTTTAAGTCTTTGATCCATCTTGAGTTGATTTTCATATAAGGTTAAGGAAGGGGTCCAGTTTCAATTTTCTGCATATGGCTAGTCAGTTTTCCCAGCACCATTTATTAAATAGGGAATCTTTTCCCCATTGCATGTGTGTGTCAGGTTTGTCAAAGATCAGATGATGGTAGATGTGTGGTGTTATTTCTAAGGCCTCCATTCTGTTCCATTGGTCTATATATCTGTTTTGGTACCAGTACTTTGCTGTATTGGTTACTGTAGCTTGATGCCTCCAGCTTTGTTCTTCTTGCCCAGCATTGTCTTGGCTATGCGGACTCTTTTTTGGTTTCTTTTTTTTTTTTTTTTTTTTTTTTTGAGACGGAGTCTCGCTCTGTCGCCCAGGCTGGAGTGCAGTGGCGCAATCTCGGCTCACTGCAAGCTCCGCCTCCCGGGTTCACGCCATTCTCCTGCCTCAGCCTCCCGAGTAGCTGGGACTACAGGCGCCCGCCCCTGCGCCCGGCTAATTTTTTCTATTTTTAGTAGAGACGGGGTTTCACCATGGTCTCGATCTCCTGACCTTG